>NC_064871.1:77644279-77949904 GCF_943734695.1 Anopheles maculipalpis
GGGAAAGTAAGCTTATTTCGGATGTCCTGCCGTAAGGTTTCTTCATCAGCCTTCCGAGCCACACAGCCACTAAAATTACCTTGATGTTGCAAAACAACATTCAACCCGAAGTTCTTCAGGGAATTGACCGAAATGGGAGGGGAAGCGTCCGTAAACGAGTCGAAACTGTATTGATACGGTTGGTTCGTTACATGGGAAGGGGGATATCTCTGGGGTGCTGTCGGTTTCTGGAGAAGGGAGAATGCCAAAGATGCTCGTTAAGGTGTGTTTCATGTCAATGTGCCATTTGTGATCATGGTTATTGAGAGAAGTTTGTGTTCCGCTCGTCAATGGCAGTGAGATAAAAGCTGTTTTGCGGGCATTCTGAAGCTGAGATCCGTTTTCAACGAGATATGTTGGATGAAGAAAGAAGCTTCATGTTTTTTTTCCGAATCAACAAAAATTTAGGTAATTTGTATTGATCCTGTATTAAATTCAAATTGTTTAATAAAATAAGAGTTGTAGAGAATCAAGCGCAAGCCGTCATACTTGAAATAAATAAAATAAAAAAGTTGTAGAGAATCTGTGTTTTAAGCCCTGGGTTTTTGAACACGTAAAACCACTGTATTATAGTTTAGGTATATTATAAACCAAGGTAGAGAAATGTAAAGTAATAGCTCTGAATATTTTTATTTTTTAAATCATAAAAAATAATTTGTTTTAATAATAACAAATTCTCACATAATAGCAATGTGAGTGCTGGGACCATAAAGGTACGATACAGTCTCAGTTTCGACCGTCGCGACAAGTTTTTGAGAGGGGTTGGGCCGCTGATGTTGCCACCATGAACTACTCGTTAATCTGCAACCCGAGGGTTTCTGCCGCCTGCTCAATCCTTTGGTAGGCCTCTGCTACCTTGGTGAGCCGCAGACCAATGATGGCTATATCATCAGCGTATGCCAGGATCTGGGTTGACTTATAGAAGATGGTACCCGAAGTCTCCACCTCCAAGTCACGGATGGTCCTCTCTAGCACCAAGTTGAATAGGAGACAGGCGAGCCCATCTGCCTGACGCAGGCCTTTGGTGGTAGCAAAGGACCCTGAGAGTTTTCCATCCACCTTCACCTGGCATGTGACGTTGATCATGATCATTCTAACGATCCTGATCAGTTTGGCGGAGATTCCTAAAGAGCTCATGGCCTCGTAAAGTTCTACCCTGGCTATGCTAACATATGCGGCCTTGAAATTTGGGAAGAGATGGTACGTGTTCATCTGCTGTTCAGCCATCTTCTCCAAGATTTGCCGCATGGTGAAGATCTGGTCAGTAGTCGATTTCCCGTTTCGGTATCCTGTTTGATAGTTTCCAACTATCTGTTCAACGAATGGGGCAAGCTTATCCTGAAGGATTAAGGAGAATATTTTGTAGGCGGTATTCAACACCGTAATACACCTGTAGTCGTAGTCCAACAAACCTTCCTTCTTGTATATGGGATAGATGATGCCGATATTCCAACCACAAGGCATCGATTCGCTATCCCATACCTCAGTAACAAGTTGATGTACCTCATTCAAACCTCATCAAAGAAAACAGTTATGATAAATCAACGTCACCAACGGTCTTCAAGGCGGCGTTTGATTGTTTGAATCACAGGCTACTCTGGGCGAAGTTCGAACGATTCGGTGGTCCACTTGCCCTCTGGTCCCATCCTAAAGAGTCCCACATATAGGGCAGGACAGGGACAGGGCAGGTCTGAGATTCCGCTGGTTAGTGTCTGGAGTTCTTTATTGCGTTCACATTTCATCTCGGAATGCACCAGATCTCTCTCTCTCTCTCTTTTCTTACCTTGATAGCTCGTTTAGCCGCTTTCAAGTTAAGCAGCATTATAACTACCAACTCTGTGGCTCTTTAGTTAAGTACCATGTATCGACGACAAACTATCTCTTGGGCAACATATTAATTTTGTTTTTGATCGAGCTGAAAAGGTCTATAATCAATGGCGTCTGAGGTCCGCCATCCGTTGTGCTTGAGGACGAGTTATTGAACTGCAGGGATCGTCCTATTTTGGTCTATGCCGTTTGCCATCGTTTGGTCTCATCCAGTCGTCACCTCTTTGGATAGGTTAGAGAAGGTGCAGCGGAAGATTACTAGAATCGTCATCCGCCGCTTGCTTAGCTACCTTAGTTTCAATTGCTCGGGTTAGTCAGGTTAAAAGAGTGCTACAGTGATGCGCGCATGCTATTTATTGCCCACATCCTTCTGTCCAATATCAATTCCCCTACAATTCTGGCGCCCATTCCCGGTTCCTTCATATTCTACCGCTTGCGCGTGCGCCCTATCTGACTTCAATTATTTTTGTTTGACAAGGTAAGGTTTGGTACTTGTTTGACCAAACGCTGATTTTCCTTCCCGTGATCTGTCTACCTCATCCTAACAATCAATAGCAGATGAATAACGGAAATGATAAACTCTTTATTGTGGTATTATAGCTGAAGACACTCAAAAATTCTGACCTGACCTTAATGAATTAATAAAGTAATGTAAAAAAAAACAGTCTAAAGCTTGTAATTTATTAAAACGCTATTGCGTTAGGCAGATCAAGACAGGATATTAAAGGATTCACATTAATTTTCTAATGTTATGTTCGTTCTTTACTTCATCACTTGCTGAAAAATTGACAGAAATAGCGTAAAACTACTTTGTACATTGTACAATGAAAGCCTTTAATAATGCTACCGTTGTAATTATTTAGCTTAAAAATAGTCTGGTTCACTATTTCATTACATTTGAAATGTTTAGTTTTGTTTTAGCCATATCAGAGAGCATTCCATGATTTTCTAGATATTGAAAAAGAGCAATCTCTACTCTTTGTATAACAGCCTCATCTGTGAAATTCCTGAAACCACGAACAGCTTCAATCGTTATAGAAAGTTCCTTTTCTTATTCCTTCTTAGCTGAAGCTTTATCATCGTAATATTTTAAAATCCTCGTAATCAAAAGATTTTGAGCTTCGATACAGAGCTTCACAAAACCTTCTCTCTTCACGTCCACGTCTGCTTCTACCGAAACACACAAAAGCTCCGTCAAGCTTTATTAGCAACCACTTTAAATGTCTGTGTTTGTGTGCAAACTCACGTTACTGCTCCGTCTAATAAAACATGGGTAAAATCATTACACGCTTCCTTCTTTTTCAATTCTCAATGCGAAGCTCTCCCGGCACCCGAGAACCCGGGAGCCCGAAAACCTCAATTATGCTGCGAAAATTAAATTACTTTCCACTTCGCAGCACTTTGTGCCTGAAGTTGCGTGTACGGTTGATTGGTTCCGTTGTTTGGAAGTGGCCAAAATCATACACCCTTGCGCGCGCACTCACACACACACACCCATACGTTAACACACGGAGTAATGGTTAAATTTTGAAA
Source organism: Anopheles maculipalpis (assembly GCF_943734695.1). Lineage (NCBI taxonomy): Eukaryota > Metazoa > Arthropoda > Insecta > Diptera > Culicidae > Anopheles > Anopheles maculipalpis. Next base: position 77,647,679 of record NC_064871.1, read on the forward strand.
GCACCACCACCATAACCACGCCACCATCAGACACTGATTTATTCCGAATGCGAGCTTGGGTGGTTTTCAAGAAACTTGCCATATCCTCCCGCATTAAGCGGGTGCGGATATCGTAGCGAAACATTGCTGCTTGCTGTAAGCTAGTCGGTCCCCCGGAAAGGAAGTTAAAGCACAAGTTTCCGGTGATACAACGACCTGGGTAGGCTCATACAATAAGCTTGGCTGAAGGTACACATCACAGCTTCCGTCTTCAGGTTGGTGGCCCACAAGTTAACTAAAACGTTTCCGATCCGGAGATCCTGGATAGAGCAAAAGGTTGAACAACGTATACATATATATCTGCCCGCACCAATCTTTGCCCTTATGATGGAGAGGAAGAACCGCACCTAGGTTGTAAGTTAACGCTGAAACTGACACAATTAGCTTAGCTGCGGGCATAAAACCGAAGCGTGTTCGCCACCATCACCACGAAGTTCGTAGCTCGGCACCATCTAATCTAGGACGCGCGTAGTAATAGGAGCGCGCGAAGAAGTAACGGGCGAAGCTCTCGAAATTGACGATTTATGATGTCTTTGGGAAGATTTAATACAACCGGCACTAACGGTTCGGTGCCATTTCACGTGTTCCAAAGACATCCAAGCCCATCGTGCTAGTGAGAGTTTCGTTGTCCCACGGTTCAAGAGCACCCAATTTGGGGTTTCTTCATCGATTCAAACACTCAGCAAACAGTGGAAAAATAACGCGTTTCAAGTCCACAATGCCTCGCGAATGGGTGAACCACCTAGCCACGGGAATATGTCAGAAGTTATTGATAAATGGCCTAATGGGGCTTCATTTTCGCGCGCCTCGATGCTCATACTTTAGGGCTGGAAGTTTAGGGCGTTTCAGTGTTCCGGGGTGGCAGCATTAGGAAATGAAGCGGATCGCTTTTTCTATAACAATATACAGCGGCCAGAAAACAAAATATTCAGCAACGGAAGAGCAACACTTTTTGTGTCGGGCGAGCGAAGAGGCGTGTAGGGAAACGTATTTATGGCATTGTGTGCGCTGGAAAGTTGCAACAAGTTTTCTATTGTGTTCATAATTTAATGCAGTGCCATGAATGGGAAGGATGAGCTAGTAATGTTTAAAAATGTTTGAAAAAAAGGTCAGAATGCATACATAGGCTTAAGAGTCGCTAGGAAAGAGAAATTGATGTTGAAATTCTTCGTAACATTCGTTGAACGATTTATTTTAAATTGATGGTATTCTGAAAGATTAAGGACGCTAAAGGAAACTAAATCAGTAAAATGTGCTAATTTTAAAATCAATTTAAACGAGTTGTGCGTTTTACTAAATAATTCGCATATTAACTGATATTAGATTGAGTTAGGTGTAGTGCATCGATTTTATTTTATTTGCTAAACAGTAAGCATAAATGTACTACGAAAACATAGAGAAGTTTGTAGTTTTGAATGATGAATATTGCTTATTCTGTCAGCGTAAGGGGTAACGAAAAAAATGTATGCAACAGTGTTGTAAATACAACATTATAATTATACAAATCTTTGGTCATATTTCTTTTCTTTTCTTTTCATATCTTTTTTCATATTTTTTAAATATTTTTTTTTCAAATTTTAATTTTAATTTACATGAATTTTCATTCTGTTTTTTCATTGTTTCTTAAGATTTGTATTTACACATTCTTTTCTTTTACTTATAGACATTTTGAGTTTTTTTTAATGCATTTGCCTTAAAGCTTCCGTTTGCATAAACATGTCCATGTGTTTAGTTTCGATGTATAAAAAATAATATAAATTACCACAAACTTTCCGACTTACCTAATTAAAAAAATATATAAAAATACCACCTAATCCATAACTCGATTAAGCAATCCCTTCTTGCATAAAAAACGGCAGTAATAATCGCGTGCCATTGGAGTTATGTATATAAAAATTATTTATTGCTGCTTGTCACACTGAAAGAAAATCGAAATCACAAACGGCTCAACTATGGCGCTGCTACAAGTCTAGCCAGTAATATGTTTTGTTTTTTCCACAAGAGATTTTCCTTAACATTTGATTGTTTGACGGTAAAGCCGGAACGTTATTCATAGCGCGTGAAAATAAAATTACATCTTTGCAAATGGCTTCAGCCACAGCCCTCAAGAAATTGCAACAACGACTTCCGTTTAAGGTAAAAAATACCATTTATTACAGTGTGACGAGGCTGCGGCCAATTCGTTAGTTTCGTAGCTGAGTTTTGCTCACACACAACGCAACAAACGTAGCAAATCGGGAAAAATTCATTTAACATTGAATGAATGTGAACCGGCACAAATTAAATACCATTGCATTAACTTTAATTCGTTCGTGGAAAAAGAAATCCCGTAACGAGTAACTGCTGCTGCTCCGGTAGCGGCACAGTTCAAAGGGAAAGTCTGAAAGAATTCGTCCGGAAAGCACTGCCAGGAGGGAAATTTTGTAGCAGAACAGTACGCGTTTCAATCGGACACTCGATCCCTGAAGCTCGTCCGGATTCTTTTTCCCCTCCCGACGGTACGGGCAGCAAATCGTTAACGAGCGTTTGCTAGAAAATGTTGGAAGTGTACTTTTTTTTTTGCAGCTTTCTTCATTACATCCAGCTGTTTCCGGTTGAATTCCAGCTCATGGACCGTAAATCAATTAAGCGGAAGTGCAACGGTCATTGTGAGAATCAATGTGAATAATTTGATTTCAACGCTTACAGTCAGAATTTCGGACCTACACACACACACACAAGCGAATGTACGAAAGTGCATTCCGGGAGTTATAGTAGATTTTCGGTGGTGTTTTTATCTGGAATTTCTATTCCAGCAGCCATTCTAGAGTGAAACGTATTAAACAGGGTTTATGTCGGAATTTTGCAGAAATCCCTAAAATGCAGTATAATGATGAAATGTTCCATACAAAAGCTCTACTTAATTGCATTAAGCTTTTGTTGCACAGTTTTGTGACCGGGCGATAATAATTACTTCTGCTATGAAAGGATATAATGTTCACTATTGAGTGGATTAGTTGAAATATTTTTCAAAGCACGTTTGAATTTCTCTTACAATTTTTGAAGCTACTAATGACACGGGTGTGATATAAAGGAAAACTGATACTAAAACAGCTATACATAGTATACTTTAAGGCGTTTCATTTAACAATTTTTAAAAAGCGTCTACGATTAGATTTAAGATTTATAATATGTGGATAAAAAAGTAAACGTTTGACCGCATTAAACAACACCTTTGACATGTGGTTGGATGCTGCTAAATTGTACTCAGTATGCGACAACAGAGTGAAATTTCATTTACAATTTTTGTATATATTGCCTTACAACGTATTTGCCTCACAACAATACAATGTACTTTAAGCTTTTTCTTCTTCTTGGCTTAACGATCTACTAGGTCACGGAAATATCTGGTCATGGAAATGGCTTACTAGACCACCTAGTAAGCCGAAACCACCTAGTTTGGTAGTCAGTCCTCACTACGGGAGGATGGTCCAAATGGGATTTAAACCTCGGTCCTGCCTGCCGTGGAGTGAAACCTACGCATGTAACGCAACAGAGAATCTTTATTTCCTACTACAGTACGGTTTGTGGGAACGTACAGGGAACGAGAAAATACATTAAAAGAAATCGAGGAGAGCAACGATGGTCCATCAACACAGAGGAGAAGGAGGGAGACAATAGATCGGTGTGATTCAAAGGACTGCAAGCCGGACCACCGACATATGTCAACGTAAAAAGGAAGTGAAGAGATTCTGGCTCAAAGGATCTTGCGGACAGTGAACTTTGTGAACGATCTCTGCACTCTCTCGATACGGTCTATGAGGATCCTTGCAATACGACGATCAATAGACGCACCGCAACCTGATCAGTGAGCAGAATAATGTCTTAAGGCAAAAAAGATCCTTGTAGTCGCAAGCGACACTCTTCAAAACTCTTCAAAACTTCTTCATACGTTGGATGAGACCAGCATTCAGCCGAAATTTTGGATTGTTTTAAAAATGTTTGATTTTTGGAACACTGAAAGTGCGAAGCGTGCGAACCATCATGTCTATGTTATTGGGAACGATATCGAAAGCCACTGACAGACCTATAACTCCACCTATAACTTCCCTTTGATGTAACTCCAACAATCATCGCCGATTTGCAATTGAATTTCTTCAACCAACGGCTTGTATTGCTCAGAGAAACTTCATTATAGGTCAAAGTGGTAGAACGGCGCACAGTATTGACTTTTGACAGTTAAACGAAATGATATTTGATGCTGTTGTTGGCCAATTTTGAATATGGCTGAGTCAATATTCTTCGCCCTATTCCTAATGCGATCATACTGCGGTTGATAATGTCTAATCCTAATTAAGGCATCGACAAAAGCTCAGAAGCTCTTCAAAGTACAGCGAATTTCGCTTCACCATCAATCCTAATGATCTCCAGTTTTGAATGTTTTGAAGAACAATGTTTTCCAAGCTTTAATGTACCTAGAATTCCTCATAAAATCATCTTCAATTCAACCAAAAGGATTGACACATTTGCTAAGGGCGAAAACCAACCAAACTCTAAACTAATACGCACCATTTTTTATGATCTTTGTGTGGTTCATACGAAATTCACACGATATTTCTCATTCCATTAGTTCTTCTCTCCAACAGTCACTGTTACGCTGTTGGCAAATCTATGGAAAATTGTTTGAAAGATTATTTCACTCTCTGTCGCCCTGAACACTGAAGCGTTTACCGAGCCAAGGCAACCCGAAGGACGACGCATTTTTGCGTCGGTGGTACATCGGTACACCGGGTCAACAAGCCGCTTGATTGGCTTTATTGGGTCCTGTAGGCAAGCGAACCCGCGCACCAGCCGGTACAAAAGCGAAAGGAAGTCGTGCGTGTCACAACAAAGCATCCACACCTCCGGGCCATGGCTAGCTGTCAGTAGAGTTACTCTAGGAATTACCACAGTTGACAGGTGGAAAATTGAGTATGGTGCGGTGTTGCTAACGGAAGCGGAAAAAAATGAACCTCAGTCCACCACCAAACCGATGCTGGTGAAGTTAAAGCACGATGGTTGATGGTGGTGTTGGTGGTTGGCTTTAAAGGGAATTTTTAAACACTTGTGTTAAAGATTTTTCTTGCTCGCACATCCCACACAGTTGTTTGTTATTATGTTTTCCGCGTTGAAAGGATACACTCAAGCCTAATGGTGTTGCGATGCAATTGTGGTTGTTGCTACAGTAAGAATATACACAACCGTTCGCACTATACAGGATGCCCGGTTTTGCAATAGTGAACCGTCACCGGGTCGATTGAGCTACCTTCCATTACCGCAATAACGCTGTGCGAGTATGTGCACCGGAGCGTCGTGTTTATAGAGATTGATTACCAGACCCGAACGGGAAATGCAATCATGTTGGAGTAAAACAAAAGTGTAAAAATAAAACAACAGATCCTGTGCTCCGTTTGGAGACAGAGTGTTGGAGGGGATTTGATGGATAATAAATAAATAAAATACCCTGATAGATGCAGGAACCCGAGAACGTTGGGTGTAAAGCGGACGAGCCCGTTGGGACCCAGTGCGAGAGACTGGCCGTGGTGATGGACAGGATTGATTACAAGGTTATGGACACAGTCAAGGCTCTGTAACGCCGGGGATGCGAACCTGTCGTTTGAGCCTGTCTGTTGCACGTTCGGAAAAGATAAATATAATTCAAGGTACAGGTAACAGGTGTCACATTCGAGCAGCAACACTCCCGGTGAGCATGTGCGTTGCAGTACCATGACCATCGTTAGTCCTTTCTTTGTGCTGCCGCACGAAAGGGTTTCGGCCGGTTTAGGCTTGTGATGCTCCCATTACCCATTCGTCTTCATCATCATTAACCAAGGTCCAGGAACAAAAGCGTGGACCGCATGGATCCGCTACTTTACACCGACGGGACGGGTTGAAATGTGACGAAAATTACGCATCGCATCGAATCCGCCCCGGACCCAACAGGCTGTCCAACGATAACGGACTTCATCAAACTAACTGTCACCTGAAGGATAATAAATTACACGGTTTGGTCGATCCTGCTTGTCGATTTGGTGTGCTGCGCTCGATAAATCGTCTTTTTGGGTTCGGGATTTTTGTTTCGTTTTTGCATTATCTAAATCAGCTGTTTGCTCCAAACCTCTAAAGCGGGGCGAAATTTTGGGCGAGCGATGATTCGTGTTTCCGTGCAGATAACGTTTTCCGTACCCAATGATAGGCAATTAGTGCGAAAAAAGGGATTAATAGAGTTTCGGTTCGGGCGATAGAGATACTCGGTCGGAGAAGCGCTCCTTTTTTGGGGAGGTAGTTGAATGTGTAAACACTGATGATTGATTCTACCGTTGGAGGGATTGTGCCTGATCTTGTGACCTGTTGTCGTGATGGATGAGTGCATGGTAGAGATAATTGAGATGGCTTTGGTAGAGTTTGGTAGATATTTGCACACTTTATTCTACTTTCAGTGCGATGCAAGATTGATGAAGGTTTTTATTGCCGTAGTGAACTTAATGTTTTTAAATCTGTTGAATACTGCGGGAAAAGATCATTTGGTTTCATGTAAATTTCATACTTTCACGCGTTTTACAGGTATTTTGAATTTCATTTCTTTTTTGTAAAACGTGGTCTTGATTCCTAATGCAAGATTTTTGTATAAAAGAGTCCATGATGGCTTTCTAGTGCCTTTCTGTCAACACCGCTTGTGTTGAATAATTTTTTGATCTTAATGATAAGGCAATTTTTCCTTATTCTTTGCCTTATCCCGGGCATACTCGGTTAATTACAATTACTTATTTATTATTTATTAATTTATTACTATAACGTGATAAATGTTTCGAAGTCATTTGAAATTTTTTAAAGTTGATCTAACAAATAGCTTTTAAATAAATTTTAAATCTCTCTCACTCACACTCTCACTCATGTTGGTTGGCTCTTCTAAAGAGCACGTCGTCGTGACATGGCCCAGTCTACAATAGATTTCCAGGAAACTCGATCCCTGGCTGCAGCCTTCCATTCATGTAGGCACCTGATCTCCGATAGGTCTCCCTTCACCTGATCCAGCCAATGAACTCGCTGTGCTCCACGACGCCTCGTGCCGAGCTTCGGGTCGCTGACGAATACCTTCTTGGCGGGGCATGAGTCCGACATCCTCATAACATGCCCCAGTCATCGTATCCTGCCGGTCTTTGCTACCGTCAGGATGTCCGGTTCTCCGTATAGCATTGCAATCTCGTGGTTCATCCTTCTTCTCCACACTCCATGCTCGAACACACCGCCAAAGATGGTCTGAAGGATGCGACGCTCAAACACGCCAAGGGCGTTCAGAACTCCTCTACCACCTCGAGGTTGTCGCCGTCTATAAACACGCTGCTTCCCACTCGGGCTCTATCGCGATCGGAGCCTCCGGCAAGCAGGTATTTCGGCTTCGTCGCATTGATCATCAACCCAATTCTTGCTGCTTCACGTTTCAGTCGGGTGTACGCCTCACACACCGCCGCAGTTGTCAGTCCGATGATGTCATTGTCATCGGCGAAGCCAAGAAATTGAGGAGACCGTTAAAGAATCGTGCCACGAATATTGTTGTCTAGCCTCGCGCTTCGTATGACACCTTCCAAGTACAGTACAGTTGAACAGTAGACAGGAGAGTCCGTCCCTTTGCCTCAGACCCATGTGAGATTCGAACTTTTCCGACAGCATGTTCGATACTCTCGCTTTGCATTGCACCACATTCATGGTGGCCTTTAGCAGCCGGATTAGCTTTCCAGGAAAGTGGTGCCGCTGCATTATGTTCCATAGCTCATTTCGATACGATATGGTATCGTAGGCCGCCTTGAAATCGATAAACAGGTAGTGCGTAGGGATCTGGCGCTCTCGGCACTTCTGGAGGATCTGCCGAAGAGCGAAGATTTCTGAAACCTCGCTTGATAGCATCCGACGAAATCTGTAGCAAGAGGGGCAAGTCTGCAGAACAAGATCTGGGACAGGGCTTAAAGGCAGCATTAAGGACTGAAATGGCACGACAGTTTGAGCATGCCAGTCTGTCGCCCTTTTTGTAGACTGGGTAAATGACGCCCAGTTTCCACTCCTCCGGTAATTCTTCCTGTTCCCAGATTCTCGTGATCAGCTTGTGCATTTCGACGGTAAGCCTCTCCAGTCCCATCTTGAGGGGCTCGGCCGTCAGTTCATTACTACCAGCAGCAAATTTTAAATCTATGATTTTAAATGAACAACACTCACTCCTCAACTGTTCTGCTAAACTCACATTGAGGCTTATAACAATTATAACTTTTCTTAATATTTTTATATTCATTTTACGGTTTGCTTTGCAGTCCTCTATTATAAAGTGATGTAATGTAGTGATGTTTTCAAAGTGAATATTGAACCGGAGCAAAGCATTAACTGATTCTTTTTAGCAACTTTAGCCTAACAAAAAATTGTTCATTGCAATTGTATTTCTTCGATTTGATTTGTTCGGTTTTTATTAATACTTTTGCTAGAAATAAAATCCAATTTTTATTAATATTATGTAATGCAGATTGTCTAAGAGCAGGCGCCACTAATGAAAAGTGCAACGTTTGAGTTCTTGTGCATAACGATGGACAAAAAGGAATGAGACAAATATTCAGCCCACCAAAGACTTTAGGAAATTTTGCACTAAAACTAGATTTATTTATACGTAACATTCCGATACAAATTTCGTCCACCGTAAGCCATACATTCCAACAGGTATTGGTTGAGTTAAATCGTTTATCTAGCCGGGTGGCTAAAAAAAAAAGATTTTTATTTATCATTAAACTTAATTCTAAGCTTAACTCTAACTGCAACTGTCTCCTCTCTAGTTCTTGTTTGTGTTCTGTGTGCTGAGTTCTATTTTCCATATTCCAATTGTAACTGCTCCAACTGCCCTACTTATAGCTTCTGATGGGCCGGTTGGTCACGCTGCAGTTACACGTGCGCCGGTGTCAAGTTGCTGCATCCTCAGATGCGCGATGCCGTTCCCACGGTGGCTTGTCTGCGCGTGGCCGGTGTCATCTTCTGTTGTGACTTATTGGCGTGGCTGCTCGTGGCCGGTGTCATCTTTTGGATTCTTGCTGGCGTGGTTAAGTTGCGTTCTAACTGTTGATTTATTCATCAGTCAGAACCAGAAACTGTTGACCACCCACACGGAACACTGCATATGGCAGCTTCACGAAGGATTCCCCTGGCGTAAAACATGATCCACCATAAAACACTATTCATAGCCCGTTTCATCCAAAGGTTCGCTTGAAAAATGGTGAACGAGTGGTACAAACATTACGCTTCCCGGTTACTAGGTGCGTCTCCATTAGCCACTTTTATGGATCGGTTTTCATCCTCAGCTGACCCGGTACGCGTCACCGCTAGTACCGATTTTGTGTCCTTGCCGCGATGAAGTCTCGCACTCCACACACAGGCACGCAACGAATCAAGACAGACAAACGGACGTAATAGACCGAGCCCTGAAATCGTCATCAATATGATTGGAGGTCGCCATAAAAAGGACAGTAATTTGATTTTCTATAGTTTCGATTTTACTTTCCGTCAGTTCGTGCGGTGTTGATGTTGAGGTCAAGGCGTGAGAAGGATGGAGCAGTACGCAGTTATGTGGTATGTGTTGTTTTTCCACTGCTTCAGGGTCGGAAAAAAAGCAGTACCAAACAATCGATTTCATGTTTTGTGGTTTTCATATGATTTGTTTTCCTGATGACTGACGGCGATGTCAATGTGAATGAAATGTGATGGACGTTTGGTGCTATAGTAATGGAATGGTTTTTTTTTCTTCTGGTAAGTTTTTTGTCATAAAATCAATCGCAATAAATTGATCAAAATACAGTGTTTGATTTTTTTTTTTTGGAGTGTTTGTACAAACTGGTTTGATTTCTTTTCCCGCAATCAATTTCATATTATACAATAGAGAAAAAACAAATCGCTCATAGAACTGATACTGCCATTAGGAAGAGAGGAGTGTGGCATCATATCATTGATAGTTTTTTTCGACTTTTTTGTAGTAAAGATGAAATAAATGTTTTTGTTATAATTGGTTGTTTTGTAAAGAAAATTGCACATTGCATTTTTTATTGAAATGTTTCAGTTATTCCTTTTTATTTATTGTTTACTTTTTCTCTGAAATGTGTTTACGGACTTGTGTATTTTTTCTGATTTTAACCCTTATTGTTATGCGTCTTTCTACAAGTTTGTGGTTTTTTGTACAATTTGATTAATTTTATCTTAAAATATTTCTTGTTTTATTTTGCTAGTAATTCTTAAAGATTTATATTTTAGTTTCATTTAGCAAGTTAATGCTAGGGATGGATTTTGACTAAATTTTTTTAATTTATTTCTATTATTATAATACGTTTCTACGATATTTTTCTCTAGTCGTATGATTTTGTTATTATTGTTTTATCAAACTTATGTGTTTTAAAGAATTTTTTTTGAGTAAAATTATTTTTTCGTTAATTTTTTTAATTAATAAGTATGACTTATCGTCCCCGTAAAAATCGTCGTAAAAATTGCAATGTTCGACGGAAATCGTACAAAAGAGTCTCACTCATCGTTGCTCAAATAGTTGAAAGTCTTAAAAGTAGAGATATTTGAGGTAAAAGTTAGCAGAAGTCTTATTGATACGATTCATAAGATTAAGGTTAAAAATGATTGCTTGCTGTGGATATATTTTCAAAATAATGTCTGTGTAAGGAAAAAATTTGAAGATCATTGTATAGCGACAGTATTTTTAAGCACCAACAAAACAAAATCGCCGGAAAACATATTTTTGGACCATGTTTTACCCAAACACACAAAATTGAATAAGTGCGCTTGAAGTGGAAGATTCCTTCGTTCGTCATCTTGCCTTTTCTTGAGGCTTCAAGGTTTCTTCACTCTTCCACGATTCTTTCTTTCCCACAATGTCACTGGGATCAAGCTTTTTTTTTTTTTGTTCCTATAACTTTCCATTTTCAAACGCTTCTCAATTTACCCCAAAAAGGTTTCCCAGCCGCGAGTGCTATCCTATATTTACAACGACCCATCTTTTCCAATTATAACTTGTTGAACTTTTGTCTTTTCGGCAGCAGCAACAACAAATACGTGCCATTCGGAAGTGGTTTCGAGCGTTTGTCGCACCACAAAAAAGAGTTAAACTCAATGAAAAACGGTTCGTGGTGACCGGAAAACCTCTGTCTGATTGTGTGTGTGTGTGTGTTTGTTTTTTTTTTTGTGGTATTTCTTCTCGGATCTCTTAATGGACATTTTTCAACCGACATTTTGTTTCGTGTTTCGGGGAAACTTCCGGTTTTGGGATTTTTTCTCACCCTTCCCCTCGACTGTAGCTTTCATGATGGTGACTTTGGGCACCGGCGAACTTTTTATGGTGAACTTTTTGTATACTCTTTTTTGTTGCACCCTGTCGCAATGACTAAGCCAACAAAACGGTGACGTGATAATCATTTTTCCACTGTGAAACTGTTGACGTCACGTGGCGTCTTTACCTGGCCATTAGGGATGGGATGAGTGCCACACACACACAGACACAATGTTTCCCACCCAACAATGGGAACCCCTTTTTTCAGGGGAGGTCCGACGGTTCGCTTTTGTTGATTGTGATCTAATTATTAATACCGGGCGGGGTGCGTGATTTAGGGTTCTTTGTTTCGTGGAAAATTGACGGTGCCAGTTATTTTCGGTACCGGAAACACAGGGGACGACATCCTTTCACGCTTAGGTCACAAAAATTAGGTTGCTCAAGTATTAAGAATGCTTCACTTATTGATGTTGGAAAACCGGGGGTCTTGTCTTTTTTTTTTTTTTGTCTCAAGCTCGCTCCTTTCTAAGTTTTCTCACGTCCTCGAGCATCATATTCTTTCCGGTTCCATAAATAGTATGGCCCAAAATAAATTAAACAGTAATTGATGCCGTCCCATGCTATCGTTCGACCCGAACCGGACCACTGACGCATGTACCGGTTTCTTACGATCCGGTGCCTTACGCATCCTTGGCGACACATGTCTGCCGAATGGAAACTTGTCATTGATCATCGGCGTAGATTAAACGCCTCCGGGGCGTGCCGTACTTGTTGCCGGGGTTCGTGATGCAGTGATCACCTCTGCCAGAAGGGCGGATCCCAACAAGTTTGATTTCAATGTATTAATTAATTTTCCATCCAACCCATTGCGACTGGCGTTACGGGTAAGCGAGGCTCGTGCTGGGACAATTTATTATGCCGTCCCTGCTCCGGGGAAGTTTGATTGAAATAAAAGCCTCGCAGCAAGGAGTGAATGAAAATGAGGCTGACTAAGCTGCACGAGGGATAGGAAAGTTTGTGTTCCTTTTTTCTTCGACCTGTCGCCATCATTTATAAGGAACGGAGTATGTTGTTGCTAAGCATGCAAGATAGAGGCCTGGTAGCTGTTAGATTTTTGATAAAAAGCTTGTAGTACAGCCCTCGAACGCTTGGGATTAGGCAATGCATAGTCTTTGTCTCCAAGATGTTAGGAAATCTGGCTTATCCTTATTATAATCCTATCCATCCCTGGACAGTTACAACGAAGGTCTATTTAGGTAATGAAGTACTCCTCCTTAGGAGTATAAGGCTTTATTAAAGTTTGAAGTTTGCTCCCATCAATCTTCAACCTGTTAATCGTTATTGTTCATCTTATTTTTCATATGTTACTGGAACAGGAGTTGTCAAACTCTGCAGATTCAACACCGTGCTGATTTAACGTTGTCCTTTTAACATAACGCATTCCTCAAGACACTAAGTCATTGTGAGATCCTCGAAAGAATGATTGGATAAAATTAATTAATGCTCGTAATGCTAATTAAAATCTTAAATAATTTCAGTTTTAACTACATCAAGACCAATCTAGCATGATTTCGTTGAAATCTTTAACTAAACGAATTATCTAGGAAAATATTTAAACTTCATTTAAAAAAACACTCTTCCCTTGTACCAATCGTGAAGTAGAATTTCAGCCAGGAATGCTCCAAAGTTATCCCAGAACCTCCACCTTGCACCGGCAGCTGGGACTCGAAAACTGCAAAAGCTATTAACAGACAAATAAACTAATTATCCCGAACAGTTTCCAGCATCACCTCGCCCGCATGCGAACACCCTCCAGAGCTATTTCGGCAGTGTCGTTAAAAAGTATGTACCCCAAAAGTGTACCCAGTGTAGCGCACAGGGCAAAAAAACGACTTTTTGGTCAAGTTTTCTGTTTCGGTGTGTTACACTAGCACCGTGACGATAAATGGTCACTGGCAAAGAAAGTGGTGGACGGTGGAAGAGAAGGCTGCAGTCGGTGAAATCGCTTTTTAGAAAGTTTGGCATTTTCTTGCCCCATCGATCCCGTTCTCCCCGAAGCCATCCGCTCAACCTGCTCTTTGGTGCTTCGGGCGTTCCGTGCTGCAGGATGTGCTGTCGTCTGTAAGCGATTCATATTGGAAAAGTTTGAATGCGTTAGAAATTTTGCTACCGCTCCACTGTGTTAGTTAGCACCATTCGCTTTGTTTTCGGTGTTTTTGGAACGCTTTCGGAAGCTTCGATCGGTATCGATCGGAAGCAGGTGAAGGTTTGTTGTCTTTTAGGAAAGGATAAAATGATGTGTTTTTTGGTGTAACGATCTACGTACTATGAAAGGAGTATGTTTAGGAACTGTTTCATTTTCTTCTTGCAATAATGACTTCCGTAGTTACTTCCGGCCATGTTGAATTGAGGAAATAGCGATATCGGTCTTCTCATAGTAGAACCGAGATTCAAATCCCATCTGGACCGTTCCACCGTAGTGAAGAATGATTATTCAACTACGGAGTCATTTCCATTCGATGACCAATGTGATTTGGTAGATAAAACCCAGACGTTCTAATGGAACAAAAGAAAGTCATTAACCTTTACCTGAGTCCGGACATAAAATAGATTTTTACAGGAAATTGAATGATATACAACTTAAAAATTTGTATACATGAATAACGCGTTACATTTAGGGATGACGTACTGGTTTTACAAAGAACATTTAAGGATACTTTCATCAATCACAGCATTTTTGTTTCCAACAATCTGTGTAACGTAGTTTGCAAACAAATGTAGAATTGGAATCCTCTTTCTTATGCTAATGTAGCTCAAAATAGGTGAAAGGAGAGAAAGGAAGTTGAGGTTATGGCTTGTACTTTGTCTTCCTGCATCAGTATGCTCCAAGCATTATAACAGGTTGGCTGATAAGTCCCCGGTCTGACACATAGATGGCGCTGCTAGTATTAAATGCATATTATTTTTATATAGCATCAACCTTCAAATGATTCGTGTCAAAATTTGACGTCTGTATGTCAATTAGTTTGTGAGACAGAGCGTCTTTTGTCAAGCAACTTGTGGTTGCTTGACGAACGAAAAAAGAACGAAGAAGAAAGAAAGTGTTGTTCCACCAAGACAACGCACCGTGCCACAAATCATTGAGAACGATGGCAAAAAATCATGAATTGGGCTTCGAATTGCTTCCCCACCCACCGTATTCTCCAGATCTGGCCCCCAGCAACTTTTTCTTGTTCTCAGACCTCAAAAGGATGCTCGCAGGGAAAAAATTTGGCTGCAATGAAGAGGTGGTCGCCGAAACTGAGGCCTATTTTGAGGTAAAACCGAAGGAGTAATACCAAAATGGTATCAAAAAATTGGAAGGTCGTTATAATCGTTGTATCGCTCTTGAAGGGAACTATGTTGAATAATAAAATCGAATTTTGACAAAAAAATGTGTTTTTCTTTGTTAGACCGGGGACTTATCAGCCAACCTGTTATATCTTTCAGCACAAGGCAAACCTGTCCTCCAGAGCGTCTATACAGAATGAACACAATCCATCCGGTGGAGTAGCAGTCCGTGTGGAACTTGTTATAGCCAACCTTCATTGTTGGTGTGATGATAGTCTGTTGCGTTAAAAACGTTTTTCGGACTCTTCTCCAGTCAGTGGAAGGTATTATCCATAGCCACTTTGGTATCCGGAATTTTTGGCCACTTTGGTCGTGATTTTTGGCACCGGAAGATATGCTAGCTGTTGTATCACTGTCCAAAGGCAAGGATACTCGGAGGATTCCCAGTACAAGCAATATGTTGCACCCCAGACTTTTAGACATCATTGTTCAGTAACGTACCGATTCGCCAACAAAGTAATTGCGGTTATAGTGGGAATCGGGAGATTATGCCCATCTCGACCGCATGGGAGAGCTAATTGGGGTAACGAGATTCGAAATTATGCAGATTTATCCCATAGGAAAAACCGCACATTTTTCCATGGGTGACATAGACCTAGAGGGTATGTGAACGAGGTGAAGAAGAGGAATACCACAAGTGCTGTAGCTAAATAATGAAGCCCGGTTTTTCTTACGCAGTAAAAGAAGGTCCTTAATATTATTATAAGTGGTTGGAATTTTATTTTACCCCTTCCTCGTCAACTAGCGAGAGGGTCTGTTAATGTTTAGCATACTTTTAAGGCTGATCAATCCATAATTTTCTTATAATAACTCCATTTTTTAGCAATCACCAATAATGGCCGATTTGTTTGGATATAACTTTATTAAAACCAGTAGGGTTTGTTCCAAATTTAAATAAAATTTAATAAATCCAACAGCAATCAATTTATTTGATGATTTGACGTTAAACGCTGTATTTCCCTGTTCAAAACTATTTTTCAAAATGTTTCCTTATTACGGACTGTCTCCTTTTGATCGTTATAAATAACCTTATCGTCAACCTATCGCCTAACGTGTGCGTATTTGACGCAGACTTTATCCATCCGGTGGTCCTTCTTCACTCACTCAGCGAGTGACTCAATTGGATGGGCTTTCTTGCTGGTGAACATGAGCATACACAGAAAACAGGGAGAAAAATGAAAACATAAATAATATATTTCTACCATCCGCTCAACTTTCAACTACCGGATTTACGTCATTCAGCTGTCAGCATCCAGCTGACGAAGCTGTTACCGATGCCGCCGTGGAGTCGTACTGTCTAACAAACGATGGCACTTTCTATTACCGTTTGGTTTTGCTACTGAGCCCGGTAACAGACACCATGGGATTGTGTCTGTTTTTTCTTGCATTTGTGGCAAAATAAGGCCACACAAATCCTCCTAGAGATTTGATACTCTCTAGCCGCAATTTACTTGAAGGTATAATTCGGATAGAAAGATAAATAGTTTTTCAACAGTTTTTGTACCAATATGTCTTCAGCTCCAAATAATTGTATTTAAACATTGAACTACTACAATCTCCATCCCAAAGCACACAGATTCCCTAAACGCCGAACAATAGTTTCTCGTGTTTCGGAAGCAAACCCAAAGCTCACCATGACACACAGAGGCGATAAGAGTGATTTGATTGGTTTCTCTTCACCATGGCTGGCAAACATTACGGAGCGGGAAGTATTATTACACCGCGTTTTTTTCTTCTTCTTCTGTTCGCTCGTCTGACCCCGGTACGACCGTCGCGTCAGACTTTTAGTGTCTGTCTTACTTTTTTTTTCGGTTGCCGTCCTCTAGCAAACGCAACCTTCCAGGATACATATCAATGTGTAGGGATTCGTCAAAAAATCCATCAAACGTCGTCGTCGTAGACGTCACCCATCCGACCGGTCTTGTCTTGAGAGTCAGCAAGTTATCCGACCATCCCATCAGCTAGTCCATTCCATTTCGCAGCGCTTTGCACGTTCTATCGCGATGGTCCAGCCGGGATGGGGCGGATCCTTGGACGATAATCCATTTTGTCACGTTTTCGGTTTCGCCTTTTTTTTTTTTGCTAAACTACGGTGAGCTGGCTGTGTGCATGTGGCATTTGTTGCTGGCCATGTTAAAGCGAACGACAAAGGACTAGAGTTTTGAGGGTTTTTTTTCTCCATTTTTGATCCCAAAGGTTGAAGAAGATAAACCCACCGAATAAGTTTCCTCCCAACGGGATCACCCCCCCGTCTTTTTCCATGGAAAATGTTTTCTTCGTCCTCCGCCTGCGGGAAGGTTTTCTAATCCTGCGTGTTATTGTAACATGACCAAGGAAACAAAAAAAAAAAAGGGGGAGAGGAAAAAAAAAAAGAACCATCCAGTCGGTTTAAACTTATCTACGGATTGAGGCTTCTTTAGAGCTTCCAGATAGAGAGGATTAGGGTATGTTTATGCATAGATCGAACGGCGGGACGAAGGCGATGTTGTGCTTTTGTGCAACATCAATTCCTTGCGATCGAATGTATCAATCCCACTTGCGTGCTTAAGCCCACTCCACCCACTTTTCACGGTGGGGCAGCTGGTTTAAGCTTTAAGACTTTCCCTTTTCAAAAAAACACACACTCATTCTTGGGCCAACGCTATTGTCGTTGGGTTGGGATAGCTTCAGGGGTGGAAAGCGGGTGGGCTAAGCGTTCGAGAATGGTTTCTTTCGTTCTGCATTTATTGTGTACGTTTCCAGTCGACTAAACTGGAAAACCGAATCAAGCAAGCAAGTTAAGATTCTAGGAAAACTCGACCTGAAAACGTGCCCAACGGTGCTACGGTGCTTTCGGGGGGCTGGGGAAAAAATCACAGCAATGGCGGTGCTGATGGTGAATACTTGGAATTTAAAGTAGTCTTAATTATGGCTTAAAATGTCTACGGTGTTTACGGTACACTCGGCAAGTGGTGTGCGCTGCGAGGTGACGGTGCGTTCGATCAATAGAAGAAGCCATGAAAATGAGGAAATGTTGGGCGCTTCGCTTGATGATTGTATAAACGTAGCCGGCCGGTAATTCTAGGTAATTGTGGAATTGCTATGTTCATTATGTTGAATTATAAAATAAAATGCTGCAAATGTACCACCGAAACGTCGACAAAGACGGGGGAAAGTAAATGTTAATGCGAGGTTTGAAAATTTATCATCGCGTGATTAAGGCGGTGTAAAATAACGTATTAATTTACAGATGAATTTATTTCCTTTGGTTAACAAAAATTCTATCGATTTATAGAAATGTGTAATGGTATGATTCAAGAGCAATACTTGTTTGATTAATGTTTTAAAATTGAAACAAATGAAAAATTAACTAGCAACAATTTTAACGCCTAAATGTATGCACCTACAGATACACAAGCAATTAATCGATATATTTTTTAAACGTTTATTTCGTGTGTTTGTGTGTTATAAATATCACAGAAAAAAACGTTTTTAGAAATAACAATTCAGTATATTTACATCAACCACAGCATCGTTGTTTCCAGCGACGTGGATGATATAATTTGCAAAAATCTTTAAAACGATTGTTCTATGCGCTAGTCTTATTCCGTCTAGAATAGGAACATGCAAATCGTTGAAGCTAAGTATCACATTGGGAATTACGGTTTTTATTGCCTGCTGCATCCATGCCGGAGCGACCACAGGACATGAGGCGAATTTATGCTCCAAAGTCTCATCCAAAGGACATTACACGAGGCAATTAATCGAATAATACATTTAATCATTCTTCATCTTTTGCCAATGGTGTTTCGTGATTAACTCAAATAGCTTCAAGAATCGTTAAAAATCTTTAAAAGCAGTGTTTTTTGTCCAGTTCTAATGGCAAATAGAAGTCTGTTTTCTTCACTGTCCATTGGTTTTTCAATTTAATGCCTGTTCATTTTATTTGTTTATTTATTTATTTATTTATAATTGATTATTACGGTCCAGTGCCGGCCTGTTTATTTTAGTTTGGATAAATTATTTTTAAACCGGTGCCGCACACAACCAAAACAGACCGAAACAAAACATAACAACGTAACGCTTCTTTGACGCTTTGTTTCGCTTTGTTTCGATGTTATTGCAGGTTTGATCGAAAAAATAAGAACTTACAAGAATTTATTTAACCATACAGTGCTCTTATTTCACAATACGGCACTGGACCGTCATAATCAATTCTAAATGAAGTGCTCTAATTTATTTTATATTTTCACAAAAAAAAATCGAAAAAATATTTATTGTTTTTACACAACAACTAAGGAAGAATGTTAGTCACTGTTTAATTTGATTTTGAATTTTTGATTTGAAAGACATGTAAACGATAGATTCCTGTTCATGTATCATCGTTAATATTGTATTTAAATATCTTGTATATACGATGGCCGGCATGACTTTATTAGTCGATTGTATAGGTGACTTCATAGGTGGTAGAGTTCATCAAAAAATCTCTCAATTCGATGAATAAAAAAATCCTTCCTTTTGAATATTTAACCATATCCTTTACGTTTTTCTTATCTGTCAGATGTCGTTTGATTCGTTCTAAGTATCGTAAAAGTTTAGACAAATAGCATGTACCAGATGAAAAAAATAATTATGTTCCAACGCATTTCAATCAAAAGCCCTTCAACGTAACCCAAATCACATTCCCATTACGAATTAAACGACTCATCATGTCAGCCATATCAAAGGTTCCATTAAAATATAAATTACTTTATTACGTTATTACCGCAAAAAACACACACAGGCAAAACCCGTTCCCTTCGTGAGCTCCATCTACCAAATGGTCATTTAAAAAAAAGCCCCTCAACCCAGCAATAAGCCCGCGTTCCACCAAAACTGTGAGCCCCATTAGCTTAACATCTTTTAAAATAAATTGCACAATACGACCACATCGAGAGGTGGCTTTGTTCAGTGAAAACCATCGCTACCACCACGAACCAAGCGGTTGAATGATTGACGGTGTGGTATTTCAGCAAACGCGTTTTTTTTTATTACACCAGAAGTAGCATACGTTCGCCCAAAAAGTAGGGTAATTTTTTTTTGTTTCATTCTTGAGGGTTTGTGAGGGTATGAAAAGTAAAAAAATATAAATGACTCCACTCATTGGGCTCATAAAATAATCATAAACTCAGCCCGGCCCGATTACATCAGTAGCATCAATCAATCAAATCACTTGCGAAGCGAGGTTAGGGTCGGGTTCGTCGCTTGCTTATTCCCATCCGTCAACAATTCATTTTGCATCACTCGTATCTTGCCATCTTTTACACTTTTGTTTTGTTTTTGTGTGTGTGTGTTTTTTTTTTGCAGGAAATGTTTTCGTTATAGCGGCCATCTTGCTGGAACGCAATCTGCAAAGTGTAGCGAACCATCTGATACTGTCGTTGGCCGTGGCGGATCTACTTGTTGCCTGTCTGGTGATGCCGCTCGGTGCCGTGTACGAGGTGTCGAAGGAGTGGCGACTCGGAGCCGACCTGTGCGACATGTGGACGTCGAGCGATGTACTGTGCTGCACCGCTTCCATCCTTCATCTGGTAGCCATCGCGCTGGACCGGTAAGTGCTTTTCGCCGTAATTCGATCGAAGTGTATCTGCCCAACGTCACCCGGGTGTGCTGCTGTGTGAGGCAAAGTGTCTATCGATTACCTGTGGTAAGCATCTTTGAACATCTTGCTGGGCACAACATAAGCTGGGAAGATACGAGTACGGGTATTAGTGGGACCGAGTAAGAGGGAACATACGCGCACAACACCAACAGTGTTGTGTATTAATTTTACGGAAAGCTTTTCGGTCCGTGTATCGGTAGCAAAACTGCGCCCGAATGCCTTAGGACTCCTTTCCGAGATTCTTACATGTACGATGCTTTCTTTACCTCACTATCCCGCGAGGGTGGAGCCCAGATTGATTCCAACAACATTTTATCGCAATATCTTCAAGCTACTCCGAAAAGCCTATCGACAATGGCTTTCCTTTGGCACGAGACACAAACAACAAGAGAAAATCGATTCAATTCAACTCGTCCGAATCTTCGCGAAATGAAGAAAATTCGTAATACCGATTTCCGGCAGATTTCCCCACAATTCTCCAATTTTCCCTGCCGGCGTTTGTCAGCCATTTTGTTTATTTTCTCAAAACCCAAACAACTTTGCACCGGCAAAGTAAGAATCCCACCGGGACAAAAGCAAACGGGCGCCAACCACTCGAAAAGATGAAATCTTTGCACTAGATCATCTTTAATTTTGCCATTCTTTTTTTTTTTTTGTTTGCTCCTTCTTTTCGATGACGAAAGAAAACACGGGCGCTTGCAAAAAGGCCTTTGCTACCCTGGAGGGATCGAAGATTGACATGAAGGTAGAATGATTTTTGCTAACATATGCAGGATCAAGCCTGCTTTTGCCAAGAGAAAGTTTTTTCCCTTTTTCTTTGTGTTGTTTCTGTTACCTTTTACCAAGGCAGTCGGCAGTCGAGTTCTGCCTGTGACGGGACGTTTTGCAAAAGTGCTCTGGAAAATGAACCCGGCACGGTAAAGTTGCCGAAGCTAACAGATCCAATCCATCATGGACCGTAGGTGTATGAGAAGACTATGATATGCTTACCTTTGGCACGGTTATAGGTTAAGTTCAGTGAGCTGTGGGATGTTCGTAACGGGGGTGGATCTCTTTCTTATGCTTGCCTTTAAGGGATGGTCAAAGTTGTGTCTTACACGGTGCATGGTTAGAGTTGAATGACTTAGGTTAATTTTTCTCAAAAAAAAAAAACTAACATGAAGTTCAAGCTACATTGCTGATTTTGCTACAAGAGTTGTACAGCTTTCTTCTTGTGATAGGCGAGATTTTATAAGCTGAAGGACTGCCTAAGGGAAAATACATTCATAATGCCGCTGCTTTGAACTTCATCACTGCACCTGCATGGCAATGAATGCATAAGCTACCATTTATGCATATTGATAACAAGGCCTGTGTGGGAGAAGGGTAAATTAATATGGAAATTCCACTTCCTTTGACAACCTCAACGATACAATACTCTCATGTTAAACTATCATCGGTAAACTGAAAGTGTTGCACAAGAGAAAAGTCTTATGGAGCATTTCAAAGAGATTTTCTGTATCAAGTAAAATAAAAGGGACTTTTTCAACATACAATGAAAGACTGTTGGAAAGGGAACACTGAGAATAAAACGGAATGAAATTTGAAATTAAATTGAAGCTTTTTTTATTTATGTAGAATAGCTGTATTGTGGAAATTGAAGTTTAGATTTTTCTTTTATTAACATTGTTTATGAAAAATAGATTATTTAATCGTAACATTGATGGATAGATTAGATTGTTTCAAATTTACGGTAGTTTCTTATAAGCTGGGACGATTTGAAAATTCGTCGAAGACCGATTAGGTGAGGGTTTTAATTACAAAATCTAAAATCAAAATTGCTAAATTCAATATCGTATTTTATCCCTAGCATCATCAGAGATAATGCAAACCCAAGGGGAAATGCTTTGAAAAAAAAAACTGTAGTGAGCCGACATAAGTGGCGTAAACCAGACGGCAATGAGCCGTCGTAATGAATTATCGTCAATAAGAAATAAATATAAAATATTTTCGTAGTTGCCTTCTAAGTTTTTTACTTAATAAATTCTTGAAAAAACAATTTTTTGTGCTAGTCTGTTTTCTCAACGGGGCCATGTTGACTTAATTTTAGTTTTGCTTAACAAAAAATAAAAATGGATACATGTTTTACGCGAATATTAATATATCAGGCAAATATCAGACAAAACAAAAAGCCTTTTTTATATAAAAAAGTAGAAAATAAATAATTAAAACATTAATCAGTTTATTATTATTATTATTATTATTAATTATTAACGTGTTGTCTGCCTATAGGCTACACTACACTCTTACACTCTACTTAAAATTATTTAACTCTAAACTTAGAGAAATGGGGAGGGAGTTAAGTGCTAAAGGGAAGATCGCATACTGGAGCGTAAGGATGGAAGGGAGAGATGGAAATCGAACACAAGAGACGAGGAGTTAAACGAACGCAGTGCCCTCAAAAAAGGATCGTTGCGACCGGCAGACGTACGGCGCCTAGGGATAATCAAAGGGGGACGAATACGAAGGGAACGGTTAGGGACATAGAACGGGATGGAACCAAGAAGAGAAGGAGCATCTATACAGTTCAACAAGAGGGAAGCGACAAAAAGAGTTTGGGAACGTGATCGACGATCTTCGAGAGAGTCAAGACTCAGCAACTGACACCTTGACTCGTAACCGGGCAGGGTGGAGGTGGATCTTCCAAGGAATTTGCGAACCACAAACCTGGTAAAAGACCTCTGCACCCGCTCGATTCGATCCATATAGATCCGAGCCGTTGGTGACCAGATTACTGAGCAACACTCCAGCAATGACCTGACCAGCGAACAGTACAGCGTTTTCAAACACAGAAGATTAGAGAAGTCACGAGCAATACGCTTCAGGATACCCAGTGTTTTCCAGGCTCTAGCAACCATAGAGTCGATGTGGGACGTTAGGGTAAGGCCACTATCGAGCCATACGCCTAAGTCCTTGACCAGCGAAACCCGGTTGACTAGGACCTGATCAAGCACATAAGGATAGAGGAAAGGAGTGCGGGAACGAGTAAACGAAATGATTTGACACTTCACAGGACAAAGGGTGAGAGAGTTATTGAATTTTAATAATGATTTTACTTAAGAATGTCAAACCGGTTCTAAGCTTACAACGATATGCATTCAAAATTGAACTATCAAAGTAAAACCTGGAGAATATTCCATTTCTTCTTCTTGGCTTAACGACCTCTAAGGTAACGCTGGCCATCGAAATGGCTTACTAGCCTCTTCCCTATGCCACTTAGTTGGATAGTCAGTCCTCACTAGGGAGGGACGGTCCGGATGGGATTTGAACCCCGGTTCTGCCGTATGAAGATCGGCGCCGATGTCGCCTCTACCACCGGGTAGCCCCAGCTTATATTTTCCATCCAGATTCACCTAATTTAACGTTTCCTCCTGAACCGTAGTGCGTCTACTAATGTATGAACATCTCATAGCCTAACTTTAGGCGTTTCTCATTGCTTATTTCGGTGCATTCGTAAGTAAGTTATTCCTAACTTATTCCTTTTACTGTTGGTTTGTGTGTCCAGAGTAATTAGAAAAAAATACTCTCATCTGATGGAGGAAAAAACCTTTCCCAAAAAAAACGTACTAATTTTCTGTACTGCTATTGAAACAACATGTGCTAAATGCACAATTTGTGCGTACAGTCCGTAGCTGACTGGCTACCAAAGCTCACATCGCATCACATACATACGTACGTACGCACCGTTGCACATATTTGCAAAAGGAAGAAAATTCCTCGTTGAAACTTTACCATCTAATCTGATTAACTTCAGCCACCCAGCGCATCGGGTTTCTCGAACGATGCAAAGCACTGGTGGCTCGCACTAGTGGTTTGTCCTCCTTGCCGTTGGTTGTCCTCGTGTCGTTCGAGTGAGCGTTCGCCGCACCGTTACCTATGACGCCAGGCCACAAAACTTCATCCTGACCGTTTTCATTAAAAACAACTGATAGCAGCTGACTTTTGTCGGTGGCGTTCGAATAACTTTTGCATAACTTCGCACGAGCTGGCTGCGCTGGCAGCAATCTTTTGCCTAAAGATCGTACCGGGCGGCTTGCTGAGCGTCTTGGCTTGTGGAGCAAAAGTTTTAAGGCCTAATTTCATTCCAAATTCAGTGGCGTGATGGGCTGACTGGTTGAGAAAGCATGCCGAACCAGGCCTCAGGAAGGAAAACACAACAAAAGAATGTTTCTCACCCAGAAAGACAGCGAGAGAGAGAGGGAGAGAGAGCGAGGATATACTACATGCACCAGTTGGGACTGGCACACGTTTCTCAACCGGACTCAAGTTTAAGATATTCTTTAGGGAACACAAGTTGAAAGTTATTTCTAGACTATGCAAACAGATGTAAGCATCTTTGGATGAAAAGGAAGCGGATCAATGCGGAGGATGCATTTTCAAATGGACAGAGTTTTTGAAAATGTGAACATAAATTAGATACGGAAACATTCTTGACAACTTGTGTCGTATGGTTGTGTCGTCCTATTTAATATCTTCTTGACAGCATGGGCTTTATAGCTTCTATTTTCTTTTACCTTTTCGTCCTAAGAAGCTTGACCTACTCAATACACCAATCTTGCCTCGTTTGATATGTAACAAGCGTTGAAAGGCTTTTAAACTAAAAGCACAGAAATTTCTCTACTGCAGTGACACTTTTCTTTAACACTGCAGCAAGAAGCTGATCCCGTTGCTTGTCTGGCCAGAATTGCAATGCGTCCCGTTTAGCTTTATATGGGTTGAGAGAACAAAAAAAATATACATCGCTTCCTAACACCAGTTTGAGAAAACCCCATTAGCGGTAGATATTTGCCCATATGCCTGTTACGTCCGGCGAAGGAAAACTAGTTCACACCCATCATCAACGAAAAGCTTTTTACCCGTTTTCTATTTACCATGTGACAAAAAAGGACCCGCACGAAGGTAAAGAAAGGGCGCAGCACGACGGTACAGCTTGCTTAAAAGCTGCACCAGCAGCACCCAACATCGTTATGTCCGTCAGCGACGAATACAATTAATCATTTTCTAAAGAGAGAAAAATGGCGCTCTCGTAACACGTGGCGAATATAATTTAATTGCCGGGAAAGCAGAAAACGGTTGAGAAAACACTGCAAGCTACCGTCGGTTGGTAGGGAAGTAGAGTGTTTTTTTTTATTATTCCTTTCACCTTGAACGTCAGCGTTCTGGCGGGTTTTAATCTTCTAGTAATGGCAAGGAAAAACATTACCGTGTTATGGGACGACAGCTTTCCCGCTTTTCGTATGGCTTAATGATGGCTGACAAAAGTGTTTCATTGGGAGAATACAATGAGACTTTCCGTTGCTGCAACACCCGGTTGTAGTAATGAAAATACCAACATTCAATGAAAATATTCATTGGGGAACTTGTTTTTGATATGGGAAACCATCTTCCAAAGTATAGTCAAACAAAAACAAACTGTACATTGTTTTTTTTTACTTATAGATTTTACAATGGTATACAGTTTTTGTACTAAGTTAGTGCAGTTGCAAGCGGTCCATTTGACTCATCTGGTCAGCAATCGAAACGTTTAATACATTTATTTAACATTTAGATTTTCTTCATCTGTTACGCGATTTTAAGGGCCAAAGCCTCCCAGTGGCAGATTTGACTTTCCTTTCTCCAACACATTGATTTTATATTCGATAAGTTTCCGGTCCATGCAACCCATGTGAAGCCATGTAATCGGATTTATAACTAATTTCCCACACACTTCCTATTCTAAAGATCGTTGAGCAGAATCTTAATAAAAAAAGAAACTGCATGCAAATTCAGGCAGAGCTATCGATTACAGATGTTCCACATTAGGATGGCCGGCCCAAAAACGCACACAACGGTATACAGCACGCCTTGAGCGGATCAAAACTGAGTGAGTTATCGCCGATTTTTCACGGGAATGTTGGGTTTTTCCTCAATAACTGGGTGAGGGGGTGGAGGGTTCGGATTGAGGTGTTATACAAAAAGGTGGATGGACCACATACGCCTCCAACGGTAGGTCATTCATCCCGATTGGACCAGAAATGACCGAGTTATCGTCGATTTTCCACGGGAATGCATGGTTTTTCCTCAATAACTGGGCGAGGGGGTGGAGGGATTGGGTTGAGGTGTTCTACAAAAAGGTGGACGGACCATAGACGCATCCAACGGTAGGTCATTCATCCCGATCGGACCAGGAATGGCCAAGTTATCGCCAATTTTCCATGGCAATTACTGTGATGGAGGGGGGATGTAGAGTGATCGGGGTGGGGGCAGTGGCGCGGTACAAGGACGATATCGGCGATTTTGAACCAATTTTCCGACCAGGAGCGGCTGGTAGTAACAGGAGAGCATGAAATCGAGGAGGTAGCTCGGATCGGTTGAAAACTTCCAAATTCGATCTTAAAATCCAAAACCACTTTTAAAATAGCGAGGCAAAATTTTTAGTTGAATTTCAGACTTAAAATTTCCAACCCAAATTTAAAACTGACTTTGGATTTTAAAAATGATTTTTGAAATTTTTGGCCGACCCGAGCTACCTTTTGGAATTCATGCTCTCCTGTTACTCCTGGTCGGATTTTTGTGACAAAAATCCGGAAATTTTTATGCGGCAAAATTCGACCAGGAGTAACAGGAGAGCATGAATCCGAGGAGGTAGCAAATGGAAGTTTTAAAAGTGGCCAGAAAATAATTTTCTTTCCGAGATGACAAATTTTTTCCGGCACATTTTAAGGGCGCATTTCAATTTTAAGTTTTTATCCTCATTGTTGTTTCTTTCTTGAAATATCTTTCAAAAAGACCTCCAAAACGTGATTTTTATTATAGAAGGGGACTAAGGGGGATTTGCCAGTAACCCCCGGGAAATTCCACCAGCAGCATTCCCGTGGAAAACCGACGATAACTCGGTCATTCCTGGTCTGATCGGGACGTTTCGCATATCGTTAGAAGGGTCTTTGAGCCGCACATCTTTTTGTAGAACACCTCAACCCGATCTTTCCACTCCATCACCCAGTTTTTGACGAAAAACCCTGCATTCCCGTGGAAAATCGGCGATATCTCGGTCATTCCTCTTCCGATCGGGATGAATGACCTACCGTTGGATGCGTCTATGGTTCGTCCACTTTTTTGTAGAACACCGCAACCCGATCTCTCCACCCCCTCACACAGTTATTGAGGAAAAACCAAAACATTCCTGTGGAAAATCGGCGATATCTCGGTCATTCCTCGTCCGATCGGGATGAATGACCTACCATTCGATGCGTCTGTGGCTCTTCCACCTTTTTGTAGAACACCTCAACCCGATCCATCCACCCTCTCACCCAGTTATTTAGGAAAAACCAAAACATTCCCGTGGAAAGTCGGCGATATCTCGGTCATTCCGCGTCCGATCGGGATGAATGACTTACCATTCGATGCGTCTATGTTTCGTTCACCTTTTTGTAGAATACCTCAACCCCATCCCTCTACCCCCTCACCCAGTTATTGAGGAAAAACCCAACATTCCCGTGGAAAATCGCTGGAAACGCGCTCAGTTTTGGTCCGATCAGGATGAATGACCTATCGTTGGATGCGTCTATGGTCCATCCACCTTTTTGTAGAACAACCCAACCAAATCTCTCCATCCCCTCACTCAGTTATGGAGGAAAAAACCTGCATCCCCGTGGAAAATCGGCCATAACACGTTCAGTTTCGACCCGATCAAGGCGTGCTGTATACCGTTTTGTGCGTCTTTGGTTCGCGCATATTAACCCAACCTGATTCAACCACCCTCATTCGCCGTGTTTTTATCGAAAAACCCTCTTTTTTGAGAAAATGGATAGATAACCCGCTCATGTTTCGTTTAATCGGGGTATAGCCATCTTTAAAGCCATCTTTAAAGGGCATAGCCATCTTAAAAAAACCAGCACCTTAAGTAATAGTATGTGAAAATGATTTATTTATACAGCCTGGTTAATTTGTTTGCTAAAACAGAGTGCTTCAGAGTGCACATAAACTTGTATTCAAGAAATCCCCTCTACAACCTAGCATACCAATACGAAATAAATATTGGGAAATATATTGGGACGAGCCGTATATTGGGAGCAAACATATTCGGGCACCCGACAAAAAACCTCGGGACGTAAGCAAAAATACATGGGAAAGCGTCTATAAACCTCGCAATACCCTGTAGTTTGGCGAAAAATTATAGAATTTGTTCTCAGAGAACATAGATAAAATATGAATAAAACCTTCCCTTGGGTAGTCAACAGTTGAAGTATTTTAATGGATAATGGGCACTGTATTTAACAAGGATTTGAATTTATCTGTGTAATAGAGACGGCGATGCATAGCAAATGTCACACCCGTCTTTCGAAACAAAACAGCAGCATCGAAGAACATCAAGAATCTGGCATTTATCTGCAATAAAACGATCACATTTAGCTAACAATGTTCTATTACGACTGCAATATTGCAAGACAAGTGTATCAGATGATTTGTTTCTGCGAGATACCTCATGGTCAGGTTTCATAGATTGTCTTTCTACAATTGATCACAATTCTTTCACAAATTCTTGAATTTTTGTAAGAACAAATCACTCTGGTCTTGTACATTTTGGCTGAAAGATTTATCCTTCATCAACCGAGCATGCTTCGTACAACCAAAAGCATACATCCAAATGTCTTATGTAAAACAAAACGAATTTTCCCACATCAATTCAACATTTCAATTGTTTTCACTTCACACTGGGTAAAAAATGGGAACAACCGAGTAAATTCATCATAATCTTGAGAACAATTGTTTGTATCTTGACGCCCACATCAGGTGATTTTACTTCCATTTCCGATGCGCTCGATTATTTTAATACTGAAAGTGTACGTATCAGCTTCCACCCTTTAATCCTAGATAAATGTACAGCTACATGGACACATACACACAAAGATGTCTTCAATTGGATTTGCTCACCATTGCTCTACCCATCCGATGGTTCCAATCAAATAGATTGAGATGGAAATTGTTTCACTACTGGTACGGTGAAGTTACCAGTCCATTGGCATGCACTGCATGCAACTCCCATTTCAAACCACTTGTCATTGGCAAAAACGAGAGACAGACCAGCAGAACGGGTAACCTTTTGCTAAAGGTGTTGAAATTATGGAAATGTCGACCCGGTTCTGATTGCGCACAGGAAATCGCTCTACCAAGGCACACATACACGTGAATACTGTCATCTTAATGTGTTTTACTGACAGCTTCATAGCAGCACTAGAGTAAAAGAGTAAAAGTAGTTGCAGAAGTGGTGGGAGTGGCCACCTGGAGAATTGTCACCGGTGTCCTGCCGTGTGCTGCACCTTGCGCTGGTCGCTGGTAATGTAACAAGCACAATCTGCTAGGGAGCTGCCGATAGAGAAGGTGTAAAGCGTATAAGAAAACAATGAACAGTGCAGAGTTGTGGCTTTAGTCAGTGGTGAAAACCACAAGAGTTTTACACACTGCTGCACTTACTAAACAGTTTATGCTAATGTACCGTGTACGGGGTTACCAGCTGGGACAAAACCACAGGTGAAAATATTGACGCAGTGCTCGGTTTGCAGGATTTTTTTATAAGCCTGAATGCAGGCAATCTTCCCCACAAAACACATCTTTATGATAGTGAACATGGTTTGAATATTTGATTGTAAAAATTACCCACATGAACAGCTATGAAAATTGTTGCTTTTTACACAACAATTCCTAATGTGATGTTAGCGTTTGGAAACGATTCGCGAACGAGTTGCACAAGCATGCAAGCGATCGTGCAGAATACCCACGTAACGACGTCAACCAACCGTAAACTTCATCCAGCGTAAGTGTATGGCTAACATTTGCTTGGCAAAAGCACCCACCATCGCGTATGCAACCGTACTGTCGCGAAATAAGAAACTGCAAATTTGCGATACCGTCTCAATGCTGTGCATTGCTTTCCCATCCTGCACCACAATCACGTGCAATAGATTATGCAGCGAGTTTAACATTTTCCATGCCGCAAGAGGGTGCGTTTTTCGCACCCGCACAACACTTGCCGGGCGAAGTGCATTCGCATAACAACCCGAGGCGAAGGAATGTCGCACTGCACCAGCAGGAGGTCCTTAGCGTGGGTTTGGTGTATGGCGACGGTGCGAGTGCGTGTTTGTATGCTAACTGAGAGAGTGGTGCAAATTTATCCGGCGTAATCGCGAAATAATTTATCAAATAAATATTTATGTGTTGCCGTTTACACGGTATGGTGTGCCTGGAGTGTGTGATTGGGGTAAAATGCCTGAACGGGTGGGCTGGTAAGGTTATGTTAACAATACGGTTTAAATGAGGATTTATTAATTGCGCCTAAATGTAGGCAAAACTCAAAACATCCCTTAAGGAAGGCAAACGCTGTTAAAATTGATTTTTAGTGGCTAAATTATTTCATTCATAACATATTTCAAATTTCTTTGGCAAAAATCATAATTAAAGCATTTCTAGCATAGCTTATTATGCATCATTTTGTAATTTTAAACCCCATTTTTCCCCAGCCAGCTTTATTCGCAATTTATTCGCTTCACTGGAGGCAGAAACATTACTTTTACGTCTAGACCACTTTCGCTAGCCACCGCCATACGAAGCCATACATTTAAGACTCTTGAAAATAAACTACCACACTTAACCCGGAGCACAGCACTCGAAAGGCACCATTGCACAAAGCCTTAAATCGTGTCCATTCTTGCAAATAAAACCCGTGCAAACCCACCGGATAACCAAGTGAGTCAAGTAGCACAAAAGTCGCCACTTTTGAATCCCCTTTCCAGGGCATTAGTCGCTGGCAGTGCTCTTTCGGCTGCTCTTATTTGCAGCGTCGCTTTGCTGTCGCAGCAAACATATGTAAAATATCGTACTCTGCATTCAATTTATATGCAAATCGGCGCATACATGTATCGTGCGGGCAGTGAAAAACGAAGAAACGACCAACGATGGTCCTACCCAATCGTAGACACAGGCACACACATACACTTACACAAATGCTACTGCACGAAAATGGTTCACTGGTGGTTGAAGCGTGTAGGGAGTAGCCCTAGATAGACAAGCGTTTATCGAATCCAACTAGAATCTAGCATCTGTTGGAGACGATCGAAAGTAGCAGTGTAATCTACCACCGCAAAACCCGATTGATATGTTGAAAATAATCATTCACAAATGATCGGTTCTGGTATGGCTTTGTTGTGAACTTCCATGGACTGTGGCTCGTGATTGCATTGAAGATTGATTCCTTATGTCCGTGGTTTACCAGAGATACGTTGAGATAAGGTCTCATACATGTTCAAGTGCACAGTGATGTTGTGTTGTTATTGTTCTTGATTTTTAGTTTATAAAATCACCAGCCAATTGTATGGTTAGCTGTGTGGATAAGCGTTTATTTGTTGTATTTTATGTTTCACAAAAAATGTAAATCGACCGTCAAACATCCCACAGAAGAAGACATTTCTCAGAACGTTGAAAATTCACTTCGAAATGTTAGCTGCAATTATTTCAAACAAAAGGAAATTGTTAATTGAGACATGCCTAACTTAATAGTCTTTCCTATAGGGAAACAGTGCATAAGGAGCTTGATTCTCGGGTCAGACTTGCGCTGATGCGAAAAACTGATGCGAGAGATCAATTATCAAAACAAAAAACTAGCTAAAATGTAACACAAATCTCAGTCTCCTTGTTCTTAAATGATTTCATAGTTAGAAATAGTTAGGCGGCCCGGTGGTGTACGCGACAGCGGCGCCGGTTTTCAAACGGCAGGACCAAGGTTCTAATCCCATCCGGACCGTCCCCCCGTAGTGAGGCCTGACTAACCAATTACGTAGTATCGGCAAGTCTAGAGAAAGCCATTTCGATTGCCGTCATGACCTTAGAGGTCTTTAAGCCAATAAGAAGAAGCAGTTAGTAATACTAAAGAGTCAAGAAATACTGCAGCCAATATTTCAAATTTGGTGTTGACAAAGGATAATCTATCCCTTAAGTGTCCTCGATATTCTTCTTAACATTTCTAGCTTCTAGGCCACATTAGTCACCTAATGACTCACTGGATTCATCTTTATAACGACTTCAGATATGTTCATTCCTCTCCTATGGGGAAAGGTTCAGATGAGATCTGAACATGGTCCTGTCCTGTCACTTTTGCCACCGGACCGACCCGATGTTGGACACAATAAATTCCAGCAGCTATCCTTGCCAATCTTCATGCAAGGACCCTTTTTGGTTCTAAGAAGCAACAAAAGGAGAAGGTTATTTACGGAATGCTCTTGTGCTACTGTCTGGATAAATCTGTCCTGCCGTGTTATCCCTATACATAGTCATCGATATCCCTACAAAAAAAGTTAAGAAATAATTCCAAACACATACCACTTGGTTCGTCACTTATTCCAGTTCTTCTTTTCCAGATCTTTTCTCTATACCACGTAGTTGGATAGTCAGTCCTCATCACTGCTGGTTGATGATCCAGATGGGATTTAAACCTCGGTTCTGTACTTTGAAGACACACGCCACTGTCGCCTATAACACTGGACCACCCTTCTAGTTCTTATTTGTCTAAAATCATAGTTCTTGAAGGACGACTTTGTGGAGCTTTCTTGAAAAAGCATGAAATTTAACCGTTTGGATTTCCAAATAATTCAGAAGGACAAAGTATCAAACGCAGAATTCTAGCATTACATAACTTGTAATCGAATGTTTCATGCTACTTAAGAATGCCTATATATCTCTTGGTGAATCTAAAAGTCAAAGGAGTTCTTGCCCAGCTTAGAGTGATCATTAGACAAAGAAGCAGATAATTTTGTTTTAGACTTCGAATAGCTGTTGGGAGGAAGGACTTTATCATTCGCAATTGTAAAGGTACAGATCACGTACAAATAATTCCTTATTTAAGATCAATATCGTCTTTGACTAAAAACTTTAGGGCGGCCGTGAATTACTTCGTTTATTCATTTCGATTTTAAAACACCAACCATTCTAGTTTTTTTTTTTTTAATAATCAGAAAACACTTATTTCGTGAATACTTTATTAACCGATCAAACCCCCTCTACTTGCAGATATTGGGCAGTGACGGACATTGACTACGCCCACCAGCGTACAGCCCGCCGGATAGGCTACATGATCATCATCATCTGGACGCTATCGGTGCTGGTCTCGATAGCGCCCCTGCTCGGCTGGAAAGATCCCGAGTGGGAAACGCGTGTCTACCAGGACCTGCAGTGCATCGTGTCGCAGGACATCGGCTACCAGATATTTGCCACCGCGTCCAGCTTCTACGTGCCGCTGCTGGTCATACTGTTCCTCTACTGGCGAATATTTCTCGCCGCCCGGAAACGGATCCGTCGAAGGCAGCAGGTACGATCCTTCCGCACGTCCTATGTGTCTATTTGTTTCTGTTCTGTTTCTCGTTCTCTTTCTCTCTTTTTATCTCGTTCTCTTTTTCCATTTCTCTATTTGTTGTCGTGTTTTTTTGTGTCATTTTCAACAAGTTGTCGTTCATTGCATACAATTATATCAGTATCCAAACAATCCCGCCGATTATTGCAATTGAATTCCTTTTCTCGTCACGAGTCGTTGTAGTGTGTTGTTTATTATCTTCATTCCATCCCATACGAAATACCATTTCTCTTCTTCACCGTTTCCGTATTACTTTTTTTTTACAACTCTTCCCCGCACCACAATGTCAATCGTTTTCCGGTTTTTTACTTCGTCACGCACTTATTCATGATAACTGTTTCATGTGTTTTCAACCATCCTGTCATTATTTTCCCACCATTGTTTCCCAAGCCCTCAAAACCTCCCATGATCGTGTACGGTTTTGGGGCTAAAATTCAATAACATCTCCCTTCCAAATTCAGTTCACGTAATCCGCACCTGTCATTACCCTTTTGCGGCAAAATGGTTTTCCGCGCTACGCGGCAAGCTATTTCCGAAATTGATTCCTACAAGTTTATAAGCCATGAAGCTTCTGAAAACCATGGGCTCGGAGGGAAACAATACTCTTCTACTATGCTGTTTGAGTGTGTTTGGTTTTGTTCCATTTCATCCCATGTCGAGTTTTATCTTTGACAGTTTGAGCTACTCATATTCTATCCATTTTTCCCTCTTTCCGGTTCCTCTTCTTAGCAGTCTTTTCGCTCAACACAAGTACTCACTCATAAAAAAAAAACATGCACAAGACACACATACACACGCGCACACCGAAACACGTAACGTAACGTCCCATCTTGCAAGAACAAAACCATTGCGAAGCTGCATTTCTTTCCCGGCGACCACCCTTCCCCTTTTCCACGTTGACTCCGTGCCGCCTCTTTCGTCTCTTTCGTACCGAGGATGACAGTTTTCCACCATTATATTGCTACAGATACCGAATGACGCGCCGTTTTCGCTCTTTTTTTTTCTTCCTTTCGCTGTACAGTGCTGATTGTTGTTTCGGGTTGGGATTTTTTGTTCTCTCTCACTGCTCGTGCCCGTACGTACGTGTATTTTGCAAACCATTGGCAGAATTTGTTTTCCTGCTGATAAAGGGGTTTCTTTTCCTGTGCTTCCATTTGAGTTGAGTTTATAAAGTTGTTCATATCGTTCCATTTCGGTACATGTATTACTCTTCTATATTTTACTGGGGTACCGTGATCGTATAATTTAGCGTTTTACTTGTCTGTTTGTCTTTTGTGCTAGACGTTAAACTTTTGCATGAGTTTGTTATTGGAAGTGTTTTCGGTTTTGTTCTTTTATGATTGCGTTTTTATGTATTTTTCTTTTTAATTTCTTTTTACACCAAGGAAAGCACAATTATATTGTTTTTGAGTTAATGATTAAATCTTGTAAACTTATTGGTTTTGTTTTTTAATTTTTTTTTTAATTTCGAGTTTTCTATTTATTGTCTTCTTGTCTTCTAGAATCTTTTCTTAACTGTTTTTTTTTCCTTCAATCTTTTGGCTAATATTTTTCATCTTTATTTTCATATCGATCAACTTGTTTATTTTCTTCTGTGTGCTTCTATTATCCTTCAATCTTTCTTCATATACCTACCAAAACTATTGTCCGTCGGGTTTGTCCTTGAAATCAATACTGTTTCACCGTATCAGCAAACAACATTGACGTCATAAAAAGTTTTGATTTGTTCCGCTGTTGTTTTTGTCCCACTGTTGTTCTGTGCCGTACCAGCCAGAAGCTAGGCTGGCTCACTTACATTTACCATGTTTACATTACCTTTCACTAAAGGAGTCAGAAACCCATGATTCACGTATGTAATGGATAGTCTTGAGCCAGTTCTGCCTCGTATCTTTCACTATCAGTGCGCTCCGTTCAGGCACGTAAACTTTCGCGAATGATTATTTTTCGTCAAGGCAACCATCTTCAATGCTACGTCGATTGTGTTGCGAACGAAAAGGCACATTCAGTGGTGTGCATGAGGTGTTGTGTGTCGCTGTGTTCCTCCCATTTACCATTCCCCGGTGGAAGCCCGATTTCAGGCTTCGCTGATTGCTGCATCAAAGAATAGCAAGGGAAGTGTCAGAAGCAACGACACAGCTCAATGCATTTGCTGCGCTACCTCAGCTACAGTTACAGCTTTTCTGCAGATCTGCCACAGTTTTGGAGCGCATTTAAAGTGCTGCTTTTCGTTTCGTAAAGCAATCGTTTCGCTCCGGTTCGTTTGCTCGTTCGGTTTCTACCGTACCATAATTGTCATCTCCTCGTGTTTCCAATGTTCTGTAACGTAGACAGCCAACAGCCTTTGTGAACGCTTCACGACACAACGACCAAACAGAACTAAGGAGACAAATTTTCTTCACAACCGAAATTTTTCCATTCCCGAACGTATTTCTCTATACCATTCAAAGCACACATTATACACATAATTTTTAACAATACGCTAATTTTCTTCATTTCACACACATACAGGGAAGAACAATAGTGCAATTGATACCAAAACCTTTAGTAAGTATTTGGGTTATTGTTTGTTTTTAAATTAACAACTTCTATCTTAGTTTTCCGTTTGGGTTTTAGCCTTAGTTTTGTGTGCTTTTGTGTTTGTCTCGAAAAGTGCGTGTGGTTTTTTTTTCTCGTATTTCAATAGGGTGTTTTAGAGAATGACATTGTGTTTTGTTACGTTTGTTGTGATTTATTTTTAGGTAACTAAATTATCGTCAAAATTTATCAGTAGTAGCACAGCCAATAGGAATGAAGAAGAAAGACTTTTGTTTGTGTTTAGTATTATCCTCGATTTTAAAATTTCTATTTCGTTTTTACACCGCAAACCGCGTGTATTTTTGTGTGCGTGTATGATTTTTTTCTTCTTCTTCTGCGTGGTAGCATTTGCCAATGTATGTGTGTGCGTGTGAGAAGCTCATGATGAGGGAGAACCCTTAGTGAGGTGTGAAAAATAACCCCCAACCACTCATCTGTCACCTGTCAAAGGTGAACCTAACGTCCACCACACGCTCATCAAAAACACTAGTAGGCATCAAAACGTGTGCTAACTTAGACCGATCACTAGGCCTTCACGGTTACTCACCCTCACATTCAAATACATAAAATTTCAAACACACACACACACAAACACGCTGTTCCTTGGCCTGTTATAGTTATTAACCCTTGTCTTCCGACCAACCGACACAGTTCATGGTAGTGTAGTGAAACTCTTCACACGGACCTAGTACTCACCCACAAATAACCTCACTCAATGTGTTAGTTGAAACAACACACCCTCCACTGGCTTACAAGGTGTTATCTGTCATCGGGACAAGGGAGGCAGTACATTCCTCACGTATCTAGTAGCCACTGGACCGCTGTCTCCCATCTCTTTCGTGCGTTCCTGTCCCCGTCTCTGTCTTTGTCTCTCTGTCTGTCTGCGTTTGGTTGGCCCCCCTAAATCTGCTTGTAGTGTGGCCGATGATGTTACAATATATACGCACTCGGATCATAAATGCAAACGTTCACAAAAAATGGACGAATTTGTGTGGGACTTATCTTACTGCTTCAGCACGTTTCTAAGCCCTTCCACCCGGCGTGTGGCTTTAAAGCTTCAAAGCGCAATAGTAACCTGCATTATTACCCTTGCCATGTATTAGGCCACTGTTTGTGGTCAAGCTGCTGATACCAGCGCACTGTTTACACACCTTGCTTGTCATAGTGCGCAAAAATGTTAGAGTCCTTTCTTTGCTTTTGATACCGAATAAAATTAAGCCTATCAGTTGATCGTACGGGACTTTGTAACACGCTGTAGCATAAAGAATGGTAGCAGTGATAACAGCACGCGTAGGTCTTAGAGACATTGCTCGCATTGGTATAGTGATAGAGATTTATTAGATTAGCTCATAATATGTAGCTATTTCTTTATGCCTACAGCTTTCTACACAGGTCTTATTTTTTTGCTGAAGAACAACGCTTCTAGCAATAAGGATAGGAATCTCGCCTAAATGTATGCAACACGCGGTGAGGCTGCTCATCAGTTTTCATTTATATATTTTTATTGAGTACATTTTAAAACATTGAGAAGTAAGCAATATTTTCAACAAAAGTAACCAAACGACAGCTTGAAGACTTAAGCATCTCTATTTGAATCTCTTTGTCAAAACGGGTTCCAAATTTTTATATTATTGTTTACTAGAAAGAGTTTGGAACGTTTAACTCCCCAGAGCAATTTAATTTTGGCTGATAAGCAGTTGCAAATTTGACGACTAGCAACCTCTTCCCAAACTGACGTACAGCCTACCCCCGCGGGGAGCAGATTCGATCGGGAAGGGAACTACATTTTACATTCCGCTTAGGGCCTTTGAATGGCCCAACTTTCCACGGCTGTTAAAACAATTAAACTTCATTTTGATGTTACATTATCTCGGGTACTAATGTGCGTCTCTTGTGCCTTTGAGATAATGACTCCTGGACCTGATATGTTTTTATTATCAATTGTTTTGAAAATGAAAATAAACCAGAGACTGCTACTTTTCCAAGCAATTCGTGCCATTTAAAGAGTGTTTTCAAAGCAAAGCTTTATTTCGCTTGTAGAACCAAAATCTGAACGATGCCAATATTAAATCAAATAAACAAATCAGATAAATCTGACATCCGAATGGAAAGCTTTCAAAGCACACCCGTTGAGTAACTGTTCTTGCTTCAGATATGCTTTGCCTGTGCCTGCTCCAAACACTCCCGTACATCTGTGCGCGGAGAGTTCGGCTACCCGGTGCGGTACGATAAGTTCGTGGTTTTCGTTTCGTCGAGTGAAATTTTATCCCATTCCTTGGAAAATGCAAGTGCAAAGTTTTCCTTCAGACACTTGCTCCCGTGCCGTGTTTTGTTCAAGTTTTACAGCATTCAATCGGCATTGATTGGCAAGTGGGCTCGGTTGGGCGTCGGGCGAACGGGTGAGGAACGTCGGAATTAGGTACGGGGGGAACGGGATGAAAATTTTCACCGCTTGCAAAACGATTCGATTTGTTTCTTGATTGAGTTCTATTGTGCCGGCTGTACGCTTGGATTGGATGAAGATGGAAAAAGATGAAGTTTTGACCGAACTCGAAACACACTGCCTTACGCATTGTTACCGCTTGTTCTACATCCTGTCGATGGCAAGCGAGATAGTTTTGGAAAGCATTTTCCGGAAAGAGCTTCTAAGTTTTCGTATTGTTTGAATCGTGGATTGAAAAAGCGAACGGTGTGGTTTGCTGGTGGGCGGGAATGCGAATTGAATTAATTGATGCGGATATAGTTATGCTTTTCCTATTTGAGTAGCTAATTTTGGCGTTTTTTTTTATACATAAGCTTCTCAACACAAGATCGCTTTAGAAATACGTAAAGCTAGTCAAATTATTTACGTTAATTGAACCATTATTTTTAAGACTAAAACTAGTTTTGTTTAGACCTTTATATTTTTAAACTAACAAGTTTTTAGCTGTTTTCGAATATCTGAAGCAATACAGTGAGCCTCCTGGTGCTTTTAAATCTTCATAAGTTCAAAAGAGCATATTAAAGTTGATTGGAAAACTAGAGATAACATTCAAGAGCAATTAATTAAATTAAAAACCCCAACTAAGCTGATGATGATGTAAAGTAATGTACTCATGCTCAACACTATCATCTTGCTATTTCATATAGTAATTAATGTAACTGTTGAATCACACAAGCTGAAAGAATTGATAACGTAGAAGTACGATGCTCTTTTCCCGGAAAAATTGAACTGCTGTCTGCCAGATATTCAAAGTTATTCGACAGATAACTTTTATGGCAGGAAAACAATGGGGGGAACTTTTAAACCCATGTCACTTGGTTCAATCTTCCGAAGCTATACGATATAAAGTTTAGATGAAAGTGCACTTGAACTGGCGACAAGAAATCCGGGAAGCAAGCCAAGAAACTGTATGCTTCACTGTGTACAGTTGAAACAATGCTGAGAATTCTGTGGCAATTCTTCGAAGAATTGTTTGTTAG
Source organism: Anopheles maculipalpis (assembly GCF_943734695.1). NCBI lineage: Eukaryota > Metazoa > Arthropoda > Insecta > Diptera > Culicidae > Anopheles > Anopheles maculipalpis. The sequence continues at coordinate 77,687,492 of NC_064871.1, forward strand.
ATAGACAATGTGGTAAAGCGGGTATAAGAAGTTCGTTCCTGCAATTTCAAACTGTGCAATTAGAATTAAAACTTCAAAATCTATGCATTAAGTTTTATGAAATTATTATACATTATTATACATTCACCATTTAAACGCTGGAGCTCTCTCTATATTGGTTCAAATATTCACCTGTGCAGTATGCCAGTAAACTTACACTTGCGGTTATGCAGTATCTGCACAAGGTAGCAACCCGGACAGATGAATGCAGCTGCACAATGCAGAGTTGTTGGGGTTGAGTTCTGCAATTACATACTGCGGCAGGTTGCCCTTCTTTGGTTTTGGTTTGTTATGATTGATGTCCTCAAAGGGGATGTTTTACATGCACAGCGGTTTCTTTGCATAACATTTGCGATTCTGCGACAATGCAGCAAAGAGCCATCATCTTGGAAATAGATAAAAATGGAAGTATCTTACACATGAGTTAATGAAACAAACAATGGAACAAAAAAGTTGTACGTTGAGCATTCCAGAAGTAGAGACGGTTCCTCCGACGTAAGTCTCGTAAGCCCTTAAAAGACTGGCAGACCTAGAAAACGTTTGAGTTTAGTTTATTTTATTATCAAATTGTCAAAATGATGAGCAGATTGCATACATTTGGGCTTTAAACCATGTAGAGTATGTTTTATTATCTATGAACCTTTATATTTCCTTTCTATATGTGATATTCTAGGAACAAATAATCAACTAGCTTGAAAAGACTCATCAGATAGAAAATTTCTGAAAAATTTAATGATTTTAAGTGCGTTTAACCAAATTTCTATTCAATTTTTTTTTAATTTTTTTTTTAACAAAAGTTTGTCAAAATCTTGCGTTATCTCACATTATCTTTGACGCATTTTTCTTATCTCAACATGCATAACTCGCCTCAAAATTTCCAACAAACCACCACACACCAAACTGACATAATAACGATAGAAGCAAGTCATACTAAAATCAGCAAAGTATCATTCATTAAGCTCACCGGCAAGATGAAAAGCTCCGTCGCAAAAAAATGGCCAAGCTAACGAACGTCTCTGGCGCGGGAAACTCTCAAACAATGGCCGAAAAACCCGCCCAACAAAAAGGGACCGATTTTGTACGTAATTTTAAAATTATGTTATCCATAATGCAAAGCGGGGATTCAATAAAAGCGCCATCGCCTTCAATCATAACCATCTTAATTGGCTGTGTATATTTATTGGCCCCCGGGCCGGGCCGGTTTCCAGTCGAGTGACATTTTCGGGCGCGTTCAGGCGCATTCATCCTCGCAGAAAGGAAGATGAGTCTTTTGTGTGTGTGTGTTTGTGTCTGCTATCCGGAGTTTCGGCTCCACTTACCTTGCTTCCTTTCGCAGGTACATTGAATTAAGTTACCACAAAGGCCCATTCATTAAAATGCCAAAAATCTAGCCCGGAAATCAGCGACATGGCACGAAGATTGGCAACATTACCGCATTTAATTCAATCAGGGCTTGCTTGTGACGAACCGGCAGAGCATGTACAGTGCGGCCAGGGAACGTTCTCTACGTTGCCATTCCCAACCCGGGTTGGCTGATGTAAAGGATTCTGAAGTCCTCGCTTTGCAGATGATCTATCCGTTGGGGCTAATGATTTTAGTCTTTGGCTTAATTAATTTTGTGAAAGCTAAGTCTTTTCTGCTAGCTTAATCTCTTTAAAAATTTTGAAAGGTGGAGCTTTCAGTCCGTGAGCTATAGGTTTGGAAAAAAAACAGCAAAAACAAAAGACGTTATTGAACGCCAAATTAATAGGTTTCCGAATTAAATTTTATTTCGAAAGTTTTCAATGGGTTAATTAAATATCTCAAATACAATGATAGATGAGAGCTTTCAACAAAAATTACACGATCGATAAGAGTTATTCGATATTGAGTTACATTAGAGGTTTTTTTCACCAGAAAATATTTGTCAAAATAATCGTAGGTTTTTCGTTCAGTTTTTGTTAGCAAAGACATCAAATAAAGTTTGTTTCATTTGCTGATGAAAACACTCCACGCCAAGTAAAATTTACCGATCAAAAATGTTCGAAAAGGTGCTCAAATTTTAATGGAATGAATACCAACACATTTTTCACCTCAAGTTTCTTTTTGCTGTTGTGAATTTGTGAATTGAAAAACCTCTTAAAAGAACCCACTGTTAGGCAAACAAAACAAAAAAAAAAAAAACATTCCCAAATGGAGCGCTTCAACCACGCATCGCATCGAACATCGAAATGTAATAAATGGATCTTCCATTTGACTGAGCCGTTGCAAATGAATTTCTGCAATGAATAAAATATTTCGCTGCTCCTAAATACAATTAAATGCTTTCGGAAAACATCCAACCATCAACACGCACACGCCCAAACATTCCACAAAACTTGGGTTGTTTTTCTTTTTTTTTATTGCATTTCTGCTCAGCGAGCGTACACAATCGACAACACTTCACCGACGCTTGCTTTTTCCCGGGTAACAGACCCAGGCAGCACCCATTTTACAACATTAAACGAACGTTTTCCACATAAATATGTACGCGTGTCTGGTGCCCGTGGTTGATGGTACCACAATGTTTAACCGTCGATGGTTTCTGCATTTCGAATGGGGCCTATTGGCGGTGAATTTTACTACAATTTCGTTCTTCAGTGGTATGGTCAAATGTTGCATTGGTAAGAATGCAAACAACAAAAAAATAAATAAACGCATTTCAATTATTTAGCATAAAAAACCCTCTCAATCTGGATTCTATCTAGTAATATTTAAAAAATCGTTCAAAATAATCAAAGTGAACAGAAGTTTATTTAACATTTGTTAAATGTTTTAAATCCGTCAGAAGGATGAGGATCTACAAACCATTGAAAGGCCATAGAAGATGCCTTTAATTATTTCTATTTCTACTTGCATAGGCGTGATTGAAATTTCTTAAAGTAATCCTGCTTTTCTCGTTGCGATTAGTTCGTAAAATTTGACTAATTACGCAACATAAGGTACTGTTTAGTTGCTCAATTTATTATTACATAGCACAGGACTAATGTCCCTTTCCAACGAAGCGTGATTCACTTTAATAATAAGTAAGCTCGCTCCATTACATTACACAGATAGGAAAAATTATATCTTCAAACCATTCTTTGAAGCGAACGAATTCCAAACCGCATTTACTACTTTAAGCATTGAAAGCATTGAAACTTCCTCGAAAACCCATTGACCTCAATCAAGTTCATCTGGTTAAACTGTTCCACGCCGGATAAAGTACATAATCGGAATACAAACGAAACCGTAGGGATAACAGATAACGCCAAGCGTCAAGCTTTATCGGCCGTTTGGCCGGAAAATACTTTAAAAGTGTGTGTTCCCTTTAAAGAAAGCAAAAAAAAAACAAAAAAAAAACATGAAGGGTTTAGCCATCTATCAGGTCAGCCGCATTCAAAGGACGTTGGCTTTTGGCAGTTAAAGCAACGCTTTACTGCCGTATCTTCGTTACCGCAGTAAATTACACTGTCTCAAACTCTCATCCAAGCTTGATTGGACGGAGGTTTGCGAAAAAAAAAAACGCGGAGTGTGTGTGTGTGTGTGTGTGTGCGTGTGTGTGTGTGTGTGTGTGTGTGTGGAGAATTCTGTTTCGTGCTCCAGTCTTCCAGCAGCTCCATTTGGCAACGGCAGCCGCTTTTTTTCCACCACATCTCTTTCCGGTTTTTGATGTAACGAAAATTTTTTACTGGAATTGTTTGCGCTCGTCCCATCCAGACGCATGTTGGGTACGGTGGTTGGGTGACGCTTTTCGGCCAACCTATTTTCCACATTCCTGCTGTGTGGAATTTGGTTTTGTGGGACGAACATTGTTCAGCTCAAGTGCGTACACACGTTTTCCGAAAAAAAAAATCCCTTTTTATCAAAATTTCTTTCCTAAACATTGTGCCTCCCGTTATCTAGTACTGTTGAGCGTTGAATTAACACGCACAGCATCTTGAAAATTTGTACCCATTGATTCTAGTTGAAGTGTTTTGATGCACAAAACAAAGCTTTGCAAGCTCAAGATAAGAAAGCGGTGCTTCTTTTCAAGTATCTTTTTTTGTTATCTATAGAAAGACATGACTTTGGCTGACGGTTGAATAAATTTAAAATTGCTTTTGGCGAAAGAGTTTGTTTTTATCCTTTTAACTTTTGCCTATCAGAATCCATGTTTGGTTCTTGAGTTTCCAAGATTCAAGATTAAACAACCCATTTGGTAAACAGAACGCAGGAAGATGCAAAAACTCCGCAAAGATGCCTTTTGTACAAACCTTAGAGGATTTATTTTGAGTTAAATGATGTTTAAAGAGAAATTCTTGCAATTAAAGTTACATTAAATTTGCATTGTTCCAATCATAATTTAGGTTCATTAGTTTTGGATGGTTTGTTTTTCCAAAATGTTCTTAAAATAGAAAAAATCCAATACCTCACTATTGACAGGTAGTGTGGACATTTATTATCGATTAGTTAGCGAAGAAAGTTTAATTTTGAAATAATGTATCATGAATCATGCTTGGAACTTCAAATCCTGTCGTCTAGCTACGTGTGGTGATGAGATATTTGAGCAACATTTTCTCCGTTTTGCACTTTTGGGCGTGAAAGCTTATTCTCAACATAGATGTAAAAGAGATTTTATAAAAATGAGCGGTTATAAATTAAGTACTAAAACATGTTCAGAATCTTTCCAAACGCTCAATTATACAACCTCCGATACAAAGACATCCTAACCTATTTTTTGTACATTTTTAAAGATTGAAAATGCTTTCTTTATTGAACGCACGGCTGAAGTATTGCGAAGACACATAAAAATGCATTTAAATTGCACACTGTTGGAGGCTGGTTTTTAAGAAATAGCACCATTTAGGTTGCTACTATTGGTTTAAGCACCATTGGTTTAGCACCCTAAATGGTGCTAAAAATTACCAAAATAACCAATGGTGTTTAGAAACAGCACCATTAGTTTTTAAGAAATAGCACCAACTTCAATTGTGCGAAAAACTGATTAAATTTTTGAATAGAAATATGCTCAAAACCTAATATTTTTATTCGTAAAACCTCAATTGCACTTGAGTTTAATCATGTTTTAGAATTCATAAAGACATTTATAAATAAAAGTGTCAAGTTTCGGACGATCTCCGGACAATCTTCCGGGAGGGACATCAACAATAAAGATACGGGTTAGCAATAAAGGGTTCTAATTTGTTGCCGCTTTGAACGTTTCCGAGAATGAGACGTCACCCTTTGGTCCCTTTTTGCCCTCGTTTATTAATTCTCTCAGTATAAAACGCCATTTATCGGTAACACAAACCAATAGTGAGTCAGAACAGAACTGTTTCAATCAGACAGAAAATATAATAACTTGAAAAGAGGCCTCATTTCTCATCCAATTTTACCTCATTAATTTTTCATAGTTTTTTGCATGTTAGATTACGTATCGATGTATCAGTGTTAAGAGCATGATGTGTATCTATTTTGCTTTGTAAACAAGCAAAATCAAACTTTCATTCAGCTCGATAGTGACGCACAGGAAAGAAATGCATTACTCAAAACAAAATGCATTTAGCATTCTCAGCTCACAGCACACACATTTCAATCACCACACAAATCTTTGCTCCTTTGAAATGCTTCTGCCTCATCCATCTTTCTGCGCATTTGCTTTGCTTCGTGTGTTTGAAGGTGTTTGAATCTCTAGCCCCCCCTATACACCTTGACCACCTTGAAGATCACCCCCGATTTGCTCGTTTTGGCTTCGTTCGTAGTGTACGCTTTAACACACATCAGCAGCTTCCGACTGTTTTTGCCGTCACATCTGAAAGTGCGTGCCCCCAAGCATGCCCGTCCAAGAGCACCAGACCTACACCACCCACACACACACACACACCTCTTTTCCGGCTCTTTTCTTACCTGACCTATCCCTTGTTTTTTTCCAATCCGTTTCCGTTCCCGTTTGCTTGCTGTTTTTCTTTTCGTTTTTCGTGTGATTTGTTAGTATCACTTCTGTTTTCGGTGGTGCTGTTGTCGTTTTCTTTGCGCTTTTTGTGGCGATTTCCTGTTAAGTTTCCTCTAGATAAGTCCCACTTCAAACGTGCGTATATATTGTATACGTGCCCCATTGTTATTAGGCTGCTCAGACCCATCCCGAACCTTTGGCAAAAGCTTCCTGTATGGCACTAACATCGATTGGTTTCCGCTGGAAGGTAACTGCGACGCAGACGGCGAGCGGCGGCGGTATGATAGCGAACGTGGCCGGCGGTTCGGGCGGTATCGCGGCGGCGGTCGTCGCCGTGATCGGGCGACCCCTGCCCACGATCAGCGAAACGACGACCGCCTTCACGAACGTTTCCTCCGCCAACACGAGCCCGGAGAAGGGTTCACTCGGGAACGGCATCGAGCGGGACCGGATCGAGATCGATCCGCCGACGGCGGACATCTCGATGGCCTACCCGTCCGGCAACCAGGCGTCCTGCTCGTCCACCCGCCCGCCCGGCTCGGCCGGGCTTGCCTCGCGCAAGAAGACTCAGTCGTCGACCGATTCGAAGCGCGAGCGGAAGGCCGCCAAAACGCTAGCCATCATTACCGGCGCGTTCGTGTGCTGCTGGCTGCCGTTCTTCATCATCGCGATCCTGCTGCCGACCTGCACGACCTGCAACATCAGCCCACTGATAACGAGCGTCTGCCTGTGGCTCGGTTACTTCAACTCGACGCTCAACCCGATCATCTACACCATCTTCAGTCCGGAGTTTCGGCACGCATTCAAGCGCATCCTTTGCGGGCGAAGGTACAGCTTGCGGCGGACGCGGAACCTCGGCGTGCGGCACATGCGATAGGTCGAGGCGTGATTTGAATCAGGCGTGGCTGCCCCGTTCTGGATGGGAAACATCGGCCTGCCCGCTGCTGCAGTTGCAACAGGGAATGGTGCTTAGTAAGCGGTGTACTTAGTGACTATTCTTAGATACCTAGCGAACACACCACCATACCACCAACATGTTATTGTGCGTGTATGTATGCGTGTGGGTGTGTGTGTGAGTGTGAGTGTACTTTGTGAATGTTTTACTAAGTGTGATCTATATAGTACAATAGTAAACGACGGCGGGATCGTAATCGTCAGTGTTGGAGGTGACAGGCACCTGTCAGCCTCGTGTAAATAGTGCAAACGAAGAAGGGGACAAACTGTACAACTCCTGTCGGACAGTCGGATAGGAAACGCATCACACATTCACAGAAACGGGATAAGCGAAAGCAACGCGTGCACGCCGCAATGGATGGGTTTCCCAACTCCCAGCTCCAAAGCTTCGTACCGCGTTGTTTCGCTTCTTAGGAGATATAGTTGACGTCGTTTGTTTATTAAGAAGGTGTAGTCTGTATTATCCGGTGTTTAGTCCCGACCGGGCTTCGGGAATGTGGAAAGGTCTAGAATAGCAAACGTCGGTTTGAGATCGAAGGATAAGTTGATCAACCATCCTAGCGCCGTTTAGAGTTTAAGAAGAAGTGGAGAGCTGTTTTAGTTCTAGTTCGAATACACGAATGCTCTGTAAAAAAAGGGTTGAAAAGCAAAATCAAAACTGTACAATCATGTCCACTAGATTTGTTGAATAGTGTTGCGAAAGTTGGTTAGAAAATTACGTGCAACTGCTGTCCCACAAACTCACGTCATTGAAAATCCGGCAAACTAAGCAAAGTCCTACTTTCTTGGGGTTACATTTTCAGACAACTGAATGCTTTGGAGCTATTCCTTGAAATATAACTACATGGAGAATGATTGTTTCGATTTTATTATATGCTAATACTAACAGTGAGTTAATTTTTCGTTTCAAAAAATCTTTTCTTATCCTGTTAAATCTGCTAGAAAAGTCCAGCAGATCAACGTTGCAAAAAAAAAAAAACGGGGAAACAAGAAACTCTTCGCTTGGCATGAAAATGCAAGAAACGTCAACTTATACGGGCCAATAAAACGAGCACGAGCGTAAAATGAGTGCGTATTTACTGACTTGCAGGCACGCGTGCAAGATGAGTCGTCGGTTTTCGGATTTTCATATCTCCGCCTTTGGGGCCAACGGTGGCAGCTTACTTACGATTTACACTTACACGCCCAGCTGAACAGTGAAATGTTAATTTTTAATGCATCACGTGAGATGAAAGTCTAACTGTTGGATTTACGATAGACACGCGCACATCGCACACATGTACGCTTGGTGATAGTACACAGATAAAGGGCGTATTTTTGTTGAACCGTTGGCTGTGTTGTTTTTGCCGTATGACGTCATGAACATGGATGCCAACGTTCTTTTGCCAAAGAAACACTTGGTGTTTTATTTTTGCTTACTTCACGTTGGTGGCCAACGGATTGAGGTGGCTGACGATTTTTAATTCTAGTTAGTGGAACATTTTTATGACAACCATCCCTTCGTGACATTTTTTTTAATCAATCTGTGCTTTGGTTTTCAATTTTAAGAAATACATATTCCAATTATTTGAAGGCATATTAAAATTCCCAAATTTGATGGGTTTTTCTAAATGAATTTTAAAAAAGTAACTCAGAATAATACTTGTTCCAAACATTTACGCCCAATGAATAAATTATTTGATATTTGATTGCGCTTAAAATATACAACTTGGTCGTAATTACGAAATAAATAAAACATATTTTCGTCATTACAGTTACTATTCCTACAGAGGAACGATCCTACTAGTTAAAATTATCCTCAATTGACAGGTTGGTGATGATTTTATTTTTTATCGTTGCTCAGGATTATAAGTTTATTGGTTTTGGTTAAATCATCAGCTAATATCGACATTTTTTTCGCATAAAAAGCGCAGCCTAGGTCTGTGTAATTGATCACATTCTACTTCACTAAATATTTCCTTAGGAAATCAACCACTTCCGGAAAACACTCCTTATTCTTTATGCCCAAGTTCCGCGCAAGTCATAAATTAAATAGATTTTTAGGTTTATTTAGGCACTCTTTGCCTATAACTCTCTCTCTCTCTCACTCAATTTTTATTCATTTACAGATAACCCACAAGCTTCACTTCAAGGTGTTTACTTAAAAAATTGTGTTCACCACATAACAGATAGTGTGTTGAAGAAAATTCAATGACGAAAACATTGATGTCTTCCACGTGCTTATGCTGGAGTTTTTACACTGGTGGAATGATCAGATACAGAATCGATGGCTGATAGCAATAAAAGTAATTGGTAAAGTAGCATCCAATTAAATAAGCCCAGAAGGTTTATTGATGCAATATAGAACTACTCTCGAGATATTTCAATTGACTTGATCGTTTGGTTACTTGTAGCAGCTCTAAAGCTCGTAACACCACACCCGTCTTGAAGAGTGATTGCTTAAATCAAGCTTAAATTTTATCCCAGCGCACATCAAATTTTGAAACAATTTCAATTCAAAACAATTTACCTAATCAAGCACAACTCTAACCAATCAAGTAAATTTAGAATTAAATTGAAAATTTAGTACTGTGCAGCTTCGTCTCAATCTATTTGCCTTGTGCTATTCAAAAAGAAAAAGAGAACTTCAAAACCTTAACTTTCAATTGGAATTGATTGAAATCGAAAATTGTTTTCACTTGTTAAAACAAATTTGACACTGAAGAAACGCTTTCGTTACGGTGTACACTGTTTGGCCAAATTTAAATATTGCTCTTTCACTTCCTTCCGTACATACTCATGATAAGAATCTTCTTCAACATATGCACACAGTGATGTGAGTTGTCTTTTAATCGATTAGAAAGCCTAAATCACCCAATGGTAAGTGTATTGCCAAGAGAGAGAGACGAGGTTATGTCGATACATAAAACAGCTCCCTTTGTGTTCAAGCACGTACCCTTACTCCTGTTCACGTCAGTTTGCAAGTGATTGCCACTAATCAATCCGATTTAGAACCGGCAAGGGTAAAGCTGGTGACTGACGAACCCTTCGACTGGGAGTTTTTCGACCCGAATCTTAATTCGCTTTGTCTACCTTTCGTACGAAACTTTATATCCCCATGCTTCAACGTCCCTTTTGTGACACATAATCCCTACCATACACACATTCATGCAAAAGGGTAGCTGGAAATAAACAATCCTCTCCGGGGTCAATATGTAAAGTTTATTCAATGGATTCGGAAAACTGGGCGAAGGTGTCATTAGGGTAGTCTTGGAAATTTCTGTTTGAATTGCAACCACTATCGATCCTTTGGGCACAAGATGAAAGCTATCTTTGCTCTGCTGCAACCCAAAGCCGAGCGAAGTCACAACGTCGCTCCATACTGTTCGTCTCATTGGAATCATTATCATTTTTCCAACATGAAAGCTACACTTGCCGGCATTGGGTTCCGGTTTCCCAGCAAAAGCGAAGGCAATGCGACACCTTCAGACCGATTGTCTTGACTTACGAAAGCGGGACACTAATCCTACCCAAAGTCGGTTGAGACTTACCGTAGGATTTACACTTCAGGTTTAACCATACCAATGTCACCGCAGATGTCAAATCTTATCCTATTTCTTCCGATTTACCCACACACACGCACACACACACCTTATCCTTTCGATGTAGGCTTTTGTGGGTTGAATTCCAACCGTACAAAAGAGCTACTACACGATCTGCTCACCCACCGAAAACCCCACAGCCTGGTTCCGGTGTGGTTAAGGGAAGGTGACAAGAGACACAATGGGTTTGTGCGTCATTCAAGATAGATGGCTGCATTCTTGAGATTTTTCCTATCCGGATAATGACAGCTTCGAGAATCGAGTACCGAAAACAGGCGTGCGGGATGGGATTGTTAATTCTGCTATATTTGGAGCTGATTTGGTTCGATGAAAAGAAACACTATTCATTCGAACATTATGGCACGGCGGCGTGTATTGTCGATGTGTCAATGGAGCATTTCTCACTTATTAAATAGTGATTTGCTTATTTTTGAACGTAAAAGTTATTGATTTTACTATGTTTTCTGTCATAAACAACAAGAACTTTCCTTAAGGGGGAAAAAATATTAATGTCTTCTATCAATATTTTGGCGAAACCAATACTGCAAAGAAATTATCTTAAAACAATTTTCTTCTTAACGCTCCAACGTGTCCTACTATCAAAACAAATAATCAACAACTAATACATCATTACTATTTCATCATCCTACTCAGGCAACGATCCATCCTATTTCAAAACATTATAGCCACTTGTCAACGAGACAACAGCTTCTATCACACAAAACGATAGCTGAAAATCAGATCCCGACCTGAGCTTACCAGGGATTGACTTGAGGCCGTTTCGTTCTTTTCCAAATCTTATCACGTTTCAATTCGTGCCTATTAAAAAGCAAATCGTATACCGGATCGTATCCTCTCTCACACACCAACACAAGCTTGCCCCACATGCTCACATACGGACGCAAAGAAAAGAGCTTTCAGATCCGTCTGATGCTCAACCTTTTTTTTTTTTTGTTTAGATTTCATTCGTTCCAAATCAAACAGGTCCTTGGGCAATAATGGAGCATAAAACGGAATGACTTAGCTGGACTTTTTTCGCACAATGTTATGAACCTTTTTTAGTTGTCTTTTTTTTTAAAGGGGCTTCTTGGTACAATTCGTTTCCTTGTTTTGTGCTGTTGTTTTTATTCTAGACAGGATTTAATTTAAACCTCATCAAAGAAATTTAATCTTCAGTTCAAAATCAAAATCAATGTTGGCGATACTGAATTGAATTTGTGCTGCTATGTCAAAAGAAATTATGGTCGAATTTATCATCACGCAGTTGTAAAATAATATTCAATCTCACTTGAAACACTTCACCTCGTTCTTAGTGTAAATGATTTACTTATGTAATTTTTAATTGCTTTTCGCATCCATTCTTGAATGGAATAGAAAAGAAAATAAACGAACTCCAACACAACCCTCGTTCGTACGCTGTCAGTTCCAAGCTAACTGCATCAATTATTCTTACGCCCGCAACAGGACGCAGCAAACAGAAGCGGACGGATGAATACCATTTTTCCCATACGCTCAATCAGTTATAAATTATCCTAACAAAGCTAAACTGACCGTTAACTGCCACCCGCTACTGCTACGCTTGCACGACCGTCTTCATCCGTCTCGGAACGAAGTATTATCCTTGGACAGTGCGCCTAATGGACTGCATTGCTGCGTCTTCCTTGTACAACTTTCCTGTAGTGGCCTGATGCTGCTGCTGCCTGCGATGCTGGGACGCCATTAAATCTTCCCTACGTTCATTTGTGTTCGGTAACGCGGCCCAGGTAAATCACTTCATCCATGATCCGTGAAACCATTTTCCTCTCCTGTATTTTACCGCACGGTACCTTCCAGCGGGCGGCGCACCTTTATTTTTATCCCTTAGTCAGCTTCGTTTGCCGCTTCGGTTAACGGATCCGGGGGCCTTTGCTTTTGCTGGATTCGGATTCGGGAGCTTTTGTGTGCAATTTATTTGGGATTGATATTGTCAGGTTGATTGGTCGCAGTGAACCATTTATTAATAATCGAGATGGAATTATGAAAAGTATTGGTATCTGACCGATTTCGGACGATAATCCGAACTGCATGGAGGCGCCCGGTGTTTCAGGGGTTCTAATGGAGACGCCTGGTTGTTTATGATTTGCTTGTTTTTTTGCAAAATAAAATATGATACTTTATTTTGCTCATATTTTTTTGGAAACCTAAGCTATGTTTCAAGCGGATTCTTTCGGCAAAAAGGTCATCAATGGCTGACGGATCCATGACGACCTTGAAATATTGTCAGAAGCAAGAAACACGCAGCTTGCTTTTTCCGGCTCTCTTGTATACAATTGGCTATAATTGCTTCTGCCGGTGACAATGTTTCATTTCATTGTGCAACCATCAAGTATCCTGTTCATTGCGTTACAGCCGATTTAATAATTTATTCAATCAGCATTAGAACTTTATTTAAACGTGTATTAATTTATTTGTTTTGAGAAATATTGGGTTTCGTTCGTACTCCAAATAGTTCAACTCGTTTTTGCTTCGAAATACTGCACCCAAATAAGGAGCCAGCCAGTGGAGCATTCAGGAAGCGAACCAGCAACCAAGGATGTGGTTTTCTCACCTGATCAACCACTTTGCCTGATGAACACCACTTTGATAAATGAATTTTATCCACTGTTCCACTCCTCAACCACTCCAAAACTACACGCCCTCCACACATCCGCACAGCAAATTGTGCTTTGTGTTCGATACGGAGCTACGTAAACCCTTTACGTAGACCGAGTTTCACCACAACTGAACAGGGTCGCTTGCAAGTCGCTTGACTTTATTTAACACTACCAACACTAGCCTTCGACGTTGAACGTCCAACAGTTCCGGAACAGGCTTGCGCAAAAAGTTCTTCCAGCTCGTTGCCCTTTGCCAGTCGGGAAGGTGTAAACTTTCTACTTTCTTCGTCCATTAATAATGGCCGTGCGGTGGAGCTGAGGTACTGGAAGGACGGAGGGTACCAGCAAGCGGTGCAACGCAACCTGTTGATTCGAGGCTTGCCAGACGTTGATTTGTGCTGCAAGCCATTTATTTTGCGCTGCAGTGAGCAAACGGTTCGGGTGGGGTGATAATTTTCCTTCCTTCGGTTTTGTTTGGTGTTGTGGGTTGAAGGTGGTTTCCTAATTTTATGGCAACGAAGAGAAGCTAGTAATATATTGTTTTGCTTCGTTCATATGACGTTACACAATTTTCTCGTATTTAAAATATGTACTTATCTACTTGCTTAGCCTTTGAAATGAAATAACCTTTTGTATGTTGTCATTATTTCGCAATGTTCATTTAAAATGAAGGCAGTTGGATGTCCCAAGAAATTACAAATTATTGCCTAATAAACATTAAGCAAAGTTATAACCACATACTAATTATTTTAATTATTAAAAACTACTCCATCAAGCGCTCTCTACCACCGTACTTCCTCCGTTCTTCTACGATGCCATAAAACCCTACCGTACAAAAAAGGTTCCTAATCCGTTCAACAAACAATTAAATTCTTCACACGAATCCCATTTTCCCGCTGGACCCATGGCTTGCGTAAAAGTAATGCTGTCTAAGTTATAAAGCAAATAAAACTTTACTTTACTCGCACCAAAGGAACCCACAGACCTGAGCCATACAAAAGTAAAAAAAAAAACTACAAAAAGTAAAAGCAACCTCCCGACACACGTAATCACATGCACATACACACTAGCAAAGAGAGAGAGAGTGACATAAAAAAGAAAGAGGAAAAAAACTTTAAAACTTTTGTAACGATACGGGTGTTAGAGTTAGTGGTGTACGGGGAATTTAGCTAGCGAAAAAAAATATGCAAAAATACAAAACGAAACACAAGAGTATGTGAAACATAATACCACAAACACATACATGTGTGAGACACACACACACACATCACTTCCCTTGTGTTTGAGTGTCTGTTTTGTCTAATAAGGCAATTGACAAATTTCACACTGTAAAACGGTGTGTACACATAAGCACACTTAGAATGCCTCACAATGAGGTGAGTTACGAGCGAGGACGAAAGAGTGGTGGGAGGCGGAAGGGGGCGGTGAGAAGTGTCCCTTGTACAGCGGGGTACTATGTACATAATGTGAAAGTAAACACCACTCACCCGGCCCGAACACCCGGCAAAGTGTCACCGGTTGTATGGTGATGATGTGCCCCAGTCCACGGTTCATGTTTACACATTTGAAGCAGCGTGTTGAAGTGTAGCGCGTTGTTTACCGCATGACATTTGCGGCTTTGGGGCACAAATATTTCTCGAACCCCTTAAGCACCGCCACCCGACCTCCACCATCATCATCGATGTGTCAACTTATTAGCTGTGTCGCGTTGTGTTTGGCCACCAAAAGACAATCTCAGTTGCTATTTTAAGTAGGGTTAATGTAATTAGAGGTATATAATATAGGAGGCGGGAAATAAGTAAAAATAAAATAAACAATTATTCTTTTTGACCCTACTACAAAGCTACCCGATCGAGCTTCACCCGTTATGCTCATTTTCCGCCACGTGTATTGCCTAACGGCCAGTAAACTTTATAACAAAAGCAATCGAAAAAAGGGGAACAACCACACGCACATCCGGCCGAAGTAAAACGGTTCCACTGCCTTGAACGTTTGCCGTTTGATTCGTCACGAAAAAAATCACATTTTTCCCACCGTGCGTCAGCTCGTGCGCTTGCTTCTGTGTTTCCCCTTTTTGTAACACTCCCCGTGTACCACCGGTGTAGATTGGCAAGTGAGCGAACGACTGATACCGATGGCCGGTGCTTGATAACACAATTATTTACACGATTGTGCTGACGATTGTCCTACATGTGTGTGCGTGAGCTGAGAAAGCTGTGAAGAAAAAAAAAACCCCGTGAGAAAAAAACAGGTAAGGACAAACAACGAAAGTGAAACGTTCAGTAAGAAGAATGTTTGTTTCTTTCCTTTTTTGTCCTTGCTTTGTCTACCCCAAAAGAAAGAAAAAATAAACAAATGCTGTACGCCTCTCCAGCCTCTCCCACACGTGATGGAACAAAGCGCAACTGAACCCACCGAACTGAATAGCAAGATTTTTCCAATTTTAAAGCCAAAATCTTGACCAACATTAAACCTCCCCGTGATCGTGTTCGCTTGTGTCGTCAACCACCGGCAAATGAGCCCAAAATGTGATTTTCCATTCGTGCCACGCGAGAAACGTTACACGGCACGTGACGTTGCTGCTCCGGTTGGGAAAAACAGTGAAGGACGAACGAACCATTTTCTGCCAGCGCAAAAGGCGAAACCCATTTCATCTACCCAAGAGCTGTAATTAACACGCGGGTCCACATTTCAAGGCACAGCCGCGCGTAAATAACTAATCTTCTTCTTTCGGTACGTTGGATGGATGGTTTACCGGCAGCCGTAAGCGGCAAGCATGGTCATCCACACAGTGTGCTCATTACCTATCATTATCGTTAGCCTGCAAGCCGGAGGAAACCCGCACCAAGCAAAGGTGGAAAATCGTCGTTGTCTTTCGAGTGCGCTTATCAGTGCTGCTCCGCAAAATCGGTAAATGAGCTCTCCACGTGGCGCTCGATCGAAGTCGCTTTGGTAGTCGTGGTGCAGAGGAATGATGTTTTATTTTGCCACGATTTGCTCATTTATTTCACACCGCCTGTACCCTTCTTCGCCAAACACCTTCGCACTCGCAAAAAAAACACTGATAAACAAATGCTTGTCGTTGTGTTTTCGGACGATGTGAAACGGTTAGGGTAGTATTGGACGAACCAAAAAAAAAAAGTAGCACAAAAGCACACAACCACAAGTGAACGCTGAGCCCTCCGAGTGAGCAATGAGCCAAACGCCGTCTGGTCCCAATGGTCACCTCGTTAAGAATAATAGCCAAAAGCTCATGCCCCGCCCTGGGAAATGGGTTCTGACAGATTGTTTTGTTGTTTCGCTCCTTTTTCTGCGGTGCAATGACCTGCTTTCACCTGACCGACTCGAAAGCTCGATCTGTCGGTACAGATTTTTGTACCGCGAGGTCATCCCATTTTTTTTATGGCGAAGGCGAAGAAAAATGAGGTCAAAGGTGTCGGATAAGAATGAGCGTTAATCCCTGTACGATGACTTTCAAGAAGCTGATCTACACATGGAACCTTTTTGTGTTTGTAAATACGGTTGTAGTAGTAATCCGACATTTTTTAATAATGTCGCTAAATGCATATAAATATATTTTTATACTGTAGGTAGAACAATAGGGTATGTTGACCTCTTCAAGAAGTACACTTTCCGGCAAGCGAGCAGCGTTTATCTGCTCGATGTGATAGAAACTCTTTAGACAAAGCAAAGTGTGGCAACGTCAACTACGACAAACAAAAAACACAAATACACACAAACACACCCACCCATAAACTAATTGCGTCCTAATCTGTGGTTGTAATGAACGGTTGGAAGTTACGGTGTTGTGAGCGCCAAATCTGATCCACTCCCAATTACGCACGTCCTTGATTAATTTCTGCAGATGACTGTTTCCGCTCTTTCACCCGACCATTTGCATGCCAGGCACTGTACCACATGCACAGAATAGTGAGCTCGCGTGCGTTTGAACGATTGCGTACTGCCCACGTGGCTACACCTCATGTGGGGACGTGCTGCTACCGAAACAGTGAGGAATTATTTAAATTTTAACACACAACCATAGCCGACCTGTGGCAGCAGACACGTGCTTTGCATAACTTTGCCATACCGGCACATGAACTCACACGCTCGCTTGAAGTGTGAGGAATGTTCGATTGAAGGCACATTCCTTAATAGATTGCGATCGTGGTAGGGTAGTCTTTGAAGATTTGCAATAGTGTTTGCAAAGTCACAATTGTGGCATCAGATTACGCGCCTAGATGTATGCCATTATGCTATAATAATTTTGAATTAAAATTAAATTATTTACGTAAGCTTTATTTTTTTAGATAATACACGTTGTCTTCGTCACAAATACTTATTAAATTAGCTAATTCCATAGCTAAATGCATTATCAACAAAAAGTGACAAAAAATTACTCATAAATAAGCCCGTATCGACTAAATGTGATATTTTTTTCAAAATTGTTCTCAACCTTTTTCCCGTGAATTTTCTATAAGATTTTGTTCTCAAAAGCTCAAAAGCTCTGTATTGAAAAAGGTTATCACGGTTTGCTCAGCTTTTGTGGCCCTGAGCCTCATGATTTATGAACTATCTTTACTTGATTCGGCGATTGACTCGATCATTTCAATTCCATGAAATATAACATTTGAAATGATTAGCTTAACATCGATGGCGTACGATAAAACCTCAAAAATATACCCAAGCAAGCCATGTACACGCCCAACAGTATGCAAATTATTTAGTTCTCTATAATTCGTTTTATAAAATTTTTCTTACATTTTAATTGCATTACATATAAGGTGCTCTGACACGGTTTTATTAAGGAGACCTAACCAATGTAAATTTTACCTACTCGCTAAACGTTTTTGCTTCATTCAAGCTTTTAAGGCAAATTATAAGCTAAATAACATACCAAACAATTGAAATGATTCCTCAAAAGCTTGGCTCCTACTAAAAAAAAGTTTTACTTAATTAGTACTCAGAGTGAGTGCGCCTTAAGAAAGGATTTTTATTTTACATTATTTTTGTGTTGAACACTGTTTCTCAGAGCGTCATAAGTCGATTCTTTAGATTCAGTAAAAAATTTAAAACATCATCGAGTTGTTTTGATGGTGGCTACCCGTAATCTAACACATAAATGTGTTTGAAATAATAAAACCTACAAAAGAAATTAAGGAAGAAGTGTGCGTAGGTCTTCTTTATCCTTGCCACGGCACCAAACGCTCACTCAATTGTTTTCATTTTTTTTCCTTATCTACCAATCTAAGAATTTTCCTTTCACTAACGTGTACAAGCATACATCCACACCCGCTCAGTAGAAACGGGCAAAGTTTTACTTCATTAGCAACCGGAAAGCACCGTACACGGATTGTTTTCACCACCATCCATTGACGATTTCATCTTATCCGTGTTAATTTGCTCCATCTAATCCCGTGGCTCATTTGTTACGGCGCCGGCTGTAAGCCGGCTGTCGAGACACACCATCCCGAGAAAACCCATATCGATGGCGACCATCGTCGAACCGATTCACACACGTGTGAATTCCGAAAAGTTTCACCAAATCAATACTCTACCGCTTGCTCGGCGGCTCCCGCGGTGGTGGTTTTGCTTTTCTTTTCTGGAAAATTTGCCCCTTCCTTCCCGCTTTATCAGTTCACCGACTGTCGAACCGGCTCGAGTAATTCACACTTCCTTTCCGAGCGAAAAATACACTCCTCGGGGTGACATTAGTTCCCATTCACTGATTTGCCATGCGTGGAAATGAATCCTTCCTTCTCGGGCGGGTAGCTGATGATGCTTCGAGCCATCCGTATGGTGAAGAGGATCCGGCAAACTGGCAAGAAAAACGGATACACGAACTCAGAAACATTATATGCCTGGTGGATTTGGGTTGTGTTTCGGGATTGGCGTGGACGGTTGGAGGTGGTGAGTGCTAAAAACAAACACACCGCAGACATAATCCTTCGAAACGGTTCAAGTTCGGCACCATAATTTGTCATATCACAAATCATCCTCGTCTCGGCTCATTGTCATCGCTTCCCTTGATCCTCGACAACCCGCGAGGACACGGGCTTCATAAACAAGTCTTCGATCCCCCGCCAACCAAACATGCCTCAAAGAAACACTAAGAAACACTCAACACAGTTGCCGATGGCATCCAATTTCATAGAGGAATCCGAAATCCACACCACACACACACCCCCAAAAAACCCGGCGCACAGCAAAAGAAGTGAAAATAATCTTAAATTAATGAGAATCTTCAGCCTGGTAAAAGGAAAGGCACAGTTCCGCGTATGGATTCGATCTGTTAATCGTACCGTGCCACCGGATTGTGACGCACCGGAACCGGAAACGTACCGGGATGGGACGGGGTGCATTGTTTTTCTTTTCATTTTTTTGCACAACAATCTTTGTCAGCGTCATCGCTTACAGCACGGGAAGGCAATAAAGAAGAGCAGTCAATATCGTACGAACGGTTTCGCATGTGCTCCAACAATTGACGGTGTACAGCCCGGGAAACGAACGTAGGAAAAGAGCATTGAAAATACGGATTGCTTTCATTTCTCTGCCCGCACCGTCTGATGTTGACAGGATTTCTTGTATTTTGTTTTCTCGTACCGGCCTTTCTGTAACACAACCTTTTGCTATACGGTGAGCTTTTTCATTGGGCATTCAAGGGAAGGAAAAACGACACCCATTCTCTTATAGGTTCAATTTTGATTCATCAAAAGAAACACGGAGGAGGGAAGGAGAAACGGGGTGGGATATTTTTTTCGTTACAACTGTTGGTTGCGGGAAGGCGCATACACGGTGCAGGGTAAAGCGATACGCAGAAAGGATATTAACCTTCGTTCGATTAGTGAGCCAGAGAGCAGATCAAAGTAACCGCAGCTGAGGAGGGCAAAAGCAAAGGCGGCACCGTGTACACCGGGTTCGCTTTATACTTTGACATTTGAGTGACTTTGCCACAAATCGATTGTGGTGGTGCTGCTGCTGCTGGGATGGAAAAAGTGGTTCGAAAAGAGGGACGTTAAAAAAAAGGGAGAGAGAGAGAGAGAGAGAAAAGCTTCATAAACTCGATCAAGCGGCGGAGATAAATTTTGGAGCTTTTATTACTTGCATCCTGGTCCTGGTTTTTATTTTTGTATCGTTTTTTTCCTCCTAAAAAAAGGGAAAAATTGTCAACAGTGTTGTAATAGAGTGTATTGCTATAGTTCATCGTTATCAAATTACTATTGGTGCGCCTAAAAGTATGCAAAAAATATTTCATTTCAAGCTTGACATGTTTTTACTTCAAATTGGGTAGTTATCAACAATAGTTTGTTGTTTTTTGGCTATTCTAAAGGACTGATTGAATTTGAATTATGATACAAACATAAATTATAATTTTTTTAAATTTATTTATTTTTTGTTTGACGGTGTGCCCCTTATTGTCAAACTATTTTTATTTTATTTATTTCCCATATGACGGCTCTTTGCCGTACGGCCATACAAATAAAACAAGTGCAAAAAGAAAACAAAAACTTTCCAAAATATCTGAATCTATGTATGTATTTTGTAATAACGCTCAGTAAAATATTTTTCGCTTTTTTGCAAGGCTTAAAACAGGCTTTAGGCTACATAATTTGCATACTTTTAGGCGACATGAAATTTTATTATAACCAACCAAATTTCAAGTTTACAAATACCATACTTCTACGCAAATAATTTTATATCAGTGATAAAAAATCATTTGTTATAAGATAAATTTTCCACCTTTCGTTGCACCTTGAATGGAAAATGCGGCATTGTCTCCCCACCGGAATGTCTCCTACTCCACTGTAAGCCCCCTCCGCATTGTTACGCTTCTCAACCAGCTGGGGTATTTTTGCATTAAATTCATCAAAACATTATAACATTCCGGTACGCGTGTACTTCGGTCTCGAGATGTTCTACTAGTCTTTCCTTCACCCTCTCTTTATCATTCTCCCTCCTTTCGAGGTGCCGTGTAAATAATTTCATTTGAAAAAAAAAACACATATAAATACCCAAAGGGAACTCGCCACGAACGCGTTATGCGTTTTTTCGTGTCGCTGTGTCGTTTCATTTTCAGAAAATGAAGAGATTTTTGAAAGTCTTCCCTGGTAAGCTATAGTATCGCCCAGAATGAGCAGGGCATTGTGTCTTTTGTGTGCTCTCTTTTATCGTGTATGATAAAATATTTTCGCAAACCTTCGAGTAAACAGTGTTGCTTTCCTCGAAAAACATTCTTTTTCATAATCTCTCGTTCAAAGGGAAGAAGAAGGGAAAAAGTAAGCTCCTTGACGAGTCAAGCACTGAAGCTTTATGAATAATATTGTTCAATGTGTGATGAATTGAAAATGAAAAATTTTTCATATTCATTATTTAAATTAAATCATTAGCTGTCTGAGACCGCATCAGAGGACGGTTGTCATCTTCACGACTTACACAGGCAGCCATTAACGTGCGAATGAATGTATTGATCCACAGTCTCAAATTAAAACTCCTCCTTTTTCTTGCTCACAATGAATGGGGACAAAGCACAACATTACATCAGCAGTATTTTAACATGTAGAACACATTTTGATGGCTTGCAAACCCATGATCTTGATCTTATCTGCAACCAACCTGTTGTTCGGTGGTCCTTTTTTTGCGATCACCACCGAAGAGAAGAATTTCCATGAAGAAAAAATTAAATCACATCGTGCCACATTCCACAGCAGAAAACAACCGCCAACGAGGTTGGTTGCGAAAAGGGACGCAATATATTCAATTTAATGGATGAGTTACCGTGTTGGCCTATCGATGATGAAAAGCAGTGGTTGCAGCGAGGATTGGCGAGGATTTATGTAAGAGGAAGTTAATTTAAATTTCCCTTCTATGCGAGTCGTTTTTTGGTTTACAAATTTTTCTGTAAGGAAATTTTTCCATAGCAAGGAGCAGCCAATAAAGTGGTTTCTGGGCGAATTTTTTTGGCATTCTCTCTATGTCTTTCTGTGGAGTGTGTGTGTTTTTTCTTCAAATTAGTCCATGCATACACATCAACGCATCATTTAACTTTCTTTGCGTACTTAACCTTGTTAACAGGTTTTGATAAGTTCGTACACGGGCAGGGAAAACCTTGACTAGAAAAAGCATCAACTGAGACTTTTTTGCGCTTACAAAACATGTTCGAAGCTTGTCACGTGCACACGTGTGTGATGGTGAAGCTAACTTTTCTGGCTGGGCTTCATTTTATTTAAAAAAAAAAACACACCCAAAACGTACTTCAATATTAAGTTGTTTGTTTTTTGAAGATTGATGATTGTGAATTTTTAAAAACAAGGACCACAAGGAACTTTCGAGATATGTTAAAGAAATGATACAACAATGTAAATGAAAAAGCAAACCATGCTTCCACTTCAAAAATCTCCCCAACCAAGCGATGATTCTTTCTCGCATTTTATAGCACAAACGATGGCTACGGTTGGTTTTGTGCCGGTTGAGACACCACCCAGCCTTCGGCAAATAGCAGGACAGAGCTTTCGAAAGAAGATAGCCCACACCAAAATGCTCCCGCTCCCGAGGAAAGGGATTAGATTCGAAACTTCGCAGATCAAAGCACGGTTTACCTGGTACCATTTCGTTCGCTCGCCCCAAATGTGTCTTGCCCACCGTTGGAATGTCGCAAAGCCATCGCGCATTTTTACAGTGGTCTATTTTGAGCCACCCAGCAAATTCCAAGAATTGAAACAGTCCCACTGAAGCGGTTAAGTCTCGTTGCTGGTGGAGTTTTTGGGCAGCACACTCACATACAAAAACCCCCATACAGGTGCCATTGTTCGGCGGAAGTTTGCTTTCAATTTAATTTTATTTTCCCGAAGCTGATGACTAAATGGAAGCACTGACAGTGTGTCGTAAGAAGTATTATAAAGAGGATTATAAACAAGAAGAAAAGTTCAGTCCATTACAGGTTAGTAATGGTTACATAGTTACAAACGTGTTGGGAGTTTTAAAAATGGTAAATGTTTATCAAAATAAACGAATTCGTTTATATTTAAAAGTTATAATATAATTATATTAAGAGCAATATTTTTTTAACCGATTCGAGGAATTTAAAATTTAAAATATTTTTACATCTCTAACTTACAGCTATTTTTCACGTGTTTTCTTTAGGTTCATCGCATAACTGTTTCATACAAGAAAACCACGTAAAATAAAACACTTAAACCATGATAGCCTCTTTGATGGAAAATATTTCCCTTTCAAATCAATATCCTAAAGTCTACAAACAAATGTTAGCGAAATAAATCACCTCTACCATAACTCAGCCAATAATTTTTAATATTGATATTGTATGACGCTGATATGATTAATTTCCACGCTGCTCCGCGCTTTCAAACAATCGGAAATGAAATCATTTACACAAACATACCTACGCACACCCACAAACCCTTAACCTTCACCTTCTTCAGCCAAACTGCAGCCAAATGGAATTGGACGGAATGGCGCATTTTTGGGGCGAAATTGCACAACCGGCACACAAAGCGGGCTGTCGCTGTCGGTTGTTCGTCTAATTCATCATACCGAAAATGTTGTTTGTTCGTTATGGTGCCTGTTTGCGAAAAGAGCAAACGAGCAAACGAACCGATCGGTACGTCAAGAAATCAGAATAAGAGAAAAAGCTCCGACCGGTCAAAAATTGTACTTCTTCTCCTGTGCGATTTCACCGGTCGAAATTGATACGGAAAAGTGAAATATTCACCCAGCCACGAAACGAAATATTAATCTTGCCATTTCAAAAACGCTACGTAGCGAGAAGACGAGCAGAAAAACTCACCAACACGTGCTTAAGATTTAGCGTGTATTTTGCATAACAAAACCGTCAAACATCACCGGTACGGGCGGTCGCATTTCGCAACGATAGCAATCTTTTCCATCAAATCATACGCCCTCACAATGGTTACGAAGAAAGCATAAAGTATGCAAAATCAAACCAAAGCATTCTCAGCCTGGCACGAGCAACAATAAATTCAGGTGCCCCGCGTGCAACGCACATTTATTTTTCAAATGAAATTGGCCCTACCGTGACCAATTGCTGGCTGAGAACAAGCTGAATTGAAATTATGCGCAGCATCGTTATCTTGAATAACGGACGATGTGGATAAAAAAGCATTGATTCGCCATCGCAAATGAGCATCTTGCTAATGCACACATTCAATTATCATGGAACAAAAAAATGCAAAAAGGCTCCATTTTTGTTTTAATATTAAGCTAACTTTCAATTTTGTACTCCACATTGCAGACTTTCAGGAGCTTAAAGAAAAAACGCCCCAAAGTATGCAATTTGCATTCAATTTTTCACGTTCAACTCAAATGCGCCCAAAAGTATGCATTTTACATTCGCTGCATACTGTTTAGCTCGTAAATCAGAAGGTTTCTGTGCAAAACAAGCTGGCCTGTCATGAGTTTCCACTGAAAAGCGAATCCTCGGCTCGTGTCAAACGTCCATCGATACGACACCTTGCACCATACAACTGTCAACCTTTGCGTTTCCAGTTCTGCATCCAACACGAAACTCAACCTAACAGCCAGCTGGTGTACAACAAGCAGTTTTCAGCCGTCGTTGTTCTATACCGGCTTTCAAATCATATAGTCATTTGATCGCTTCTTGCACAAGAAGAAATTCTTTTCATAGTTGTCTGAAAATGAAACCCGATGCCCATGGACCAATTGTTACGTTTGCATATATCCGTTAGCAACCAAAGAATATACTCAACGTGTAGATACAGTGCTAAAAGAACAACTGATTTAATATTTCCTCTCACCAAACGTACCCAAAACTGGCAGCCCCTTTCGTCTACTAGGAAACATAGGGCGACGAAAAGAGAACACACTTTCCAACAAAACAAAAAGAGCTTCTATCTTGTAGCCAACGCGAACTGTTATCTATATCCTGTTACACTATAACGTGCCTTTTGGTTTTTGCTCTTTCTAGTGGTGATAGTCTACCCAAAGCATTGCCTCTTTTGCCATAAATCATGCCACTGTTTGGCCATCGCACGTCCGGCAGCAAACTGAGTACTTAATTGAAACTGGAAACAGTGTGTTCCATTTATGCCAACTGTACGTTAATTTACCCCTCACTTTGTTGTACTATCCGAGGTAATTTATAGCTGGCATAGCTGCTATTGGGTGCTGTCTTCTTGTTGGTAGCCTAAAAACAAATCAAACAAACAACCCGAACCCTCACGGTTAGCTGATCGTAACCGTGCAAGAACAAACTGTTAAACAATTGCTGCAAGCCCCTTGTACACTCCATCGATGTTATAGCAATCATGATCGAAAACAGTAGAAAACTAGGTTGTAGCAAACGCATGTCCAGCGCAGTACATAAATGAATCCTTCCTTTACGGCAAGCAAGAGAAGAAAGCAAACTATATGTGAGTGTGTGTGTCATAGACACCGTAGAGAACCGAGCACCGAAAACGCGAGACAATCTGCCAACCAAAACACGTAATAAATCACTTACAATTCAGCTGCAAGTGTTTGCAAATCGATCAAATACTCGAAGAAAAAATGAGCTAGTTGAAAGAAATGCTTAAAAATATACAACCACCAAAACAAATACATCAGTAAATAGAAAAAACCACCTCTGCACGATGTAAAACCAAAGCATGGGACAAAAAGAAAAGCACAAACTTTTAAGGAAAAAGTAATAACATTAATCAAAAACAGAGCCGTTTTGTTTCCCGGATGTAAATTGGTTGTTACAAAGGAAGTGTGTTACTATTGTAAGCAATCGTGATGGAAGGCTGAATCAAATACAAGGCTCACACCACAATTCATGCAGAAAATCGCGATACAACATAATCGTTCCCATGCATCAACCCCGCGACTAACGTCCCTGCAAAATGGCAAACAAAAACAACACCGAGCACAACTGGTAAAACTGAAACGAAGTGTAAAAAATAAAGTAAAATATTGTTTAAAAACAAATAGCTCTATATAAATACAATGTTATGTAGTAATTTTGCAACCAAATCGTGAAAAAACAAGTGTAAAATTGAAGAAGAAAGAGAAAATAAAACAACAAGCAAGCGGGTAAATGTAAAGTAAACTAGTACGAAGTAATAGAAGATGAGTTAGAAATGAGCATAAAAACAAACAAAACTAAACACAACCCATACCGAGCAACAACAACAAAAAACAACCAAAGGTAAGAAAGCTTACTACTAAATGGCACATTTTCTCCTGGGAAAGGAAGCAAACTGGAAGGCAAGTGGAACGATGAAACGATCGAATCGAAAATCGAAAAACCAGCAAGCAAGCAAACCAATCAAATGTTTCATAAATGGGAATTGAGAGGTGAACGGGTAAAGCAGCAACAAAAAAGGATAAATAATATAGGGAAACAACTTGAGCAGCAACATGTTATGCAAATGTTGACGGGTAGCGTACCAGGGGGGACTGAGGGAATTGAGACGAGCCCTTTTTTGTTTGGGAATAAAAGCGAACGAAGGAATGAGGAATGTTTTTATGAAAAAAAAAGACTGGTGCGACTTTGTGTTTTTTGTTTTTAATTACGTTTTTCTTTATTTGTGCTGAAAGAAACAATTTTTGACAGAAATTATCGATATAAATAAATAAAATGAAGGTAAGTATAATTATTACAAATGTAGCGATAATGCCGATAGACGTAATCCTGATCGGGATCCTAACAAAGTTGCACTTTGTAAGAACAATTTGAAACAACTTAAAGCTACAACGCACAATTAAGGTTTTTTTGCTTCTCAGCGCCTGAAACTATGCTAAAGATTCGGTGAATTGGCACGGTGAATATCAAGCTAATATTATTTCAAAGTAAAAATTTCCTAAAAGCAATTTTGTCCTTCTCATAGTTGGATTGGTGTAAGATACTTATCATCATGTTAATTTTTTGATCGATACAAAAAACTAATGCTTTTGGCGCAGGCTAATTGTGAATATCAGTTTGTATGGAAAACTGGCCGCATTTTAGCCCTCGAAACCCACAAAACACTTATAAAGATGCTGACTTTAGTCATCAGAGATCACATAAAACAATTCACACAAACCATAATCCGATTTCGAATGATAAACACAATAACAAAACGATCATTACCAGCTCGTTAGCTGCGATCCATCCCGTGCACAATGTGCGCACTCATTATGTGCCCGATTCGGCTGGCTTTGCCTGATAGGACGTTCCGATTGTGAAAACATGCTGTTGCTGTTTTGAAAAGAAGAAATTGAGCACATCATTATCGAATGGAATCACTGTAGCTGTGGTCAACATACAGCTCATACCACCCGAGCGCACTCATACCGGTGACACCCGTGCCAGTGCGTTCAATTAATGCTACGCACTACACGCAAGCGTTCACCAAGCGCAAGCTTAAAATCAATCATTTAGCGTACACATTCGCATCAAAACCTAATGATGAAGCTGATCCGGCCAAACGAAAAGCTAATACGGTCCGGACGGTCGAATGTACACTTTGGACGGACCTTAGACTTGTGAATTGCGTACGGAATGATATTAAATCCGCTTCATTAGATCTAACATTGGTGGGCGCTAGGACAGTTTCAATGTATGGCTATGTACGGCAATGTACATTTGACTGCCCGTTGAAGGTTTTACCCCTGCAGTCCCGTAATCCGCTTTTCTGAGCAACTTTGAGGCAATCTCAAAAAAAATTTTTTTTTACAAAATCAACAAAAAATTGCTTTTTTTTTATTTTACCTCCCTCTTTTATATGGTCTCATGACTCATGACCAAGAACAAAATATCCAGCAATTTAATTAACTGTGTACTTTTTGCCAACCATCAAACCAGTTCAAAATGCAGTTCAAGTTTTAATTGCCCCTTGTCAGTGGCACAAAAAGCCATACTCGATCCAGAAATGGCACCGAAAGTTTCCTCCGATAAAGTGCATTTCCGTTAATTTTATTATCACATGTTAATAAAGTTTACCGGGTACAATAAGCTCACGGTTAACTTTTTTTTTTATCGCCCTAAGGTTAACAAATGTCACGCTCGCTTCTGTGGCTTGGTTTGGCAGTGGGAATTATGTTTTAATTAAATTTCCTTATGAGTTTAATCGCCTCGTCGTCGCAAGGCTCGATACTGAACATGCATACAGTGTTATGCATTCGTTCTGCCGCACTTCAGGAACAGAAATTTTGGGGTTTGTTTCAATTTAAAGAAATTTTATTATAGATGTATGTGGTAGTAGCATGCTCCACTACGTTTAAAAAATATTTTCGATATAATAAATTCGACGTTGACATTTCAACATAGTTTGTACTTCAGCGGCGTTGCATTCGTTTTGATGCAGTGGGTTTTTATCTGTATTTTACAAAAAGTCCTGCTGCTTTTAAAAAAAATCATACCATATCTGCTTAGAAATGAGTCTGCTCTTTGTTCGTCAGTGTTACTTTGAAGATGAAGATGATTTTATTTTTCTAGATATGGGTAGAGGTTGAGGGATACCGTGGAACCAAGGTTTCAAGCGGGGTCAACAAGACTTCAATGCATCAAGGCTTCAAAAAGGGTGCTTCCTTCAGAAGCACCCTTTATTGGCCAATCGGTCTGCCTTTTCATTGCTTCAAACAATGAGTATTTAATGATTCGACAGCGCTTAAACTGTAGGAGAACATAATATATTCGTCTAGAGGACAGGCATATTTAATCAAAAAAGATTGTGGCGAGCTTCTCTACACATACCGAACATGGCTGGCGTAGTTGGAAATATGCTTCGGATACAATGTTGTATACGCCAAAATCATTTGAATTTAATTTTTTGGTACAGGTAAATTCAGACCCATGAACCATGCGTGAAGGCAGACTGCCACAACAAAATAGCTTAACGATATGAAATTCGAGTTTGACTTTGGAAAGTTTTCAACGTAACTCGATTGCGAAAATTGCGATTTAGAGTCACAAATCAAAGAATTAATAACCGATTCTAATAACCATCAAACAAACAACAAATGAAACTTCTCCCATGTGCTTCGCTAAATTATGATTCATGCGACATAGGCAGAGAAAACAACACTAAAACAAACACAAACAATTAACTAATGAGTTACGATGATGTGTCGAAAAAATGTGCACTCACTCCCTGCTGGGAGCGTTGTCGCTAGGACCGGATAGCAAATCGCAACCTAATTGACGTTAATTAATGTCGCTCAACCGTCGCTCCAGTGACCCTCGTCTTCAGGGTCACGGTGTTTTTGTTTTGTTTTGTCTATTGATTCTTCATCGTATGTAGCGCTGTGTGCGTCTGTGTACCGATAATGATTCGCACCCTTCCGGTGAGGAAAATCCAGTAGAGAGTTTTATTTCCCAATGTTTCGGAAAATCGATGCCCTTCACTCTTTTTTTTTCACCTATCATGGTCAATACGTACTACGTGGGATATCGATTTCATACCGCATGTAGCGTGACATGTGTAAACTTCCGTCAGCATCGCATATCAAACTGTCAACCGGACTTGCTTACGAACATTTACACCACCGACCGGAGTAGTGAGCGCGTGCCGACTGACACAAAATCATGACATGGCAGGCTACAATTATGTCACAAAAGGCCTACTCGCTAGGTGAAAGGTAAACTGGTAACAACGGGACACAAAGCGGCCCCATTTGCCAACTGGTGGAAAGCCGAGTGTGTATCAACTTGTCTCAATCTATCAATGCACGGGTATTTATCAATTCAATCAATCATCGCGCTTCCCTGTATTATAAAAGGCAAGTGAAGTCGTTGCCATGAATTTCATTGATGAGGGAGACAGGGAGAACGGACGGAAGGATGAAAGTTGATAACTTTTTTTCTCTTTCTTTAGATGTGCGTGATTCGATTTCGATTTATTTGTGATCTTCACCAGTTAAAGCAGTTTTTTTCTTATTTCATGAGGGACGGCCTGACAGTATTGCTTAGTATAAAGCAGTTATCTTTTTAAAAAATGAGTCATAGATTCATAAGTCATAAGAATGTATTTTACATCAAAAGTAGAATGATTTCCCGGCATGAGACATGAGGCATGATGCTACGAGACGAAAGCAAGTGATCGTATAGGAAAATTAGCAAAAATCATAAAATGTGCATGGTACCTCACAGGCTCACACTTGAGAACATTTTTCTTCCCCTCTTTCTCACTCTCATGATGGCCTGCTCTTTTAAAGAGCACGTCGTCGTGACTTGGCCCGGTCAACCAATAGATCTCCAGGAAACTCCCTGGCTGCAGCTTCCCATCCACGCAGGCACCCGATCTCCGACAGGTCTCCCTTCACCCAGGTGCCTGATCCAGCCAACGAACTCCCAGTGCTCCCCGACGTCTCGAGCCAGGAACTTCGGGTCGCTGACGAATACCTTCTTGGCAGGGGCATGCTTTTCATCTAACTCTTCAAAGCGGTGCTTCTTGTCCTGGAAGAGCAGGGTCTGCTGTCTCCTCAGTCGTTTGTAGTTTTCCACACTCTGGCGGGTTTCGTGCTGAAGCATGAGGGCGCGTGCTGCATTTTTCTCGGTTAGCGCCCGAGTGCACTCTTCGTGGAACCATTCCTTTCGCTGTGGTGCTGATGGCTCGTTCCACCATACGCCAATGGTCTCCTAGGGACATTGCTGAATTCTTCTGAGAGCGCTTCCCCGAGCGCTGCCGCATACCCTTCCGCCACAGCAGCACGCCTCAGCCGATACAGATAGAGCCTTAGGGTAGGCTTGCTCCGTTGGTTACGGTTACGGTACGGTTTCACGTCGACAATGTCCGAGAAGTGCCTTCCGTCTATTAGAACGTGGTCGATGTGCTGCGAATGCTCATGTGCTTGGAGGAGGCAAAATTGATGAGCCTGAGGCCGTTGCCGTTTGTCAGCTGGTGTGCGCTGAAGCTTCGCACTGTTGGTTTATATGCCTCTTCCCATCCGACCTGAGCATTAAGGTCTCCGAAGACGATCTTCACATCATGTTGTGGGCAGCGATCATATTCCCTCTCCAGCTGCGTAAAGAAGAGCTCCTTCTCGTCATCGGTGCTCCCAATCACATTTATGATCCTCAGGTTGAAGAACCTGCCACGAATCCTCAACCTGCACATTCGTTCGTTGACTGGCCACCATCCAATCACCCGTTGTTGCATCGCATCTAGCACCATGAACGCCGTACCGAGCTCACGCATTTCTCCACCACTTTGGTAGATTGTTCAGTTGCTACGGTACTGGCGCACCAAAGTACCCTTTCAGCTTACCTCCTGAAGTGCTTCTAACTTGAAGCCGGGGGTCTGGACCTCATCTAATTGGTCTCGGGTGCTTTTATCAGATGTAAGGAATCTATAATTCCAGGTTCCTAGCCTCCAATCTTAAGTCCTTTTTCCTTTCGAGGGTCTGTATCGATTGGTCCGGTTCGGTACTTTCTGTTGTTGTCCTTTCGTTGCGGTAGTTGTTTTCTAGGGGTGGCTTGCAAGGCCTCTCCCCCATCCTCCTATGTCGAGGGAAGGCCTACGCATCCTTGCTTAGTGTCCCTTCGGATGCCAGGACAGAAGGAACTAGCAGCCGCCCCTAACATGGAGTACAGACGCTGGCTATCCCCTTCTTTCCCTCTACTTTCTTTATTATGATCATGCAAACGGTCACGTACACAACAATACAAAGTTTTTCCCATGTTAAATGTAGGTGTTTCGGCACAATCACAAGTGGCTCTACGTCTCTTTAGACTAATCGACCAACAAACCAATCAACAACAAAAATTCTTTTATACATTTAGAAGAAGAAACACATCTTCAAATATTACAAATTTGACAATAATGTTACATTTATTGTATTATTTATCACTATCAGAAACATGTCTTGAAAGTGGATAAGCATTCAATGATTAGAAATTACGAGGTGCTGATGTTTTTTTTTTTTCTCGAACAAAGATGCCCCATTGAGCAGAAGGTTCAATTTATTGTCTATTATAACGATGATTAGTGTTTTATAAAATTCCTAATAATAATGACATATCTAGCTCAATTCGTCAAGAAATATCGATTTAATAATTTGTTTGCACTTTTTACTTGTTTTACGATTTTTTAATTAACAGAGGTAACCAAAAGGAAACTTCAAATTACTGCAGAACGGGGATATCAAACCAATTAGTGAGAAAATGTAAATGCAACGCAAAATCTGCCAACGAATTTTCCAACCATTTTTTAATTTTCAGAGATGTTTTAAAGTTCCTTCCTCGCTGCCAGTTGGATCTGTTCGATCAAAACGGTATCTTCGAAGTGGTCTTTGAATGGTGACAAGTCAGAAGAATACAGTTTTCCAAGAAATTCTACAATTTCTGGAAACAGTCAAGATTTTCAACGTTTCCTGCTCTAAACATCCTACAAAAATAGCATTTATTGATCCTTTCGGCATTCCAATATTATCGGAAAGAACTCTAATTGCCAATCAACGATGATCTAACACTGATTCCTTAATTTTATGGACGTGCGCCTCGTCGGTTCATGTCATGATTGTCTCCCAGGACGTTCTTCGTCTTAACGTAGACAAAGACTGTCAGCGGTAAGCCATCAACGCCATCACTCCCCTACTAGCAAAACCTAACAAGACTCTCTAAAGACCTCTAAAGACTTCCTAAAGATCTGCTCAAAAGAAAGTTTATTGACAGCTCCCATGTAAACTGTGTAAAAAACATCTATTGAGCAGCTGTTTAGAAGGCTCTTTAGAGAGTTTTTTTTTCCTTTGTTTCCTTACAGTCTAGGTCTAGCTCAATGTTGGTCCGGGTTGGCTGCACCCAAAAGTTCTCTACTGCCTAGGTTGTCCGGCTCCATTCTTATGACCTTAGCACGTTAAGTTTCGCATGGATGAAACCAGCAAATAAGGAATATATTATTATTTAATTTACTAGAATTACGTCCCAGCAGTATGCAATGGTACATCGAAAAACTCGGTTTCAATTTCTCGAAAAAAATCTCCATTCTCCCAAGGAAATTAAAAATATGCTTCGAAGAACAGAACAAGGTATAATTCCTTTGGTGTTGATTTTGTGATTAGTGCTTTTTTTATATTACAATAAATATTCACAATTTTAGACAAACGACAGAGAGGAAATGTCGTGTGACATTTTTGTAAATTTTTGTTTGTAAATAAATAAATAAATAAAATAACAATTTCACAGTTTTCAGCAGTGATATCTATTTCTGTTCATGAGTTTAGCTACTGGAAATTTTTATTTACTTAATCAGTATGTAATCTAATCGAAACTCCATTCTAAATTGAAAAACAATAATAATAATTAAATCTTTAAAACATTTTTTACCTAGCACTCGAGTAGGAAATAACAAATTTGCAATCTTACTATTCAAACTAACAAAAACTACATAAAAAACGTCGATTTTAACCCAATTAGTTAATTAGCTTAACGCAAAACTAAATGCAAATATCACATCAAAAGCCAAAACTCAAATCAAATTTCAGTTTCAGTTCGGTTTGCGGTTATCTCTCGATAGATGGGCATAACATTCAATTAAAAGCGTATCTTCATTCAATTCCATTTTCATCATTTATTAAACAATGTGTATTTATCATTCCTTTGCTAATGTGGTCCGGCACACCTATCGTTTCGTCGCGTTTCCAAAACCAGCTGGGACGAAAAATATTCCAATCATTCTGAGCGCTTGCATTGGAGGACTTAACATGTACACGGCAAAGTGAGTTCCCATTTACACACTCATTAACATTCCCATGTACAGGCACGCGCAGACATGAAACGTCATAATTTGCCACTAAAGTACACACACACACACGCACTAAAAGGAGGGGTGGGAGGCAACAGCAGCTTATCCGCTGTGCTGCACATTGCATACCTTTTACGCACTTTGGTTCGATCTGCACGGATCTGCAGGCGTGGACTGGTAAGCATACGGGATTGCTACATAATGGAATAACATTCGTTTCAATCAATACGCAATTTACCATGATCGGTTATACCCTCTGATTTTGAGCTTCGAGTTGTGGTGAGGACCCATAGCTTTCCAAATGCACACTTTGGATAATCAACTTTTTTATCTCTCTCTCTCTCTATCTCTCTCTCTCTCTCTCTCACCCTCTCTTCCCTTTCCACATTTATGTGTCTTCCTTGCTGTCCACAGCGCCCAACATCCGAGATGGGCGGTGTGTTTCAATGGGTAATTAGATTTTAATTGAAATTATTCGCAACGCAGTGCTACCGTTGCGCCAAAGCAGTTGCTGAAACTGATCCCTTCAGTGGCTGCAGTGGGGCTCGTGATCGGTACGTTCGTGATAGGAAATGACGTCAACCGAACCGGTGAACCGGTGAAGCTAATTTTCATCTACTTCGATGTGCCCGTGTTTGTACTTCAATCGCAGCGACGGAAGATTATGATTAGCTATTATGAATGCTTTCGCCCAAGAGCACGTTGCACATGATACGATCTTAAGCGGTGTCCATTTTGAGGCAGTTTCGTTTATTAAACGCTTCGCAGCACACTGATTTGAAGTGATATTGCATAAAGTGTTTTGTTTAGAGTTTATCTGTGGTAAATGTACTAAACACCAAAAAGCAGAAAATTGGCCTTAGAGAAGAAGATATGCTTAAAGCTCACGGATGTAAAGGAAAGAAAGTTCGGAGGAGATTGGCGATAACTAAACTCAATACAATGAACGAGAATTTTTTAAAAAATTCTTCTTCTTGGCCTGATCAGGCTATCAAATGGCACCAATCCATTTCCATGAAACTCGGTCCATGGCTGCATTTCTCCAGTTACGGCAGCATCCGATCTGCCTGGATCCTGGACTCTTCGTAGAACCGCCAACGAGCTTGCTGTGCTCCTTTAGGCCTCCAGGCAAACGGGTCTCTGACCAGCAACTTCCTGACGAAACATGACTCCAGCATTCACCATCGTATCCTCCCAGCTTAGGATATCTGCATCTCCACATGCTCAAGAACTAAGCGTGCAATAGTAAGTTGGCAATTGTCGTCTGGATCGCAGGGGCTTCTTGAGACCGTAGTCGGCACGATTTCCCTGTACAATGCACCTTCGTATCATCATCGTCAATAGATAGATTTGCTTCCGATTCGAGTACCACCACGATTCGATCCTCCTGTAAGCAACTACTTTGTTTTCGTTGCAATGATCCTCGAATCCTATCGATGTCATTGGCGAAGCTATGGAACTAGAGAGATCAGATGAAAATCATGCCACAGCTGCCGAAGCCTGCGCTTCGTATGACCCCATGCCAGAGCTCGAAGAGATTCGCACGTTTCCGACAGCGTGTTTGACACTCGTTTTGCACTGCACTTCGTCTATAGTGGCCCTTAATAGACATATCAGTTTCCCAGGGAATCTGTACTGCTGCATGGTGTTTTAAAGTGCGGTCCGATCGATGATACCATAGGTCACCTAGAAGTCTATGAACACGCGAAGGGATCTGATGCTCTCGGTAGTGGAAAATTTAACCTTTCGGAAGCCTAAACGAATCGAAATGTGGAAACATTGATTCCACTATTTAAGTTCTGATAGTGCACGATTTTTGCTACACGACATGGGCGGCGATGTAATCGGATTTACACTAAATTTTCTCTATACTTATTCTTTTATTGATCATCTTATGAGTGTCATATCTTCACAGTACAAATTTTGAGACATAACTGCTCAAGCGACAATTAGTTTCTCTGCTGAACAGCTTACTGTAAAACCACATAGATTTCACAAGTTAGATGTACGGTATCATTCTGGAAGGTAGAGCGTAAACATAAATCAAAAAGAAACATTTAGTAAATACATAAACAAGAAACAGTAAGACACATTTTACAAACACATTGTTTAGGCAATATAATAATCGATCGCACCTCAATCAATCGTCCCATAGGATCATAGTAGATACAATTCATGGAAATGTAGCAATCAACCAGTAAGGCATAACAATAATTAGTTGGGGACAGCAAAAAGTGCACCACGACCGGATACAAACGAATGACTGTATAAGAATGTTGGTCACTCACTAATTTGTTATGACTAGGGACAAAATAAATTAGACGAAACCGATAGACATAACACCAGCTTACAAATAGTCATCAGCTTGACTACAGCACTATAAGCAAATGAAGGATTCTAATAAGTTAAGCAATTCTCACACCTTCATCCTCATCATTCGAGACCCCTTCAAGCTCAAAATTAAAAGTGTCCGTTCACAGGAGGTTCCCTAGCCCCCGAGACCCCCTGATCGGTTAAGCTCCTTTCACCGTCGGCCGCTACTTCCGCCCATAGGTTAGTCTGCCTCTTAAAGTAAGTCAGTTTTACAGAGCACGAGCTTTAATAAAAAAAAATATGTTAATGAACACAACCCAATTTATTTGATTATCAATAATTGATTTTGACATTTTCTTTTATTCAAGCTTGTACCTTTGCTTAATTAGTTTTAATAATCCCATCGCCTAAAAGTATGCTTTACACAATACAACGAAGAATTTAATTTTAGTAGCGAAGTATGAAATGGTGGATTCTAAATCCATATTCATCCATCAAAACATAATTTTTTGTTGTAACGCTTCTGTTTTCCACCAAAAGACTTCCCAAAAAGGCTGTAATAGACGCTTTTGACAAGAATGCAAATTATGACTAGCAAGAGCAGTGATAGCCTCTTTATAAGTAGTAGGCAAGACCTGTTTCGTGTTTCTCTAGGCATTCGCATTTCCAATTAACAAGATACATATAGCAAAAAAAGCCACACCTGATCCACAATGATCTCCACTATAATCCCTACACCTTCAATCCCTCTGCAAAACTCTGGTAAAACTATTTTCATTGCATTTTTCAACAAATAAACCACCCTCCCCTGCAAAACAAGATGAGAATAATTAAATAAAATCGCATAAAAAACACCTCCTACTTTTCTTTTTGTTTTGCTACTAGCACCAAACTTTTCAATGCATTTTTCCGTAGCGCTTCGCTCGGCACCATCTCTAATTTCCAATAACTGTCATCATTGAAAGTTTCCCAACATAACTTTAACGCAACCTACACACCGATGATTGCCGCTGAACGGTGTGAAGGAATTGAAAGAAAAATGCCATTTCTTTATCGTCTGTTTCGAAACCAGAGCTGTGGTTCGCTAGCATACGGATGTTGGGAGTGAAAAAAATTAAAATTTTACCTTCTAACCAGCTTCCAACCGTGATCGGTGTAAGAATCTGCCTGGCAGTGAGCCAATTTTCCAATCACAACACAAAAAATGTCACCATTGAGGGAACGATTGCTGTAGTCATAAAATCATGGTCCAGTGTTGTTGATGGCTATGGCTTTGCACGCTTTATGAGTAGCAGAAAGTCAATTTAGTCAAATAAACTCCAACTAAGTTTTGTTTTTATTACATTTGGACATTTCTTCGGCAAACTCCAATAATGATTTATGATATTATGCAAATTGTTTGATCATATCAAATAAACTAAAACGAAAAATAAACCACAATCAATTTTCTTCAGCGTTTTCCATTTCAAAACGGTTTTTTGTCTTCCGATAGCTATGCGTAGATGGCGCTAATATCATTTGCTTCACTGTGACTTGTGACACACAGATGGCGCTGTAATCGCTAAAAAGAATGGAGGAAATCACTATAGATTTTTAAATGATCTGGATTGCAAATTAATAATACGATTTATATAATACATTTAACCTATTTGAAGAATAAAATAATTATAAAAAAATAAATAGATCTGTTGAATGATTCTGGATTATTTATCATTTCTGAATCAATTCTGTCCTAATTATGTTTAATTATCTGCAATCTTTCACATGAGAGAGGAGAATGTAGTATCATAGACTCGAAGCCTCTATTAATAAACAAAAAAAAAAATCCTTTACATTTTCAACATCTTTTCCATCTACATAATGAAATTTTAGAATCGCTTAATGGAATAAAGTCTCAAAAAACTAAATTTTGCCCGTTGCAGATTATTGCAATAATGCATACACTCATGCGAAATTTGCAACGCGGCTGTAAAAGTTTACACTCAGCATTGATTTAAAGAGTTAATTATTGAATCAACTTATCCAATTTCAATGTTACACCCGTTCGAATGTGAGTAACACAACCGTGCGTCGTGTTTGATCGTAGGGTTGATGCATGTTGAAAACATGCCAAAGGTATCCTTTAAGTTTGATACCTGAAAAATAAATACATTAATTTTAATGAAATAATCATAAAAATATTCATTCATTTGGAACTTATTTATCAAAAATTTCAGTAACACGGCTCTCCGCCATAGTGTCCTACTGAAAAATTATAATGTATTTTATTTATTCATTCTCCTTATGGTAGATTCAAACTTAAAATTAAGTAATAAAAATTTGAACATGTGTTATGAACGCTAAATTATATGATACAAGGCAAACATTTGAAGTAAGTCACTTTTATTACTGTCAAATTCATCAACATTTCAACATTTGTCTACTGATAAAGTTTATTTCATTGAGCGTCCACTCTGAAGGGAAGTTTTAAAGATTAACTTATATTCAGCTACAAACGATCACCATCCTGAACAAAAAAAAACAAACTCAAAATAGATGGTTTTTCATCCACTGCATGTAAACGTGAACACGCGAATTTAATTAGGATTTTGAAAAGTTTACTCATGTGTCAAACGTAAAACAAATTTTTGTCCTTTTAATACGCAGCTACTAAACGCACTAGCCCACTATCCATTTCAAACTAAAGCAAACACCAATACTACCAGCAAACTGCATCGGTGCAACGCTTCGTTACCATTCAAAATTAGCTCTACTCTTCGCTCCCTCCAAAACCCATACCGTATGTGTTTATTTCATTTCTTGTCCGCCCTGCAGTGGTTTTACTGTAGTGCTCGCCATTTCTTATCTCGTGCGTTTGTACAGCAGCTAATTCTTTCTTATTCCTCTTTGCTATCACCTCGGCAGCGAAGCAAAAGGCTCCGTTCCAGCTGATAAGTGGAAAGCGAGAAGCACATTGGCGGCGATTTAGTTGAAATTCCAGTTACGGTACGCCTGGCTGCGTTTGAGCCGGCTCGCGAAGCAAACGGTCGGTAGGTTTTTGTTTTACCATTCCCGAACCCCAACTGCATCCAAAGTGCGAATGTGTGTCGGTCAGTGCTAAATTAAATTATCGCAAATGTCAGGAAACGCGTGTGTGGGTGTTGGTGGCTGTCTGAATGACACAATTAAATAGCCCTAGCTACTAGGGTGTTACGATAGGTTCACACGCTAAAAAGGAGCGGAAAAAACGTAGCCAATAAAATATGATTTGGTGATATTCTGCCTACCGATTGTGTGTGCGTTTGCGACTCACTTGTTCCCTCCAGTGTTCTCAGTTTAGTGTCACGAATTTTACGCCCGGCGCATTGCACAGTGTTTTTGTTTTGAGTAATGAACTCAGTTGCGATAGTG
This sequence comes from Anopheles maculipalpis, assembly GCF_943734695.1. Taxonomy (NCBI): domain Eukaryota; kingdom Metazoa; phylum Arthropoda; class Insecta; order Diptera; family Culicidae; genus Anopheles; species Anopheles maculipalpis. The sequence goes on from NC_064871.1 coordinate 77,727,033, forward strand.
TCACGTTGTGTTGCCATAGTAAAGGATCCCTTTACCGGACTGATACAGCGTATCCGGCGGCATTTCCATCGGCGCAATTATAATCAACTGGTCCCACTGAACGATGACAACATACGAAGTAAGTACCGAATGAGCCTCGAGCTGTAACGATTTGGTGAATTATTATCTGTTACAGCACTGAAAACCCTCAAGCACATGCTCAAGAAAAAATCACCTTCAGCGAAAGCAGCTGTTTGACACGTTTTGCGTGTATGTTAGTTATTTTTACTTCCACTGCTATATTCTCATTTTAAAAATGAAACCAGGTGAGATTGGGAAAGAGAAAAGAGAGAAAGCTTTACAGAGCGCAAGCGCTTCACTTGCCCGGTTTATGCTGGGTTGAGCGCGCCGGAGCAAAACAAAATCAGCTGTTCCCTGGATGTTGTTGATTGCATACACATCAGCAGTATTATTGGCAGCGTTCTGAGCGAACTCACTTGGTACAGGGTGATCCATGTTGAGCGGAGCAGCTGATAATGGTTGTGCGCTTCAATTGAAAATTAAAACTATAGTATGTGAGAGTGTACAGTGTTGGAACAAGCAACGCACAGTAGTTTAAGAGGTGCTATTGACACTACTACTAGAGAGTGGATTATTCCCGTCTAATCCAGGTGCAACGCGCATATGATTTCATCCTGTTTAATCGATGTGTTTGGATCAAACCCCGAGCTGTCGATGCACCAAAGGTTGAGCATGACATCAAAGCAGATAGGAGCTCAACGGGTTCATTCGATGAGTGCCTCCACATATGTTCATTGCGGTTCATTGCGTGTCCTCTCATTGGTGATGGGGTAAAAATGGCAAAAAAGAGGTTCTAGTTTCCGAAAATTGCACCACAAATTCGGAACCAATTCCGGTAAATAGCCGGGAAACGTTCGGAACCGTTGGAACTGTCTCAACGGAACATTCGGAATCATAGTGGACCAGTATGAGTATAAAAATTGTTCCAAAAAGGCATTTCGAATAACATTCGTGACGTTAACGCATTTAGTCTTTGCAATAAAAATGAACCTGATAACTGCAACGTTACGTGTTATCAAAAAATAGACTCATAACCTTGTAGCAGAACCGAGATGAAGTCATATAAAATGACCATAAATTCTGTTCCTTCAAGAGGCTTGTCTTGAAGAGTAGAACAAAAAGTATTGTAGCGAACACTTTCTTGATCTTACTTTTGCAAGTTCGCGCTCATTGCTCCGCATATAAATTCAACGAGATTAAATCGAGCAGTGCACTCCTGCTGATAAGCTTTTTCAGCTGTGGAAAGATTAGCTCGGATGGTTAAAAGCTCTTTAACAGATCGTCAATGTGCAATGTTGCACAAGAACGTATAAACTTGTCGACCCTTTTCCGGACGTTTCCGGACGTTTTCGGAGTTCGGAACCGTCGATTCTATTTCTTCGGATCGGATCTCCAACGGTGAAGTTATGATCCTTCTTGCCATATAGAGGATTTGTCCATGATTTTGCTACAGATGTATAACGAATTCCTGAGGATGTATGTGGAGATGTATGACCGCCTACACAATATTCTACAATTGGCATCCTCGAGTTGCATTTGAATTACATCTCTAGAAGCTTTTACTTGTACAAGACGCTGGTAACTACACGAAGAATACTGGTTTTTGATACTTTATTGAAGAGATAATTATTGGTAAGGGCTATGTTTTCATCATTTTTTTGTTGAGCATCTTCACACGGCAGAAACATTTACTGAATTCAATCTCAACCAACCATATAACCACAAATAAGCCGTTTTGTCAATAGCTCAATTGTCAATAAAATATTTGTAAATAATTCATAATGTTTTCAGACACTGCCCCTTACAACGAGAATGCCATTTTAAGACTTCTCTTTTCGGCATATCAAAAATAGACCAACATTCGTGATTCTTAACAAGTAATGAATACACCATGACCATTATCATGACAACCGGAATGAATTTTGACGGAGACAGCATAGTACTTTGAGCTACTTCCCGTTCGAATTTTAGTCATGCACCATTCAAAAAAGTGGAACATTCCTGTACTTAACAAAACTAAGAACATAAATAATAGTTATTTGGATGAAATATGCCACTCAAACAAATATCCGCTAACGTGCCGCCATCACTTACCGATGGCACGTTTGTTTTTTTAAAGAAACCTTCAATCAACGCATCGAAACGCGGAAGCCACCTCTTCCCATCGATTGATATTATATTTTTAAAACGTGCCCATCTTAATGGAAATATCTATAATTCACTTCCGAAACGCTAACCCCTAGTGTAACGAGCCATTGTGCGGCATTGCATGCCTTCCACCGTGGTGGCGTGACGTACCAGGGGCTCGTTTTACGAATTTTGGAACGCCCTTGATTTCCGCCCCCAAACTGGTAGACACAAAATCAATGCTCGCACTCCCAGTCGAAGCGAAGGTAAATGGTGCATACCGAGGCGAGCATCAGAAAGTGTGGGTAAAATAATTGTTCAGGATAGAAATATTGAAACCACGGCGTGCAACCTGCCAGTCAACCTTCAACGGATGGGTTGAGGATCGTTTGAAGTAGCTAAGCTCCGAGAAATAGTTTCCAAAATGCTTCTTGTCTCTAGTCGTACTTTGGCTCTAAACGGAGAAGCTTCCTCTCTGTGGCTTAACGTGTGTTTGCTTCAAGAAACAAATTCCATTTGTGAATTTATGTAGATTCCGTTACCAATTGTCTCATTAGAAAATTATACCATCCAACCCATATCATTAAACTGAAATTTTATTAAGCACCACATTAATATACATTTGTATATACTACAGCCCGGCTAGTTATCTAGAGCTTTCGTTGACACAAGGACACACCACCGCGGTCACACGATACTACCCTACATTGTTAACACCATGCGTTGCGTTCTGCGCTCCCGGATAAACACAATATAACTGACAGATCATAAAAATATCACACCCAAACATGCTTCCCACTGCATAAAAGTGCTACAATGTGAAGGTATTCTCGAGTCACAACTGCCACAATGTATTTCGTTCCTGGCATGATGAACCTTCCCGCTCGCAATCGTCAACATATTGACCTAGAACGGTTTACCCCAGCGTGAGTCACCAATAGTCGTCCGTATTGCTGACGTTGCGTGTAGCTTGCATTATTACTTACCCGATCATAAAACTAAACTGACAGTGACACAATCGCTTCTGCTGTGTGGTGCAGAATGGGTGTCATGATGTGCAAAATTTGCAGACACACAAACAAACCAAAAAAAAAACCGTCCAGAAATCTCACCCCCAACTCATCAACGTGTCAAGTCTGGGTTGCAAACGATGCTCATCAGTCAGTACTCTGGAGCTAACCTGTGTTGACTAAATGATCTACCTTCGTCAGGTACCATCCAATCGGCCATTAGACACTTTGCCAGCATGAAGCTTGTGACAGCTTTCGGGAAACAAATCCATTAGGTTGTCTGAATTCTACAGACTCGTAGAAAAAGAAAAAAAAACACAACAAACTTGCTTTTCCCTTTGCTTCTTACTTTTTTTCATTTCACCTGCCTATTTATTAACACCTTGCACTAACCAGATACGGACATCAGGGTGTGGTTTGTTTTAGTAGAATTTTTTTCCTAGCCAAGCCTAGAAACTCTACCTCCTCGAAAAAAAAAGGAAAAATAAATGAAACCGAAAAGGTGTGCCATTATCAAAAGACCATCCACACTGGCCATTAACTCGCGACCATTAAACCGGTTGATGGGTGCATTTCGCTAGCTTCGTCTTTTTTTTTTGGCATAATCCAACAAGCAATCCTCCTACCTTGCAATTGCGACCGCTTCGAAAACAACCTAACCAACCTGTCATCTCAGCTGACAGCTTTGATCCTGTGGGAAATGAGCCGTTTACTGTGCTCACGTCTCGGACCAGGCCGGCACGGGGCTATCGATTACCACCGTCATCGTGCGAGCATGTGTTTGATAATGTCTTCTCGGTTTTCCCGTGATTTGATTACAGCGTGCTGTCGTGCGTGCGTGACATAAGGCGATGATGAAGCTTAGGCAAAACCACGGCCCATCGTTATCACCAGCAGTGGTTGCACACTGCTGTCTGGCCAGTGAAATTGGGCGAAATCTCGACTGATGGAAGCCGTCACCATCGGTTGGGTTATTGTTTTTAGTCGGTTGGTGAGAAAAGTTACTGAATCGTTATTGTTGCTACGCTCAAAGCGCCTAAAAGTATGCAAGCAATAATATTCCACTTATATGACTTTATTAGATGTGAAAAGAGTTTTGGCCATATTGGAACCCATTTATCCTTTAAACTTTTTTTGTAATATTTTTTAATGAAAATCAATTTTAATATTATGAACCACACCTGAACCTGTGCATCGTAACAACTCGTAAAAATTATGCTACACACAGTGACTCTAAAGGGCATTTAAGGCAGATTTTCTTATCCTAGGGTTAGAAAATCATGATTCTTTAGTCACTTGAATGAATACGAGAGCAAAAGCTACAAATTTTTCAAGCCAAACATAAGAATATATAACATAAATAACACAGTAGCATAGTTGGTAAAAAAACCAAAGTTAGTTTTACAGAAATTTCGGTAAAAAACCGAAATTTCATTTTTTAATTTAAAATTAATTATTATGGTACAATTCCGTACTGTCAAGAAGGAGCTTATTTGAGCTCATAATTTCACCTGAATTTATTCCCTTTCAATATCATGAATCAACATACAACTGATCAGCTCATTTAAAGACACTTTTAAACGTATTATAAGGTTATTGGACTACTGTCATAAGCTACGTCAAATTTTCTATGGGCAATTTAGTGTCATAATGTTTTTACGAACATAAAATCCAGCTAATCCGAATGAAAATAAAATCCATTTTCCATCTTAAAGGGGCACTAATCCATATGTAAAACTCAAGATTTTTTATCGAAGTATTTAAATAAAATTCCAACAGATTGATATTACAGTTCCCATTCTATCCACAAAAACTCCCTCCTAGGAGGATTGCGCCACCACTCCGCCAGCCGAAACATTAAGCCGTCCGAAACTTTTGGCACTCAATCGCCCAAATATTTGTGTCGTAAATCCGGCCGCTAATCGCGATCCATTCTAAACGCACCCTCCAATACCGGAATTAAACAATCTCGTGTTCAACTGTTCGGTTCATTCCGCGGAAGAAACAATCCCGCGAAAGACGGCTTCCCCCGTTCGGCTTTTGCCCTACGTGATCATTATCGCGTTAACATATTGCGCTTTTTATGACCTAGAATTCCAGTCAAACCCTACAAGATTCACGAAGAGAGAACTGAGAAGGAGAAGGGGGAGGAGGAAGAGGGAGGGCTTTATTTGTTCCCGGTCGTTCCCTTCGTGGATCCGTGCTGATAGCGACTCTGCTTGTGATGGGAAAGCTTTCATTTCGCTAATCGATTCCACTAACCGGCGGCACTGAAATGACACTCGCTGTTGGAATGTCGCTTTTTTTCTCAACACAAACTCCTACTTTATTTCATTTCATTACGGATGGGTTTGCCAGAGTGCAATTCTGCAATCGAAAAGCAAATAAAAATCCACCTCGAATGTATTCATCTAATCCAGTTGCCTCTAGGGAAGCAGAGAGAGAGAGCTATCATTTAATTGCCACATGGGAGCAAACTTTTCTACACAAAACGTGTATTTTTTTGTTCTTTCTTCTCCGTGCCAAGCATCCACCACGCCACGTGACAGTTTAAGCTGCATCGTGAGCAAAATGCAATTCATATCATCCCATTCTACGATTGCATTTATTTAAGTGTGGTAAGAGAGTTGCTGTTTTGTTGTTTGGTTGTTTCCACGTTCCACAACGATTATGCTACACAGCAACGGCGGCATAACAGACAGCCGAAAGTTTAGTCATTTGTTGTGACCTTATCTCGCTGCAGAAGTGTATTAAAATAGCTGCGCCGGAGCGAACACGGTTATGGGAGCAAATTGTCAGCGCATAAAAGCTCATCTGGAGCGAAGGAGTTTCGTTCAAGGTGAATATTGTTTTCCAAACTGGCTCACTGATCCAAACGCTAAGCGGTAAGGATGAAGTCTTTGCCTGCTGTTTGGTTTCTTCTCAAACGCCTTAAAGTGGGCTTAAAGTGAGTCAAACTCTCAACGGACAAGAATATGTCCGTGAAATGAATAAACTATACCTAATCACCAATTTATACATTCATTTTCTGCTGACAATCGTATATATAAATAATTTATAGTTGGCTGAATGTTCCCCAAATGCGGGATAGAGACATGGCAGTCTAAAACAACACCCGAAGCAAGGCTTTAAAAACATAGAATCAAAAACTCAACCAGCTACACACTCTCCATCCAGTGGTTCAATGTTTATGGAAGCTGTACAAAGCCCAACGGTTTATTGCGATTCGCCCCCGAAAAAACCTTTCAAAGGGATGCATCCTTTTAATCTCGCCTCTCGTTTCGACAAGATTTACCTAACATCCTTTCGTTTGCATAATCTTTTACGGGGTTGGATTCTTCAATACACAAGTATGTGATCTTTGGGTAAAGCCATGTATGAGGAAAGTGTAGTTTGATGCGTTAAATGTAGTTTACGTTTTGTTTAGCCGGCGAAAGAGATTTATTTTGTTTTTCAATTTTTTCTTGAACATTCTTTTTTGTTGTTTCTCTCTTGTCTCTTCTCTTGTTTCTCTCTTTTCAATTTTCTTACTACCTTTTTGTTGTAGTTCTGTTCCGTTCTGAATGGTGTTTTTACCAATTTTAAAACAGTTTCGTTTTTCTAAATTTTCTGTCTTATATGCTGTATTTTGTATTTGGTTTCTTTATTAGTCTTTTGGTCTATTTTATTTTGATTCTGTTTTCACTCTAAGGAATGCTTTAGATTAGTTTTTTTTTTGTTTATTTTTTATTTCTTTGCACAGCATTCTAAACAGAAAGCTGTTGAAGGCAATGACCTAATAATCAATTGAACACTGTTTTCTTTTTTAGTAAAATTAAACAATCCTTCTCAACTTTGCAACATTTTCTCTCCCACAACAAAACGGCCTGTACGGCAAGTTCTTGCACGGTGGGCCATTTTTTAATTAATTTTCTTTTTCAAATTTCATCACCACCACCTAATGGTATAAATATTTACTCATCACACCATCACCCCCCTACCGTGTCACTCTGGCTGCTGCTATACGATGGAGGCGCATGGTCCTCCGTACAAGTCGACGGCTGTGGGACGGCTGAACATGCCATGCACACGGTGCCACTTTCCCTACAGCTACAGAGGAGCAAAATAAAATTGTCTATTATTCATCATTTCCGGACAATCATCTGGTGTGGCTGAGCATGTGCTACACCGTGATAGAATCGCAAAGATGCGGCCGGCCGAAGTGCAATCGCCGAGAGTCGTAAAGGCTGGCGTCATAAAATGCTTTCGTCCTCGTGGCGTCGTCGTCGGTGGATGCTCGGGGCCTTAGCAGGCTTGAACAAACAGGAACACCAGCCTGTCCACCCCAGGAGAAAGCCAGCGGGTGTTTGTGTGTGATTTTGTGCGTCGTTTCGTGGCGATGCTGCTGCGAGTCCACGTGCTGCTGACACTAAAACCAAGTAAATTTTTTTTTTTTTCAAAATCGAGCCTTTACTGGGCAGCGAGCTTTTAGGGCACACAATGTTTGTGTGAGAGAGTGAGTGAGTGAGCGAGCAATAGCTTTAGGTGGTGGAGCCTAATACAAGCCATACGGTTTCAAACATCGTCCAGCTCCAAGGGGTAACTATGCCCACCAATTCACCAACATAAACACACACGCACGCACACAGCTCTGCTCGAGGGAGTTAAACGGAGACTTTCCCAATTATCGTACAGCTCCGCTTACACATTGGCCCGAGGAAGGCACAACCACGTAACGACGTTATGATAATCAACTTCATTCAAGTTAAAGCTGCTCAATGAAGGCACCCCCGATAATCTTGACTCGACGGCTATTGCCATCATTGTTTTTTTTTGTCTTGCTGTTGGATTGGTTGAATGTTTGCCGCTCCGAAATTGGATGTATACCCAATGCCAGTGCCATTTTGTGGCGAACAGAGTGCCTGAGGTGATGTGTGGCTTGGGGCTTCCCTGTACAGCAAATGGGTACGCCAAAGTGGCAAATGAAGGCGATCGAACGATACCGACATGAACAGCATGATTTTTATTTCCATAGTTTATATTTTTGGTTTTGTTTTTATTTTGGATAATTTTTTATTACTTTTGTGCCATCTAATACATTCAAAATGAGCTCAGAATTAATAGAAAAATAATTGAAAAGAATACAAAAATTAAGCTTTTGTCATGCAAGTTGCATACCTTTAGGGGGTTTCATGAATATGGCCTACGTTTTCGAGGTATGAAGTTTTGATGATTTATTTTATTTTATTAAGTTTTTTCAGCACTTTTTGTGCTGTTATTTTAAATTCGTGTGAAGGCATTTATTCCTTATTTTTTGCCTTATCTCTGCCATGCTAGCTACTGCGTACATTTTGATAATTTATTATAATATTTTTAATTTAGAAAGTTGCTACTTGAAACTCATGCATGATATCATAGGAATTGCTACAAACTTTCAGCTCTTTCTAATCCTCTCATGAGCATTTTTCAACGTCGTGTGAAAAGCTCTTTAAGAAGTAAGGGAAAGAGCAAACTAAATAAATAAATGGGCCAACCATTGACGCAAGCCACACACATAACTCCTTCTCCATATCAAAACCCTGAAAAAAGGAACATTCGTTTCCAGGCAGCTTTAAAAAAATTAAACATGAAAAAGCAGCACAAACCCGCAACGTGCAAACTGCCACCCAAAAACCCGAATCGACGATATAAACAAAAATAAGTCCTTCCCACTCGCAACCTTTCCTCACGCTCCGACACGCACACACACTCCACGGTGGAAGGTTTAACGGCGTCCTTCGACGGAACCCCCGATTTCAAACCGAAAACCACGTGGACCACGCTCCGTATACGACCGGGTCGGGCCCTTTCTCTAGCGTTTTTCCTCTCTTTTTTTGAATTTTATTTTATTTCCCTTCGCACGTATGGCGAACCTTTCGCATGAAAAGCAAAGGCCGATTGCAGGGTAAGCAAAACAAAATACTGTGTGAGGAGAAAACACACACACAGACACACACACAACAGCACACAAAACACAGTGCAGTGACACGATGCCGAAGCGCTCGAGCACACAGCGCGTCCAAGTTTTCTGCCCGGCGACGGTTTCTGTGTCAAATTGGGGGCGGTTAGGCCCGGCTCCGGTTTCCTCGAGGATCGAATACGAGCAAGGACGAACGGGACGCAGGAGCAGCAAAAACCAAGTCCGCGGAGAGGGTGTAAGGTCGATTTGCCGGATGCCGTTCGGATGCCGAATGCCAACAACTCGAGCGATGCTGACACACACACACATACACACACCCGTGCCAGGAGTTCGGCTCGGTCGGAAAAACGGCTCTGAACGCTAAGGGACGAACCGCAAGATCAGTTGCCGCAGGAAGCTCGGCCCGTGACAATCGAACAGTAAGCGCTCACTGCGAACCGTTGCGCCACGCGAGATAACAACAGCCCCGGGAAAACCGGGAAACTCATAGCGCGATTCTCATTCCACGAAATCTGGGAAGGAAATTTGGATTGTTTTGCTGCAGGAAAACTCAATCACAGTGTGTGCAGTTTGTGGCGAACCAAAAGCAAAAATGATTGTGAAAAGAGGAAAATATTAAACAGCGGGTGCGTGAAACGTTCCCCTAGTACGTCACGAGCAAAACAAACGCCCGTAAACTTCACCCCAAAGGGCTCCCCACCGAGTGAGGAGGGCAAAGTGAATACAGATAAGTTAGTGTAAAAGCATTCGCCCATCTTCCGAGAAAGAGGCAAAGAATGCAATGTATAAGCTTATCGTGGGCCAATCCAAAATTCGTAAATGGGCGCTTTCCAGGTGCTTGCTTGCCGAGCGTAAGGGATGCGAATGAAAAATAATGTCCTTCCGAACGGTTGGAAAAATGATTACGAGTCTCCACGTGTGTGAGAAGCTGTGTCCTTGCCGTGTGCCGTGTTGTGTTTATGCGCGTAAGAAGAGTGTGTAGTGTTTGAAGGTGTGTAGTGTGTGTTAGAAGTTTAAGAGAAAACGTTTATTGGTTTTTATTTTCCAGTTGTTCCTGGCTTTAATCTTTTCATTGCATTTTCTTTGTTAATTATTTATATACTTGTCTTAGTTCTTTTATATTTCTAGTTAAAATTGGCTTAAGCTTTTTAGCATTCAATCCTCAATATGTCATATTTACAAGGTTTATTATTTTCAAGTAGTTGGACGGTATTTGTTACGCAAATTTATAAGATATTTCTGTTTTGAAATATCCCAACATAGTGTGTACTTTTTGAAAATTATTTTATGTTGGAGAAGGGGATGGTATAGGGCTGGTTTAATAGTGAATGTGGTACTGGTGTCAATTATCATAATCTCGCCGTAAGCAGCACGGCCTATTTGATACTTTTTCTTGGCTTAACGACCTCTAAGGTCATACCGGCCATCGAAATGGCTTACTAGACTGCCGATATCACGTAGTTGCATAGTCACTACGACTCACTAAGGGGAGACGGTCCGGTTGGGATTTGAATCACGATCCTGCCGTTTGAACACTGGCTCTGCTGTCGCCTATACCACCGAGCCGCCCCCGGTTTAACACAAAGGGGGTAATTTAAGTCAAGGAAGTCAGATTTGGCAGGCCACAACCTCCAGAGGTTGTAGAGTCAAAGAAAAATAAAAATAATTGATAATCACAAGTAGAAACGATTTCAATATGTTTATATCACTAGGATGTGGCATGACATCGACCAGTTTTGATTGGCTGTTTTCAGCTGAAATACTTCTTACCTCATGTTATCCATTTTCTTGGCTTAAAGACCCTCTGGATCATACAGGCCATCTCTTGACTTACTAGACTTGCCTGTACCACATAGTTGAATAGCCCATCCTCACGGGACAACGGTTCGGATGAGATTTACACTCTGATCCTCCAGTGTGAAGACCAGATCGCTCCGAAGCTTTTTACAAAAAGCTACACAAAAGCTAAATTGACCTCTTTAGCTAACAAAACGGTCGACATTGGCGTCAATCTTCACACGGCAGAATTGTGATTAAGCTCCTATCCGAACCGATCCCCCTTAGCTAGGACTATCCTACAGCAAGTCTGGTTAGAAATTAGATGGCCAGGGTGACCTAGAAGGCCATTGACCTAGAAGGAGTGAACTAGCAGGGCTAAAAAGCGAAAGAAGAAGACCCTAGAAATGAAAACCAATCCTGCAGGGCGACTTATAGGGCTGAAGAGTCAGGCTTAATGTAACAATCTTCAATGAAACCTGGGTTAAAATAATATAAAAAAGTAGGGTTTTTTAAATCACATTCCTGTACATAAGAATGTTAAAACGTGCACTCCTCATCCTTTTTCCCCCTTATGAACTCCATTATATTACAACGGTAGAAGCGTTGAAAGTAACTAAGCAAACTCTAACGCTTGTTCTATTCATTTTTTTGAATTTTTTTGTCCTTCATTCAAGATATTGTTGGGTTGACGAGAAGATTACACTGACAAATATGGCACGTTCCGTTTTAGTAGGTTCAGAGAATCTACCAGGTTCCTTTTCCATTCTGAAAATAAGCTAGTTTAGTTTATTTCCGAAAAAAAATTAGCTTTCCCATCTCTAGCCTGCTGTCGAACACTTTGAGATAAGTTTATCTGTTTTATTTTATCAGAAATGGACTAATGTGAAAACATTTTTTACTTAAGAGATCATAAATCTATCATCAACATCTTTATGTTTTGAACGGCATTCATTCAAACAGAGGATAGATTTATATTTTTAATAAAGTTAATATACAAAACTAAAAGACACACGCGTGCAAAAGATACGAAGAATGACCAAAAAATAAAGAAAATCCATTTTTAGATCACAAAATCATCACTAAAGTAAAACGCAATACTGTCTGAATCATCAAATCACTTAGTAAGACAAACCTTTCTGCACTCTATTTGTGGGGTTAGAGATTAAAGGGAAAATCTCTTTAAATCTACCCATTTGCGATGCAAAAACAACGACTGCTTCCCACCAGCACGCCAAAAACCCACTTTGTCTCGCGGTTAAACCAGGCCAAACTAAGCATCTTGCTCACTGCTCACCATCTCCATCGCAGTAAAAAGGGAAATAAACAAGGCCCTTCTCTATCGGTTGCACCATTCCAATCACCTCACCTACTGAACCCAACAGCTACCAGTGGCCAAGCAACCGAAACCGAACCATAAGGATCGCGTTAAGCTATTTTCGTACTGCTGTCCTCCGCCACCACCGATCAAACCAACCGACCCGCTGACACGCCCCCCATCATTTTCATCGAAGGAGTTCGACGGTCGGCGGTTGGGAATTCATATTGAACCGCCATTGCCCAGGGCCCATCGTACACGGGGTTGCATTCCGATTAGCTTTTCTTTTGGCGCGAAAAGACAAAAAACACTCACACACACACACCCCGTAAACCGAGCTGCATGTGGTCAGTAATATTTTGCACCAATTGTAAAACCCGCTGTTGGCACGTGCTGGCAAGAGTAATATTGCCGCCAACATTCCATCGTAAAATTTCCACAAGCATGACCGTGAACGCGGGTACGGGTCGGTTTTTTGAGATGAATCTGTTGCCTGCACCGTCGGTCAGTTACGGTTGTAAGAGGGTGCATGTGCATGTGATGCAGCTCTGTGAAGTGTGTCAATGTTCGGAATGATTGACGGCGAACCGAACGAACCATTGGCTGTCTATTAATGAGGTCGAAAAAATGGGATTTTTCGCTCATGTTTACAGGTGGGAATAAAAAGATGTTTTTGGTTGTCGTTGTCAAAATTGTTGTATTGTTTTTAAATATTTTTAAGTCGAATACATCAAACAACAAAATCCCCCATTAACGCATCATAATCGGTTTTCTTCGATCGATTGATGGAGTTTAAACTAATAAAACCGCATGTCAGCTTACACCAAACATCGGTTTCGGTTGCTTTCCTTAACGATACTAGTCCAGGGCCCAGACCATAATGCTGGCCAATTTATTATCCACTTCCACAGGCACGTTTCGTCGCACGTTTATCGACACAAAAAAAAGACAACCTCTTCCGTCATCTGCTCCATTCCCTATTCACCCCTGCAAAACCGACATTGATCGTCAGCTAAGGCTTTGGGTTTCTTTAGCCCGGTTCTTTAGTGTCGTTTGGAATCAGTTTTTTGTCTTATTTATTTAGCCTTAAGACAACCCATCCGCACACATAAAATCAACCGCCGAAAGAGAGCAAATAAGTTTTTAATGAACTGCGCTTCCCGCAGAGTTGCTTCGAATTGGGGAGCCTACTCTACGTTGTTTCAAATTCAAACACTCATATTTCGATCCTCCTCCTCCGGTGGCAATCGATGGTGGACGGGATGGAGTTAGAAAAGATAAATAATGATGCAAGAAAGAGATCACCGCAAAACTTTTTGATAGTTTTGTTGAAGTTACATGAATATTAATTGTTAATTAAAATATGATTGGAAGTGGAAGTGTGGTGTTCTGAATATTAATTAAAAACAATTACAAACAAAACTTAACAAACACTTGCCAACAATACCTCAATGCGCTCTGCTACTGAGTACTTTCTGCAAATCTGCCTTCTAAAAAACTTCAAAAAACTCGGTTGTTTGGTGTCATTATATTGTCATGTCTGTGGAGTGCACCGTAGTAGTACTTACACTTGGGTATTGTATAACTTATAGAGGATTTCGGACAGTTTTACAGACCAATTTTCCAAAAAAAAAACTCTGTCAAATATATATTTCCTTCAACAAATGCAAGAAATTTTTATTGCATGGTTTCAAGCATTTGGCAATGCTTTTTGTTAAATAAATTTATTAAATAAATTAAGAAATGGAATGCATTTGTTTGGCTATTTCGAGGCTAATAATATCCTCAGTTAGCTTCAGCTTAAATTCTATTAAAATCGATGTCATCCTCATAACGTTCCTGATCTGTCGGTAGCACTGTTCGGCAGTAAGGTCATTTTAAGGGCTGATGAAGCTTTCAGCTTAAGAGGCTTGATCAATAATTAAAAATCTTGCTCGTTAATTTCTAACATGCATCTCTATGAAAATGATCAAAGTATTAGTATTGCCTGCATTTAGGCGTAAATTCAGTTTTATTTAAAATTTAAACATCTTTTTAAATTTCTTCATGAGCACTACATTAATAAATAGTAAAGAATATTTTTTGGAATCTTAAAAATTCTTTTGGTTCAAATGAGAAATGGTCCGAATGGTACGACTCACACACAACCTGACCTTCAATTTTTTAAACGCACCACCCATAAACATTCAAACATCATTTTCCATCAAAAGCATTAATGGTTCACGGTGTCGCGTTAATGTGTGCGGATGGTGGAAAATTTAACGATTCTTAGTCACACTTCGTTATTACATTTTTCCTTCCCAGTTTTTTCTTTCCTTCATTTTCAAAATTTTCACGCATTTCACCAGGGTTTTTATTATTTCCTTTTTGTGATGAAACGTATTCGGTTGGCAGAATGGGGAACCAAACGAACTTCCCTTTCGCTTTAACTCACCGTAAAGACTCAGAGCAGAAGCTTTTGGCTTCCGGCCGAGAGTTCGAAGTGTTACGCGATTTTATTGCTTTTTATTTCTGACCAAAACACTGTGCCAACCGTACCCCAGTGCGGGTACGGGCGCATGAAAGTGGAAAAAGTTGTTCAGCAGGCCAGCAGATATTTATTGGTACGATTGGGTTGAGTTTTCATTGTTTTGGTTGCTTTGCTTGTGTGTGTGTGTGTGTGTGTGTGTGTGTGTGTGTGTGTGTGTGTGTGTGTGTGTGTGTGTGTGTGTGTGTGTGTGTGTGTATAGAGGAAGTTATTATGCTTGTTAATACCTCCGCAGCAGCGCATAAATTCGACCTAATTATCGATGACCTGTCAAGTGTGTTGTGTTTTACTTGAATTTTTAGTTTGCTACATGAATTATACTCTGTTTTCATGTTATTTGTGGAAATTTCAATTACTTTAATAAATTTGTATTGTGAAATATGTTTCTACAATTTTACTCCACTGTTGTTTTGTTGTTGATTAAATCATCTTTATTTTGATTTGTCGTACGCTTTTGTTCAAAAATAATTTACCTGAGAAAACATACAAATGCCCTTAACGACAACATTTTTACCTCTTTCTGTAAAGAATCTTTATGAGTTGCTCACATTTCGCATATTATTTGTGAAATTTACGATAAAACTTTATTTGAAGTAGATTTTTGTTACCTTTTTCAATTTCTATTTTTTCAATTTCTACTCAATTGAAGGATAACAAAACAAACAAAATTATGAAATAACAAAACGTAGTGACGAAATACAAAAAGATACAAAAAGTTTAAAAGAAAAGTGAATAAATAAAGTGCATTTTACCGCAATATCAGCACCACTGCCGTTAAAATAACGTAAATGCATACATGGAAAACGTGTTCAAAAATCTTCCCACTTGTGATCCAACGAAATGTGTCACATCTCAAACACTACCCTACTACATCGACCGCGTCCCGAGCAGGAACCGTACCGTACCGAGGGTCACTTCCGGGTTGCGTGCCGTCATGCGTTACGCCAAACAACCCCTTAGCGCAATCGAATTAACCCACTGAACACTCACCGACCGGATGTGGAATCGGTGCGGGTCCGTACACCAGAAACGCCAACGAACGGAAGCAGAACGAACACTGGTGCAAAGTGTGCCGTGCAAAAGATGCGCAAAAGCCCAAACAGCCTGTCGCCGATTGCGATCCTACCGAACACACCACCTCCGGCACGTATCTTCGCGCAACCGGAAACACCTACGACCCCCCTGACGGATGGCACCGTTTCACCGAGCTCGACCACCGCCACTAGCGATCCGACATGTGGAGCGCCGGTGGTGGTGGAGCTGCCGACTCCACTTGCCCGACCGTCCTCGATCCGTAGCGCTTCCGGTTCTGGGCCACAGTTGCGCTTTAGCAGTTTGCTGGATCCGGGCGACATTACGCCCATCACCTCACCACTGCCAAGCGTCACGTCGGGTATGGCGGATGGATCGATTTACACGATCTTCGGTGCGGAGAGTGGGACCGATCGTACGACCGACCGTACGAATCGACGCCGCAGCTCGCTGTTTCTGTCGAACAGCGTTAGCAACGGTAGTGCCACTAGTGCCAACCCAGCGTCGGCCGGTGGTTTGCTACCATCGGCCACGAACGGGTCGGCCGTGAACTGTAGCAGTATTAGCACGGGCCTCAGTCAGCCCTGCCCGGTGGCTACCAGTGTCAGTGCCTCCAATGCCAACAGTGCCAGTGCGAAATCGCGCTCCCGGCGTTCGTCGGAGTTGTCGCAGCAAAACTCGATGAAGTCGCACGCGTCCGTCAGTAGCAGCTCGCGCAAACGTAGCTCGCAGGCTCACATCGAGCTGAATGGGCCACCGATACGGGATCGGCCCCGCTGTCTCAAGTCGTCGTTTTTGCGCCGCAAGTGCAAAGAGTATGCAGGTAAGTGGCGAACGTAATAAGCCTATTTTTTGTTTGGGATTCGGCAAACTAGTTGTGATTTTATGTCTCTCTGGAATAAACTGTGAGCAACATTGAAAGATGTCAATTGCATGCTTACATTTGATGCTTTGTTGTTTAAAAAGGTTCCTTAAAACACCAAACAGAACCTGAAAAGGATTTAATAGCATGCATTTGAATAAATGACTTGCCGTCCCCAATGCTAGGCTTTCTCTCATGAGTAACGATGACCCCCTCTGTCTGAAGGGGGCCTCAGACAGTTGTCTACTCTTGTATGATCTTCATTGGAATACATAGCTGTCTAGTTTTCTCAAAGCTCTACTGTTTGGAACTTCCTCACTGGTTATAATCTGGTTCTACCTCCCTATCCTGTCCGCTGTCGCCTTCTTGAGCTTGAGACCATGGAATATATATCCGTGCAAGCTTAATTGCAGGGTTCCTGTTAAATAAACTTGATGTCCCGTCTCTCCTGTTCGATATCCCTCTTTACACCCCTTGTCGTCGCCTTCGCGATAGACCTCTTCTATATATCCCATTCCGCCGCACACTCTACGGCTCAAACGACCCCTTGATCAGGCCTCTATCGGCATTCAACCACACTTTCCACCTGTTCTATACAATGTCTCGGTCTCATTTTCGTGTTCGTCTTCGTGCATCTTCCTTCATTTCTTCACAATCATCCTTCACAATCAAGCATCCTCTAAGAATACTTTTTTGTTAAGTCGTTGTAACGTAGAAATAAATAAAATGCGCTTATTTGGCTTGGACATTTTTCAAGAGAAACTACTAGCATTTGCGGATCCAAAAGCTTAAAGAATACTTTAATAAATACCCTTTAATGAATACTAACAAAACAATAATTCCTCACGAATTGCATAACATCAGGCGTTCCTTGCTATTTTATTCGTCTCTCTCCAAAACCATTTCATTTAAATGGCAAAACAAATTGAGCCAGTCAGTTAGAAAATGGTGTTTTAATAAAAGTTTAACATTTGTCAAACATATTACTGGTAAAATGTGATAAATGTAAATTTAAAAACCAAAATTGATATGTTATCTTTAGTGTCTACTGTATCCATTCTTCACACCGTAAATGGCATTGAATTTAAACATATATGTTCAAACTTTGGCTTCCACCGCTTTATAATTTCCTCCACATTTCTCGAATTCTATAATAAAAAAATCATTTCCGGGCAGAATAATGTTCTTCAAAAAATCATTCAACCATATCAACTCAGTCTCTATTGCTCTATCTTGCGGAAGAATAAAAAACAAAAAAAATCTTTAAGCAACCAAACACATACACAAACTCACCCTAACGTACACATATGCGACGCAGTGTCAGACACTTGTTTGCCCCGTTTTGAAGCTTTAATAATCTCGCCTGTGCTAGAACGCCGCATCCCTGCGACAAGAACTGTGCCCAGTGGAACCCTTTTCTTCGCCATGGTTAAGACGAGCGAAGCATCTCTGCTGCGACTGATAAGAAATCGCCTGTTGGCGTGGAAAGCTTACTCGTAAGGAAAATGACTAGAGTGTAGTGGGGAAAAAATGTGAAAGAAGACGACTCAAAGGAATGGGACCCAATCTCGTGTAAAAGCAGCATTTTGAAGTGCTTCGGTGCTCTCATCATAACCGCTTAAGGATCTTGTTTTTGTGTCTACCCAGTGCCTTGTTGGGAGCGGATTTTTCGCACTTTCAGCTGAATTAATCATCGGTTCTAATAGCTTGCTACAGTGTGGCAGCTGCGAGAGCAGCAACAATCCCTTACAGTATGGAAAATGCGTTCAAAGTTTTAAATTTAATTTAACTTTAACTTTTATCATTTGCAAAACAAAGCACAGTGTTTTCAATTTGCTCGTTTTTTTACGACCCTCTGAAGCATAATTAATACACTTGTTAGGGGTTTGTTATGTTCCATTCCAACAAATGAATCGCTTACAATGCGTGTTCGCGGACCGAATGAACAAGCGGGCAGCATTAGCAAATAATTCCACTAACCCCGCAAACAATAGACACAACGGCCGGAACAAGGAAGATGCACTAGATTATCGTTGAGTGCACATTTAGCGATGAAATCCATGCACAAAAAGCAAACAAAACGAGAAGCAAAACCAAAAAAAAAAAACAGATGCCAATGCAAACATCGCTCCTGTCGTTGGAAAATGTTTTACCGGAAAAAAGACTCCCTGCCGGAGGGAGGAAAACCATACAGATAAGCGCTTACCCCACCATCGACGAGAGGTTTAGTGCTGGAGTATACACTCGAAAACCGAAATACTTTAACGGCCTACACCACCCACCAGCCTTACCGTTCTTCCGATTTCCGATAGAGAACACGTCCAACATGTTTTCACTGCAACCGGCAAAACCGAGCAAACCGGAGTTCAGGTGATGTGTGCTTTATGCTCCCGTGTCCCGTTGTGCAGCAAGAGCAATGCAGCAAATCTCGACATTGAGTAGACATCGAGCTTCGGTGTCGGTTTGTGATCGATATTTATTAAATTCCGTTCCGTTGCGCTTCTGCTAAATATCACTCGGGCAGCAGGAGGGTTGTTTTTCCTTCCATCCATTGGAAGTTGCATGTGAACGCGAGTAACGAGCAAAGCAAACGAGCAGCGCTTTAGCGCGGAACTGTAGCGATAATATTTAAAGGCCATTAGGATTTTGTTTTTTTGTGATGTGGGTTTTTGGAATGCAATTTACATAAATGCAGTGCACTGCCATTATTTCCAAGAAAGTACGGAAATGCACATGATTAAATTATAACTGTCTTAAAATAGATGCTTTGGAAGCAGTGGCGGGATGATGATAGTAAACATCGATTAGATTGGCGGCCATAGTACCTAATCGATAATGTTTTATTCGGGTAGATGAGGCGATTTAGTTGTATTATCCCGTTAAATTATAAGTAGTTGGTTGGCTCAGGGTTTCAAGCGCCTTCAAGTATGCAATTTCGGGCTTCTTTGTTCTAAAACGTTCACAGCTGCTTTATTTACTTAGAGTTGGATTTTTTCTTTACTCATTCTAGCGGCTGAGTTGTTGCTAATTTCATGAATGAAGCTTTTAAATAATTTCAAGAATATATATTTCTTTTTCTTTGCTTCAGGGAACGTAAGATCGTCCCTGCTTAGGTTTTTAATTCCTGTCATTTCTTTTGTAAGACGGATGAATGTGTTCCGAAAATTATTCTAACGCACTTGGAAAATTGGTGTTGCATATCTTCTATTTCGTTGCAATTCATTTTGTAAAGAAGTTCATTATGGGGAATCTAGTGATGCAACAAACGATAGTATAAACTTCTTCTAGGGGTTGTTAAATGGGAGTTTTGTACGTTTTTCTACAATGATTTCCACTTTTTCGTCGGATGTTTGAGATTTCTCTATTTTACTTTTGAAGCTTTAATAATTATTTGAAGTACTCTTTATTGTTCTACGTCAAGTTATTGTTCGGACTGTTATTTTTTAAATTGTAATCACTGTTTTGTGATTACAATTTAAAAAAAAAGTTATAGCTTAATATGCAGTCTCTTTGGATAACAAAACCTGTACAATTACTAATGGCGCGTTGTGCTGCCAATTTATGAATAATTAATATCATCAATTAATATCAAATAATTGTAAGAACTTTTACTATTGGTTCAAATATTCGAAATTATGAGGACGGAGAAGGAAATTCTGAGTTCTAAACTATCAAACTTCGTGGCATCATGGTGTCTAATAAGCAATTAGATAACCGGCGTGACCCAGAAGGGTCGTTAGGCCAAGAATAGGAAGAATATCCCTTCAAGAGCTTCGATATTCTTGATGATCCATATAGTGCCTAGTATTGGGTAATTAGCACAAGAACTATTTTAAACAGTAACGTCAATAATCGGACGATATTTTACTTGAGCTTGATATTTTACTTTCAAAAGGTAGCTTCCTCTCTCCAGGAAGCTTGCTGGAAGAAATTGCTGTCTATTCACTATGAAGCACTTTGAATCTCTGGCCTCTCTAAGCAACTACATTATTAAAGTTCTTCGTCCTTTTTATGAATAAGGAATTGCTGTCTATCTCCGAACCGCATCCGGACCTTTCCTGAAAACTGACTATTCTACTTTTTACTCTAAAATAGTCTAGTAAATCATTGTATGGCCGGCAGTGAAGTGGCAGTAAGGCAAAAATGCCTTCAAAGGAATGCATATTGGATGGAAAAGGCTTCTTAAAATTGTAAAATCATTCAAATGTATCAGTAATAATCAACTTATGTGAAACCATCCAAAATACCAATTAATTTACATTTCTAATACTTTCCTTGATTCCTTGTTATGTTTCTATGATAGGTGCGCTCCATGTTTTGATAGTTATTAATTGCTACTTTACGTTCCTAGCTGTCTTCACAGCATTCTATCTCAGTCGTCGCGAATGTTCCATCATTACTCCACACTTTTAATTTGGTCCTTAATTTCACGCCGCACGATACACTCCGGTCACACTGTGGTGTTAAACTTAATCAAGAAAAAACACTCCTTCCCCGAAGTTTTTTTTTGCAACCCTGCAACCCTAGCAGAAAAGCATAAAAAAGAGGGGATAAAACATGTTTAATTTATGCTCAAATGTCATGCTATGGCACACTTACACACACAGCAGGTGTGAGAGCGTTTGGCCCTTACTACAACAACTTTTTCGCCAACAAGCCATCGCGAACCTAACCGGGAACAAGCTAAACGTTCTGACAGGACAACTTGCCTTGCGCTTGCCGTGCGAAGGATGAACCAGAGGGTGAAAAAAAACACATGCCAGCAGACCCCTTGCTTTGACATTTACCATCGATGCGATCTGCGGCGCACGCCACAGCCAGGAAGGCGTGACACGTGGGAAAATGGCAAATTATGACATTTCACACTAAATCATCGTCCACATGGCCGGGATGGGGATCCTGTTTGTGGAGAATTGTCCAACGACACCAGGCAACAATACTATCGCAAAGTCCCGTGGTACGAACGGACATACCTGGTTCCAATTTCCGGAACAAAGCGTACTCGATCATGTTCATCCTGTCTGCGGTTGATGAAGTGTTCGCCCTTTTCGCCTCTACGCTGTGTGTGAGTGTGTTGTGCTCCCTCCGGGGAGCAGTACGAGGCTGGCCGTGGTAATGAGGAACGAAATTCCACCGAATGGCAGGAAATTGATGCGCCATCATGCCTTCCCCGTCCCGGATAGTGTGCGTTCTAGCACGATGGACGAGAGCAAATTGAGACACACACTCGATGGGTCAATTTATTACGCTACACAAAAACGATGACGATGCGGGGCAGTGTGGGTTCTTTGGAGTGGAGTGTATGTTTTACCGGTGTAATCATTCGACTGCTCCGGAATGGTAACTCTGTCGTAAAGCAAACAACCGACATAAACAATCGTTGCGATTTGCCACCATAAACCGTTTTAATGAAATGGCTCAATCGAATTTTTTTATATTTTTTATAGTAGAAACATTTAAGATAATAAGGGAACACAACGGTTCTTATATCTTGTGTTGGTTTCTGATATGAATTATTTTAATATTATTTTATGTATTTTTGATTAGGTACTCAAAAAGGTTGCAATAGATTGCTATGCAAGAAGAAGTGCACCTAAAAGTATGCAATCAAATTTCCTACGATGAGCTGCTTGAGAGGCTCTGAGACAATATAGCATATAATTTCATTGCATTTATTTTAATGACTGCCTAGTGGCTCAACAATTCCACTTAAATTCCAATATTAGTATTAGTGAATTAGAAAGGGGCTAGGAATTAAAGGGAGGATCGTAGTATTTCCATACTACGATCCTCCCTTTAATCGGAAAACAGGAAGAGTAAGATGGAAATCAAATGAGTGAGACAAGGAGTTGAAAGAGGACAAAGAGGACAAAGGGGACAAATAACAATGTCCTTGTGGGAATAGAGACAGAATTTCGAGTCCAAGCATTTCAAGAATTTCGAGTCCAAGCACTTGATACACACATTGATAATCAGGTAAGGTGAAAGAGGGCCCACCAAGGACTCGCGAACAGCAAACCTGGTGAACGATCTCTGCACTTGCTCGATACAATCAATGTAAGCTCGAACCGAGAGACACCAGATTACATAGCAATATTGCAGCAAAGATCTGTCCAGCGATCAGAAGATCCAATGATGATCCAAAGGGATTGGAGAAATCATGAGCTATATGTTGGGCATGGGCATCATATGTCTAATAGTACCCAGGCTCTGGAAACAATGGAATCAATGTGAGGCGTAAAGGTGACACCAATGTCTTGCCATACATCTAAATCCTAGTAGTAGTCTTAGTGCACAGGAGAATGGGAAAGAATAAATGAGACGACTTGATACCTATTGGGACAGAGTGTTAAGGAATTTATAGCCTTCCAAAAGGAAAAACGGTCTAGGACACCTTGAAGAAATGCACAATCTACAACCAAAGAAATTGGAAAAAGGGTTTTTTTAAATTATCAGCGCCAATCAGGTAAAACTGTCAGATGGCAAAACAGATGCAACATTGTCATTGAGGAACAGGACTCAAACAATAAAAGGATTAGCACACTACCTTGGGAGACACCAGCGACGGAACGGAAAGGGTTCGGATTTCTATTTGCCCCTTTGTATTTTCACTCGATACTTAAGGTCACATAGGAAAAAGTGCAACGTACAAACAAAAGTGCTATTGACGATGTTCTACTATCGAAATTTACTTAAGATGAGCACGAAAACCGATGCATCACAAACCCAGATTATCAGCCAAAAATGTTTCTAAGGCTTCCTGAACACAGAGGACTTATTTGGATTTCAAGGGCTGATTTACATTTCAATTATATTATTTTGAAATATTTTGATGGAACTGTAATCAATTGGTTACAGTCGATACTTACTTTGCTGTAGAAAAGATTACGATATTAGCTTCGAAACATGCAGCACAATATGAACCAATATGTACGGGAGGTTAATCAACAGCGTTGTGTATACATTTAGGCGCATTGCTATTTCAGCTGAATTTTGAACAAGCACAAGAATCGTTTTTTTTTTTCGATCAATATAAATGAATTTTAACCGAGTATGCCCGGGATAAGGCAAAAGAATAAGGAGGAAATGCCTTATCAATATAATTGTTTTTTTTTTTCAACACAAGCGGTGTGAACAATACGGCACTGGACCGTCATAATTAATTATAAATAAATAAAAAATAAATAAATGACTTTTGAGCAGTAAGAGCATGTTCAGCTGAAAAGAAGCATAAAAAATTATCAGAAATTCTTCAAAAGCATGTACAAAGGCAATCTTCCATCGGCTAATCAGATTTCTGGGTCAAATTGGAGTTCACTTCACTCTTCATCCTCATGTGGTTCTAAAACACTTCCTACGCTTGATTGAGCTGTGTAATTTTTAATTTTCAAAGTGAATTACCATGTAGCGTTCTAATCACGCAGGCAAACCACCGGGACAGTTTGGCAAAATGGCAAATTGAATACAGCATTTTTTAGCCAAAAATGAGCATGTTCTACTCGAAGTCAGTTGAAACACTTTAACAAAGAATAATCCTTTTCCTGGAACTGACGTATCAATATGGAAGAAAAAGCTGAAAAATGAAAAATAATGCTAGAAAGAAAATATTTCGTCACTTTCGTCATTTTTACAACAGTATTTATTCCCTTCAACGTATGCATTCTACAAAACAAGAATTCGTCATAATCGGGGTGGGTGATAAATTCCTCCATTCATCGTGACACAAATCCCACCAAATGGTTCTAGAGAAACAAAAACACAAATACAAAAAGCAAGGAAGGTATGCGGCTCTAACGATGCAAGGCTTTTCTAGTGAACTTTCTTCCGCTTTAAGAAATAGGTTAACTGCTTACCTTATTTCCGTATCGAACGTGAATCTCTTTACCATTTATTCCCCACAGAGATTTTATTCGGTGGGTAGGTTGGTAAATAGTATGACTTGATGACGTACTGTAATTTATCGCTCCCCCCCATGCGTTCGATGATTCGGAAGCGAAGGCTAATGAATTCTTATGACGAAAATTGACGTAATTTATGCGCCCTCCCTGGCGCGCTCGTCTTCTCTTTTCTCATTGCTCCACAATATCAACAGCCCGTTGTGATAGTGATAGTGCCAGGGGAGCTCAATTATATACCAAATGCAAACATTTTCGAGTGTATCAGGGTACGTGCCTATTTTTCCCAAACTTGATATTTATTCAGCTGCGGGTGGTTTCTTTCGTTCGATACACGCTTCAATGTTAGTCATTTTAAGATATCTTACACTTGTTGCCAGAACTCTTTATTCTTTAAATCTTCGTCAGAAGAACTTCAAAAGATGATGGCATTACAGTGCCTTAATAATACACAATTGAAGGAGTCCTGCTTCACTGTTTTGGTTGTGCGCGAGGCATTAAGCGCAATTATTTTTCTTCCTCCACCTGATCTATGTCTTTGCAATGTCCCTCACGCAGCAGCCTCAAGTCCACCTTCCGGCCATAGTTCGATTCGATGCGACAGTTCAATACACACAGGTTCGCGTAAGTTTTGAAATCCGAACCGCACACGGGACGGTATATCCTCGAGCAACCGCATGGTCGATCTGCATCGACGCTCAACACCAGGGCAAGCACACCCAAAACAAACAGATTAATGTACGATAGGAAACGCATCTTCTCTCACTTAAACGGTGTTGTAAAACAGTTTCTTTAATTTCTTGGACGGATATCTTCACTCACAGGTACACTACGCTGATAAGAGATCTTGCTCGATACTGTGACGAGCTGACGAATTCGGAGACAATTTTATTCACTCATCCCAAACAGACCGCCATGTGGGTGCTATTTTTTTTTTTTTTTTTGCAAAGTGTGTGTATGAGTTTTAATGAAAACACATTTTGTGTACGGCTTTAGTTCATTCGTACACTCATTTCAGAACGGTTGATTGTTTGTATTCCTAAACATATATATTTTTTGTATTTATCCACCAACACTCGGGAACAAGAATTTCAACTTAGCATAATTAGTCATCATGTGGGGATTTACACACGTACCGGAACTATGCTTGAAGAGCGATAAGACGTTTTCAAAAGCAATGTTTGTGTTTTGTACATATTTAAAGTCACGATTAAATGATCCTCTCTCATGCCGCATGTGACGCATTCGAGCGAAATAAAGTTGATTAATTCATTTTTGTTAAAAGACGCTACTTGTATACTATTCTTTGTTCTAATTGTACAATATGATTTAAAAAAAGCTTAAGTACCTCAAATGTTATTTTATTAAAACATCCCTTAAGTAATTCTTGTTGGTTATTTTCTTTTTATGTAATTACCATCTTTATGGCCACTTAAGAAAGTGAGCGATGCACTAAAGGATAAATTTGATGCTTTTTTAGACCACTGTTAAATATATTGAATTGCATACTGTCAGGCGCATGATGTTCTAAAACGACAAACTAAGGAAAAAGCTTAGCTTTTGTGCATCGTTTTTTGATGGAAGCCTTTTTTGTCTGTATCATCAAATAATAACCACTAGCAGTAGTATCAAAAAAGGTAGAGCCGTCCACCTAAAGTGCAGCATGAAACTGCATCAACCATTTTCCTGCAAACTCACCACAAATTCCGATGACGCCATTAGTGGTGTGCCTTCCGATGACTCACGTACCGATTTCCCGTGTCCGATGTTTGTGTGACCCAATAAATGGCATCATCATCGGCGTAGTGTGAAACAAGGCGCACGTAAGACCACCGTTCAACCGGCATGCTGGGGGAGCTAATTGAATATCTGACCATTCCATTCCTGTCGAGCTGCAGTGATTCAGGCGTTTCAGTTAACGCTACACTCGGTGTACGTCGAAATGATAATAAAACCTTATTATGGAGCTATAGTATGCTGGCTGCTTGTGTGTGTGTGTGTGTGTGTGAGTGGCTTACGTTTGGGGCACATTCGTCGAATATCGAACGGTACGATGGAGAAGCCAAAATTTTCAATATTCGAATCGACGCTTCAAGGTTTCAAAGCAGTTTTGAAAAGATTAGGACTCGCACACGCAACGGCAAGATGAGGTACGGTTTTGTAAAGCCTTAATACCTCTAAAACATCAAACGTAGCTTTGTGAACTTTTTGCACTGAACCGGACAAGAACAGTTGTGTCTATCACTTTAGGCGATACACGACAAATTATGCAAAGCGGCATGATGTTCAAAAAGAATAAAAGAGGTTTTACTGTTTGTCTTGGACCATTCGATCTAGCGCAGTGCAAAATGATAAGCATAGAAAATCGGGCTGATGGAAAAGAGAGAAGATACAAAAAAGTGTGCAAATAATTGATAAACACAAACGCCACCAAGCATTACTTTTCGCCCAACTGAAAGCACCACCAACGAAGCCAGCTCGAAAGTGAACTATCCAAGCTTCGCATATTGAATTAGTCCGTAGCTGAATAAAACATCGTGCCCGGACCTATGCCCTGCTCGCTATCATCATGCTGCATATGCGCGACGATGCATATGCAAATCATGACAAAATTGAGTTAAGCTCACCATTCTGTTGGGAAGCTTCCCACATAAATCTGTGTCAAACGATGGATGCAAAACGGTGGTGTCTGTCCTTCGGTTCGTTGACTACACGTTCAGGGGCACCGTTTAACTCCCATACCGTGAATATGGGATCTTCAAAGACGGTGAAAAGGGCAGGATAGTGCATGATGCAGTGAATGGGTTTTTTTATGTTTATGCTTCTGTCATAAGCATTCGGAGTAACAAAGCTTCTTGAGCATTAAAAGCATTTTGAAGTTTATCTATGCGAGTTTTTTTGTACCTTGTATTTCAATAAAATTGTCCGTGATTAGTAATGATAATCAAAATTGGTAAATCTATTTTTCTAAAACAAATATTGAATAGCACATTAAGAATATAAAACAAGAAGTTAATAACGAAACAAGTCCAGCGTTTAAAGTAGTGATGGGTCATACGACTCTTTTTACAGATCGAACCGGAGGCGAGTTCATTTGTTCCTATAGAAATCGAGTTCGATCCGTAAGTGCAACGAATTTGAATCGAACAGTAGGTCATCCCGAACCCATTGCACCTACAAGCAGTGGCGGGTTATCCTATGGGTGGAGTTGTAATCGCCATTGACCTCGCCGGCCAGAGAATGCGTTTACTCATAGGATTTTCAAACTAGACTCGTAGCGTGGATTTCTGGCGCCGTTGGGAAAAGCACCATGCAACAGTTAAATGCAAATGAAAATATTTAAAATAAAACCTTTTTTATTCCTTTAGAAAGGTCTGACCGTATTACTTACAATCACTTTTTTTTCCATTTCCTCCTAAGAACTGTGCAAGTTTGGTACACCTAATTCCGAGTGTTTTCGGTTGAAATTATTTTTTAAATGTATGTAAAATTTCATACTTTGTTTCAAAATCATACAACTGTTGTTGATTGAGTAAACACTTCAATTTAGTCAAACTTTCAACTTTCAATTGAATTTAGTTTAGTAAAATAGGGGTGCTATAGCCCCTCTGTACTTTAATTTATTCTGCTTTTGCACAATGGGCTGCGACCATAAAAGTAATGGCTTTTAAGGATATCACCTGTAAACTAGGATTTTGAATTATGAGAGTTTGAATAATTTACTAAATGTTTGAAAAAGATATACATGCTTTAATTTATTGTTGGTTTTTGTTTGTCGAGTATATTTGCAAAAGTATGTTATGTAGTAGAGGATTTTATTTGATGAGATTCAATTAATGTTATATATTTAATTGCAATTTTAGCAATAGTCAGTCACAATCACAAAATCAGTAAAAGGTATAAATTAAGCAAACATAATTAACATATTCAAGTTAAAAAAAAAATATTTTGACTTTAATACTATTTGCCCACTATCCACAAACACGACAGCCAACACATCGGCAAAGGTTGACTACTTGACAGTTTTGCGGTATCGACGTCTCTCGCGGTTGTGATTCTCGCGTCGTAATCAATTTCGCGACAGTGCGCGATCGTTTGTCGTGTGATCTCGTTGTTCGTCCAGTGCATGTGTCCCATCGGTTTAGTAAACGTAATAGTAATCGATAAACAAAACCAGATCCATTATTTGCTTCTAAAAAGCAATTGTGCACATTTCACGATCGCACTGAGGTTCCCGGTTGTGGGTGAATTTGCAGGGGTTGTCAGCAGAAGTTCAATGTTCGTTTATGTGCAGTGCATCGATCGTTAAGTTTAGTGAGTTTTGTTAAGTGGTTATTGTGGTTGGTGTTTATGTTAAACTAGTTTACTTTAGAGGCGATCCAGATGCGTAACGAACCTTTCACATGGCAGAATAGGGACAAAATTTAATAAACCAACCGACAGAAAAGCTTGGTAAAGATTTGTCAAGGCGATAGCAGTGCCAAAGTAGTATTAAAGCCACGGTGCACGATTTAAGATGTCAAACAGCTCTCCGTTGAAAGGGTCAAACGATTACAGCTCCTGTGGAGGACTGTAGAGAGAAGTGACATTTTGCTCCTGGCGTGATGTCATGGTCAAAATAACACAGGTAGATGAACCGATATCTTTTTGACCTATAGTGTTCAGCTTTGTGAGTGTCCGAGTGGAGATCTCGATTCATGTACTAGGGCTTTAAGTAAAAATTCCGGTGTAATCGATAAGAGCGTCAGAAAACGATTTTTTTTTTAATTCAATCTGCCATTCACCATGCAAATAATCCAAAAACATGCATACAAACATTAGTTTCGAAACTCAAAGTAAAAAAAAAAAAAGTTTATGCTTGATACGATATAACGCTTATATTGAATTATATTGCTCGGCATATAATTTTCCCCTAAACAGTTTACTAAATATTTATGTAAACTGTATAAAAAACTTTAAACGGTTTTTGTTTTGTAAAATGAAAATGAAGCAAACCCTGTGTCGCGATAGTAGTGGTTGAGCAGGCGGAATGTGTGTGTTGGTGTGCTGTTTCAATCCAAGCCAAATAAGCATGACCGATATAGCTTAAGCCATCCGTGCGCGTAACCTTACTACGCTTGGCTTGGCCAGATAAAAAATCATCTTCAATGCCAAGTTGAAAAACTACAAAGATGTGTCGGATATTTCTAATATTTACCTTAGCGCCCGGGGGTTGCTTTCCTTTTTGCTGACGATGCTCCGTTGTCACCTGCGGGAGGCATCGGTTGAGATGCACTGTGGCATCTGCACAGTTCACACTGCTGCACTGTTATTATTTGTAATGCATCGGAACATCTAACTGCAGGCTAATGAGATGTTCGCTACTTCCCACTTTGTAAATTTTTTAATAGATGTCGATATCGATCGCTATTAGTTGGCTAGATTGCAGGGTTTTAAGTAAGGGAGGGTAGGAGACAGAGAGAACGAGCAAAACAATATTGACCGGCGCCGGCTGGCCCAGACGAAGTAGAGGAGGGGTTGCAAAGTTACGGAGGTGTGTTGACCGTGGGAAGCTTGTATATCGTTTTTGGTGCTCACCGTGTGGTGCAAACAATTGTTTTTGGTGTTACTGTTTGGATAATATAAAATTTATTTTTAAAGATCTTCAAATGGAGACAGACTTTGAAATTTAGTAGTGATTTCGTCCAAAAGATATGTATATCACAAAACATCAAAGTTGGCATATTATTTTCCCGTGTAACAACAGAATAGAAATAAAAGCAGAGAAGCACTGTAATTAGAGTGTAATCAATTTACTGCACACAGCCACAGAAAGGGTAATTCCCAGTTACTATTGTTGTCGACAGAGTACGAAAGCATAAACTACAGTAAATTAGCGTCTTTGATACGTAACGACAACCCTGTCCGGTAATTATTTTGCGATCATTATTGACGTCGTTAAAGAAACTCATACTGTAAATTTTTGCAGCTGCATTTACAGCTCTTCCAATTATCTGCTTACGTAAATGGATAAAAATGGGCACATGAGGGGACTGTTAGGCAGATTGGAAAATATCTAATCAATTTCAAACGTTATCAAAATATGAGTATTATAATAACGAAAAAAATTGCATGACGACTAATGCAAAAAACTAAAATCTCAAACAAAATTTTACAAGCCATAAATGTAAACTTATGATAACAATTTTAAAATAAACAAATACATGAATTGCCTTAATTTCTTTGAAATTTTATCGACAAATCAACCTTAATTACACTCTTTCGCAAACTTTGTAGAAGAGTTAAAATAGAATATCATAAATTTGCTTTCGATTTGCAATAAAACAAAATAAATAAACACGCATTGTGTGTTTTATGGATTGTATTTTGAATATTGTAAATATGAGCGGAAGCTCAAGTCATCTGAACCAATAACCCTGCAATCCGCAAATATTGCACGTAATACGTAGCTTATAAATGTAATTTTTTAAATTTAAATAAAAAACCTTCACACGTCCAATACAGTGTACAATTCAAGATGCAAAATATCAGCCGAAGATTCTGAGATTGCTATAGCATTTCGCACGTGGAAACACTCGATCAAACAGCATTCGACTTATGCTGAAACAAGATATTTATTTTAATCTGGAGGTTCTTCAAGCACAGCACAAGTAGCTTGTGCTGCCTGTCTAGTTTGACCCTGTTTGAGACGATATTGATTACGTCCTCAACAAATGGCAAACATATTTCATTGTAACCGCACCATC
The DNA here is from genome assembly GCF_943734695.1 of Anopheles maculipalpis. Lineage (NCBI taxonomy): Eukaryota > Metazoa > Arthropoda > Insecta > Diptera > Culicidae > Anopheles > Anopheles maculipalpis. The sequence continues at coordinate 77,758,324 of NC_064871.1, forward strand.
TTCCAAACAGTGGATCGTCTCCAAGTAATAAACGATCAGCCTTGAAATGGATCGGGCTAAAATAATACATTGCACCAAAAATACATGCTGCTCTTGAGCTGTAGTCGTAGCTCTCGTTGGAAAATTGGATGAAAAATCACCACCTTCGCCTAATGGAAAAAAAACGGTCGGTATTTTAAACACACAACTCCCACCAGTGGAAGATCTCGGGCCAGACACCTTACCGTGCCAGCCAGCCGCAAAGCAAAGTAGGCAGGCAGAATTTGACTCGCTCGCGCTGATGCGCTTACTTTTCGTTGTTTTCGTCAAAATTATCGTTTCTTATTTTAGAACCACTAGGCATGACGGGTGAACGGGAACAGCAGATGTTTGAGGGAAGAAAGAAAAAGAACATTTACTTACAAACTATCTTGCTCAATCTGGAACGATCAAAATGGAGAAGTTTCAAGCTATTTCAAAGCACAAAATAAATGCAATCGAAATGTTATGCGAGTCTTAAGCTGAGGCATCTTTGCTGGATTAAAGATCGCCATTTTTCAAGTCTTCATTTTCATGGAAGCATGAATCAACTTCGTTGGAGCTCATCCATCTGTGGAATTATTCATGGTCAACACGTGGCCTACTCGGGTCCAGCTTCAATTTCAGCTAGTTGCGGCGCCCCTCAACGATGGATTGTGGTGACTGTTAATGACACTTTTATTGAGTGTTTGCTAGACGCTGTAGGTCTACAGTTGCATGCACTTCTAATTAAAATTTGCATGCATCACAATGCATTTGAAAAACTGCATTACACGGGAGCTTACGCAACCGACCTTCGCCTGGTCGCCTGGTTCGCCTGGAACCGGCAAACAATTGCCGGTTCACGGTTATTCACATACGAAGTAGTCGTGATGACTAACGGAAGATGTATTGCTGCCTATGGTACTATGGATGGTATTTCCTGATGCCAGAAAGGGGGAGATCCTATGAAATCCTATGACATCAGCATCTAAAAGATGTATGGCAAATGCCTCCAAAAATTTGGATTTTAGCATTATTTCGATTCAAAGTATCCCTACTGAGAGATTTTATTTTCTGGCGCAATAAAAACGTTGCATGCGCCACTCTCTAGCAAACTACTATTCCACTTAACTATACAAAATGATGTACGCAATGTGATATAATGTTTAGATAAGCAGGGCGAACCCTCACCATATGTTTCACACGCCATAACCGGAAATTATTAACGCCAAAAAGCATATAAATATCTTATCTTACTCGACACCACCTTGCTGATAGCCAAACCCTTTCTGTATGTCACTGTTATCACTCAGTGGATGCAGTGGAGCGAATTGTCATGTTTGTGTGTACCTGTCCCTCGTCGCCCATTATTGACAGTACCGCCCGCTGGATGCGACTAGTGGAGAGTACAAGCGCGATACGCTCGCATCGCAAACACAACTCATCAGTGACTGATCATGTGGTCGCATAGGTTAACCGTTCTGATCAAATCAAATGTCCTCTAAAAGGGTTGCGATGGAACGGCACGACGTATCTGCGGGAAGTTCCGGAGGGGTGCAGATATTTGCTGGCTGATAAAAAAAAGTGGGGTAACAGAGCCTCGCCATGTACTGCTGCGGTCGACTCGGTGCACTTTATCGCAAACTGGCAAGGGAGAAACATGAAAAATTTCAAGTCACACCACTAACTGAAGTGTTCGAGTCGTGCTCAGCGGGAAAGTGTTAATTGCGCTAAACAAACCATCATTGGTGCCTGCCAAATACGGACGCCATGACGCAAGCGGCATCTGTTTTGTGTGCGATCACACACAAAGTCTCCAACTGATTGGATATTGGAGCTCGTATGGGTGGCAGCAGCGCTCCCAATATTAGCATATTAGTTCCTTCTTCTAATCTTAGTGCGTGTTTCTGTATGACAGCTTCTAGCGGTGCAGTGTTGCCAACTCACAGTAGCCATACGTTGCCGCTTCGTCCGTTCCAGTGAACATCTGTTCAAAGATGTAAAAGCAGTGTGCTACGGTTTCCCATGCTTCATCGCTCAGCGCTCGGTTAGTTGGTAACGGAATCGGACGAAACACGGTTACCGTTGTGCGATACTGCCAACCGTATGTGAAGAAAATTTTGTGTTGTTCGGTGGAAAACACACTTGCGTGTGTGTGTGTGTGCGTGCCTGTGTTTATGTGTTGTTTTTCGTGTTTATGTTCAAGTGCGCCTGTGCTCAGTTCTGTGTGATGCTGTAGAAGCGAGTGTGGCCGAAAGCAAATAAAAAGTGTACCGGGTTGCGTATGTGGCGCCCACAGCGGGAAGCAAGAATAGCGGCCACTCGGCAAGCGTCAAACCGCGCGACTCCAATGCATTGTGCACGCATTTTCACCCGCAAACGCAAAGCATTACGCATGCTAGACCAAACGACACTAAACTACCGAAGGCCGCTAGAAAATCAAACACATTTATGGACAGTTTTCACCACGACCCGTCATACAATGCATTTACGAAAGTAAGAAACAAACAGCCCAATCCCTCCCCGCTTCCCGAGATAGCCAGCGTGGCTCCAGCGTGGCCGCTAACCTGTCCGGCCGGAACCGTTGAAGTTAACTCGGAGGTCAAAACGTACGATTCGCACCTCGTCAGCTGCTCGTGAACCTGTTCGAAGCGTCAACCTGCCTGTATCGCCGCCCTTCAAGTTCGCGTATCGTTTTCATATCTGCCGGCGCACGTCGTTACTATGCAACAGGTGGAACAGCTAGCCGATGGCATCTTCACAAGGGTACGAAAATACAGCTCAACGTACTTTACCTGCCAGCGAAATGCTCAAACAAGAAGTAAGCTTTCTTTCATTTTTATTATGTTCGTTTTTTCTTGCATTCAAACGTATACACATGTATGTATTTATGTATCTCTAGCTGCTTGACAATTTCTCATTAGTGGGGAAGCACTTTTTTTTCACGGAGGAATGGTTCGGTTGGCCCGCACGTTTGCCGCCACGTTTTGGTAACCCCTAGCAACGCTGTACACAATTTGACTTTCAAAAATTTGTCCGTTTTTTTGCCGTGGTTTCGGCGTAATGGTTCCGTGCTGGGTAAAGCAGAAAGAAAGAGAAAGTCTCTTGGTGTTTTTGCCGACACCGGCCCCTAAAACTCGGCATCCATCAACATTCGTCATCGAATGTGGGTTTATTGTACTTTATAAGTCTTTTCCAGACCTCAGTATTGCGAAACGACGACTTTCTATTTCCTCTGCATGCATGGCAAACCACCTCATCCAAGCAATCTTGCTGATAAGCATTCCGAAACGTTGCAACGGAGACAATTTTGGGTGTTGAAGTTAATAATCAAGTAGAAGTTTAATTTTTTATTTATTTATAATTAATTTTGACGGTCCAGTGCCGTATTGTCAACACCGCTTGTGTTGAACAAGTAGAAGTTTAAATTGCATATAAAAAACAGTATTGAATCCAACTCGAACAGCTCCCCTGGCCATCTACCCGATGATTAAGTTCCCACATAGGGATCGGGGTTCAAATCCCATCCGAACCGTTTACCCGTATTTAGGACTATCTACTCAATTACATCGTATCAACAAGCCATTAAATGTCCGACGTGATTTACTAACAGGTTGGCTGATAAGTCCCCGGTCTGACACATAGAATGTGCCGCTAGTATTAAATGCATATTATTTTTATATAGCACCAACCTTCAAATGATTCGTGTCAAAATTTGACGTCTGTATGTCAATTAGTTTGTGAGACAGAGCGTCTTTTGTCAAGCAACTTTTGGTTACTTGACGAACGAAAAAAGAACGAAGAAGAAAAAAGTGTTGTTCCACCAAGACAACGCACCGTGCCACAAGTCATTGAGAATGATGGCAAAAATTCATGAATTGGGCTTCGAATTGCTTCCCCACCCACCGTATTCTCCAGATCTGGCCCTCAGCGACTTTTTCTTGTTATCAGACCTCAAAAAGATGCTCGCAAGGAAAAAATTTGGCTGCAATGAAGAGGTGGTCGCCGAAACTGAGGCCTATTTTGAGGCAAAACCGAAGGAGTACTACCAAAATGGTATCAAAAAATTGGAAGGTCGTTATAATCGTTGTATCGCTCTTGAAGGGAACTATGTTGAAAAAAAAAATACAATTTTGACAAAAATATGTGTTTTTCTTTGTTAGACCGGGGACTTATCAGCCAACCTGTTAGGTCGTTAAGCCAAGAAGAACGTCCTAACAGATGGTTAAGCCATGTGAACATTTTACAGAGTATGGGACAAAGTTAAAAGTTGTCATAAACCACAAACTAGCAGAGCTGTATGGCTATTAGCACCTTCTGATCTTCGGTAAACGGTAATCAAATCCGAAGGTATACGACGACTGGACCAAGTAATGAGAATGTCGGGCACATACCCCGCCAAGAGGATGCTCGTCAACGATTCGATCTTCCCTAGACCGAGTTTCCTGGAAACGTTTTGATAACCAGGCCATGTCTAGGAGACGTGTTCGATAGACTAGGTCAAGAAGGAAAACATGGTTAAAAAAATAATCTGATTGGTTGATTGAACTCCAATATCTGTCTTTCTTTGGCACTAAAACCTTGACTCTAAACCCAGCCTTCTATTCCTGATTCAGATAGGGTTTAATTCCAGCCTCAACTCGTTAAGAAAGCTACTACAAAACCACCATTTTTATTACTCGAATTTATTAGCAATGTTTCAACAATGTATCACAATTTATATTTTTAGCAAGTTTTGACAGTTGCTAAGGTTGATCCTACCAGTCCTGTTTGATGTACTGCTGGTCATATTAGTAAAGCTTCTCCAAGCAGTGGAAGAGCATACAGAGCACATTGAATCAGCTGAGGGGAAGCGGTTTTGTGGGACGATGATTATGTGTAGATCGCAGAAACGATAGTATACCATGACCGAGAACTCTTTGAAATACGTCCAACAAAATTGTCTAAAGCGACACCGGGAGGGCCATGTCGATTTACAATGATTGCCTCTTCTATCGATAAACCTTATCGTTTCCAGGAGTACAGCTTTGGAGAAAACCTCCTTACAATGTTCGTGGTCCTTTAATGGATGGATAAGAAGATCCATCTCAACCGAGGCCCATTGAATGTTCGGAGCTCCAAGCATCTACTTAGTTTGCTTGCACTATGATCCTTCCCTGTCCCCAAGTAATATTTTGCTGGAGCACTACAGTGTATGAATTTTTAATGATTATTTACATTGGGATGTTTATTTACGCTTGTTTACTCTTATGTACTGCGTGCGTGTGTAGGCGAATGCGAACTATCTTGAAACTATGGGTAACCGAACGAGCGAGAATTCATTAGGACCCCTTTTCGTGTATTGAATACCAAATGAACGAAATTTTAACCTCCCCTCAGCTGAGCCGTTTCGCTTTGGCTGTTAAACTGTTGAACCTTTCTTAACCGAGGTACGCACATCGACGTATAGTCAGGGTTAATTGATTAAACGACCTTTGGCGACGGTGCGTTACAGTACAACGGCACCAGATCCTTGTTGATGCTAATAATTTTTAGTTCGGAAAATGGTTCACCCAGACAATACATGTGTCTGTGTATCTGCATGTGATACACATGGTGAAAATGTAGGTCGTGATGTCGATGAGACGTAAAACGAGATCAGAACTTGGGAGGTGAAACAATGTAAACAAAACACTGCCTTTCATCTTGCTCTTCTCATGAAACATCGCATCGAGAGCATTTTTTCACGTCCCTTTTGATATTTGCATCCGATCTAAAATTTCATCAGTAAAGCGTATCGGTTTGCTTATTTTTAAAACAAAGAAGCTTAGTGAACGCGTCTACTGTATGTAAACTGGATTACCTTACGGTTTACATTGTTTCTGATAGATGGTAAACACAAACATTTCTTGTAATTCATTTTTTGCTTTAATTGAACTCAAGAATGAAGATAAACGTACCAAGAAAATTCTTATTCTCAGTCGTCTTCTTCTTCCTTTATTTCTGGTGGGCCTTAAAAACTCTTTAGAAACTTATCAAAAGACACAAAGTTTTTATTAGGATTATTTAAAAAAAAATAAACTAAGTTTACGGCGGTATAGATATACAGTACGTGGAAGCGATTAGAGTGAGATTCGAAACCCGGTGTTGCTGTATGTAGACAGGTCTCACTACCGCTAGCGGATCGACTATCTGCCTCCACTTTAATCTAGTGCTGTAAGTGCTGTAGTTGGCTGGATTAAGTGGAGTCCAACCTGTCGGAGATCGGACGCAGCCGTGAGTGGAGGACAGCAGCCCTAGACCGAGTTTCATAGAAACTGATTGGAGATCTGGCCAAGTTGACGCGCTCAATTCTGAGCAAGCCTAGAAGAAGAAAAAGTGTGATAATGAACTCTTAAAGGTACACACTATATTAAAGAATCGTTAACATTTCTTGTCGACTATTAAATGTTATCGGACAAGTTAGTGCTAGTCTCTACTGACGAAATCTACGTAAATCTGCCAACTTAGGCACTACGAAGGCAAATTTGTATTTGAAAAACCCTTAGTAGTGGTTATTTTGTCACCTTGTATACACCTTAACACGATCTTTTGACGTATTTCATACGTAGTCTATTGAAATGTGTTCCATCGAACTCTCAAATTTGACAGTTCTCATTGCAACCCTAAATACGAAGATATTCGATTGGATAGCTATTCCACAGGAAGGATTAGCTGAAACTTCTCTCGCTCAGTGGTTTGATCGGGTTTTAATAGAAATTAATTGGGAAAAGGCATTTTGACTATAAACTATTTAAATTATTTAATTCGAGCATTGGTACTGAACCTCTGTGACACAGTTGGGATCGTTGCGAAATTACGGTTTCGCTACGATACAGTGTGGACGCGCTATTACAAATTTGTTTTTTGCGCATGTGCAGCACTTTGGAGTACCGCGACCAGCTGCACAATGGTCGTTTCAACAAAATAATACTCTTAATTGATAATAATGAAATATTTTCTCTTGCCTTTTTTATGTTTGGCTTTCGGGCCATCGAAAGTAGAGAAAAATATTCATATTTCTGATTATTGTTGGCTGCTACAATGCAGCATGCATGACAGCATGACAATTGATTTAGGGAATCTTGTCTCATATGTAATCATTTTCAGCATAAAAATTCCAGTACCCCGGTAGTGAGGACTGACTATCCAACTACGTGGTATCGGCAAGTCTAGTAAAGCCGGCGTGACCTAGTCGAAAGTCGTGAAGCCATGAAGAAGAATACTTAAAATTAATTGTGCCTTATTGGCAATTTGATTGCTTTAATATGAATGATTTCACATGATTTATGATTTATAATTTTCCTTAACACTGGCTTCAATAAACGCCATAATTTCTGAAATAGTGCACATACTAGTTTGAAATTTGAATTATATGTCATTAATCAATTATTCTTTCCCAATATGTAAATTTTACAAAAATCCCTACCACAAACTGTCATTCTAAATATCCTGCCCGCGCACGACCTTTGACCTCAATGCTCAGCTGTCATGCATTGTTTGGTCCTTGTTCCTTCCCAAGAACAAAAACAACGTTAGGGTAGTATTGATGTTTTGGATCGAGCGTCCTTTATGCGTAGTTTGACAGTTCATTGCAAGGCGGTGGCAAGCAAAGTCCTGCAGGCACTGTTGTCACACGAGTGTGTTGTGTTGTGAAAAGCAAGTTCTCATTTCCAATCCCCTATTGTTTCGAGGGTAGTGTTTCGTTGTGAAGCTGCACACCCATGTAAAATTACATTCGCTGCTAGCTTGCACTGTGTGTCTGATGTAGTTTACGAAAGGAAGTCCTTCCAATAGTGGTCTGGGTGAAAAGTGAAGCCCTTTCTGCCATATGTGTGTGGCAGCTGTGTTGCGATTAAGGTGTAAACACGCCCATCGGAGTTGGCATATTTGCTTCTAAACAACCGCCAACTTCCCGGGCATTGTAACCGACTATCGTTTTGCTGGTGAAAAATCAATCAAGCTAATATCATCCTTTCGCAACATCGTTACGCTACGGCGATTATATCGATTCATATGGATTGAGTTATTGTGAAACTCGTTCTGTGCGTCAATGTGTTTGTGTGTATGTGTTCTGTGATGGTGCTGAGCATGTGAAACGTGCTCGAGTGATTCGGCGAGGAAATTCATCCCTTTTCCCCTTAATGAGGCTCGATGACCTGTGCACTGTCCCGTTCTGTTACTATGACGCGCAAAAATGGATGAATACGTGAAAAAGAGCCTGAAAACACCAAGCCTACGCTGATCTGTTGAAAGTTTAGTATGTAATCGTATCCTAAAACTCCTATTGAAAGAACCGAACAACCTATCCAAGTAGTGCTGGGAATATATAAACGATATCACAGAAAAAGCATCCACCCATCCGGAGTTATTCATGGAAACACGGCGAGAACCTCCACGACAGGATACGGTCGACGCACAACCGAGTCGAGATAAGATTCTTCGCATCTGCGTCAGCAAGGCGCCTGCCCTGTTCCCTGGCCTACTACAGCGAAACGGTAGCAGCAATAGCAGCTAAAAAGAAATACGAAAAATTGCGGCGAGCGGCAAAGCCTCCGCAAGCGGAAAATCATCTCTTTCGCTGGTCACTCCCGGATATGGCATTCAACTCCATGTACCGTGCGCTGAGGCTCCGTTTAGTTAACCGTAAGCTTCAAGTTCCTTTTCTTCCACGTGATAATGCGTCCTTTCCAGTTGTTCGGGTTAGCTGCTGCGTGCGTTAATCATCTTTTTATTATTTACACGAGACGCCTGCTGGCGAATATTGTTTTAATCGCGGCAAGAAAACTCATTACGAAGCATGACGACGGTATATGTGTTTCGGTCATGACTTTTCTTTTGGTCTCCCGATACGCCGTAAAATCAATACTTCCCAGTGCAAGAATAGTATCGTACCGCAGGCACTGGAGAGCCACCTCTTCGGTGGACGGCAGCATGACCCTAGCTAGCATAAGGCCTTCACCTCCAGCTATAGCCTACCTTTAGGCGTAACCGGAACACGGTGTAGTCGTTCGATGGGTACGGCTTGAAAGTATCATGTTCCGGGCCGGGGGTACGTTTATCGTTTTCGCTTCCCGTACGGTACGACATCAAGCCGAGGAATATTCGCCAAACTGCACGATGCGGGAGTGTCCTTTCTGTTTACTTTTCTTCGTAGCGATAGGGATAGTCACCGGTTTGAAGTTCCAATGCATGTACGCTACACTAGAGGGAGGACCTTAAGCGAGCCCTTATGTGTGTTTGTGTGTCTGTATTTGATGCAACACAGCTGCATCACCATGCTGTTGCTATTATGCAAATTGCAACCAGCAACTAGCGAACCGACCGGGAACCGAATGCAAGAATCATACATACACACCTGCCCTCTTTTTTTTAGCTTCCTTCCGGTGGAGCATAAATTCCACTTCTGCAGACGTACGATGAATCGTTGGAAGTCGTGCTGGGAAAAGTTTGCTCTAATCAAACTGCAACACTGACCATGAAATAGAATTGCGGAAGGTGTACCTGCCCTACTTCATAGAGCAATTATTTGTAAAAGTCGCCAACAGCCCTTCGGTACACGGGAGAAATGGGTGAGACCTGACGGTGCTTCCTGCTCACCAATGTTTCGCCTCCGTTTTTACCATACCTTCTAAAAGGTGATCATTAGTATGACAAGCGTACAGAAGTTGCCGAGTAAGGCAGCAAACAGTAATTAGTGCTGGGGATTGTAAAGTTTCGAGCTACAGGAACGGGCGTTCCGCACCGGAAGAAACGTTCCTAGCAGCACAATTCGGTGCTCTGGGAAGATTTATATCAAACCCTGTGCTTCCGGGTCTGGTTTCGGTCGTGGATTGGAACATGAATCGAGCAATATGTTCAACACTCCATGGTCCAATGTTTTGACGATCAACAAATGAACTTCATCGGTCGGAGAATCGTCTGTACTATTGCGGTCGGGTTGCGTTTGCTTCAAGGCCGCAGGTGTGTTTTCGGAGCTCAACAATAACACCTCACCTAGCTGTTGTTGGTACAGTCTATGTGTACACCCACTTGTTTTCCATGGGAAAGAGTCCTTGAAATGTTATCCAAATAATTCAAGCCCAGACAAAAAAATATTGACGTGTACAGACGTGTGCTTCTTGTAGAAAAAAAAGATTCCATTAGTGTAGGATGACTCATTAAGGGTAATATTCTGGCATTTTTTGTTTGTTAAATATTGAGATTTTAATACTCTTCTCTTATCTACAAAAAATTCCTCCCATATCGACTTGAATCGCTTGTGTGCAACCAGTTCGTATGACATGATTTTAATCTCGGACACAATTATTCGCCGTCTTTATTGCTCTTTAATACCTAAAGTTGCCGCACACAACTGAGGCAATAATAATCCTCCTCTCATTAACATGACCAGCGCAATCTAGAGCACGAGGGTAGAGAGCCCGACACGTTTGTTATGTTACCACGGTTAATAATTTTGCATTTAATTCTCCTTTATACACTTGCCACGGCACGTCGAGTCTCGTGCATGGCGTAACACTACGCCCGGGTGTAGATAATAAACGTAATTCAGGAAGGATTTATCGTTTTTATTTCACGGTGGAAGATGCAACCCAATTCCTCCAACCCGCGCCCAATGTTATGTGAACACAATCATCGGGATGAAGCGATTACGAGCGAATATAACCTTCGGCACAGGGCGTGATATCCCTTTTGGCCCCCTGGATAGGTGGTTTTTGGCATGGAGTCAGAGATCTAACCCAGTCGATTGTGGGTGCCTCCGCTTGCGCACAGGAATATATGTATCGTGATTTGCTTTTACCTTTTTGGCACAGCTAGTGGCTAGTGTGGAGTGCACTGCCGGCAGTGTTCCAATCGTCTTCTCGGGTCGTCCCGAGGCCAAGGAAAAGATAAGATGCAATCGTATAAATTTTTGTTCAAACAATCGTCGTATGTTTGCTTCCTCTTTTCGTTCCTAGACGAAAGGATTGCTGAGTGTGTGTCAGGTATGCGCCAGCAATAAGTGGCCATCGTGGCGTCTTGACTCTCAGTCGCCAGTTGGGGTTGGAATGCCGTCCTAGATCGATGCTTTCTAGCTGAAAAGGAGCACCAGCTGTCTGTCCGTTCGTTGTGCACTGGACGCTGTGGATGTGGGATGAAATTGCGCATCCTTTTGTCTCGAGTGTTTGATTTGCTTTGCTCTGGTGTCTTGCTTGCTGCTTTGCTGAAATTGGTACAATAAAGTCACTGTTTTATCTGGTACAGTCATGGCGATACAATGGTTTATCGAAAAGAAACTATAAAAATTCTCTGTAAAATATCCAGTACTGTTGTAGAATAGAAGTATATAACATTTATGAAGTATTCATCCTAATTCGTTGTGTCCTAACCTCTATCCTATCCCATAATTCCTGGGAAGAATACTATCTGCTTTTCAAAAGTGAAGGTACTGACTAAAATTGAAGTTTTAATTATGCAGGTTTTAATGCCTTTGGAATTAAGTGAAGCCTTTGTAGGCTAGTGAAACATGAAAGCCATAAATCCATCGCTCAATATCCACACACCTGGTCTTGGTTCAAACCTTATGTATTGCTGTGATTCTTCGGCTTTTGGGTAATTCGACATGTCCTTTGTGGATTATAGTCCCAAGACAAATGAAGTCTTTGAAACAAAATAAGTTGGAGCTAATAATATTTTTACGGAATATCCAACTTGTGGAAGGATTTTGTTTGTAGATTATGTATTTTTCTTTGCTATTCAAGGTTCCATATTTTCCAGAAAGTTGGTGCTAGGTTACTCTTGCCTTAGATTTCTTTCTATATATTTTTTCCGATAATCAGATGCCTTGGCATGTCATTCCCGGTGTAATTCGATCCACAAGCTTTGGTGCATTAGTGCGATTCCTATGAAATTCTCCATTCTCCCGTGTCCGGTCCGGTGGTAGATAGCGGCACCGGTCTTCATATGGCAGGATCTGAATTTCAATCCCATTCGAACCATTTTCCCGTAGTGAGGATTGATCATACAACTACGAGGGACCAAAAAGTCTCGTAAGCCATTTGATGGCGAAACCAAGAAGGTCGATAAGCCAAGAAGATAAGGTACTACTGGGATATTATACTTCCAGTTATATGCCAAGTAACTGGATAGTTAATCATTGCTAAGGAAAGGCCAGATATGAAGATACTTAACTGTATTCATACGACAAAACCATTAAAAAATTTCATGTTTTAGTTTCACTAAGTAAATGCTTCAACTGCTTCAGCTTAGTTGGTGAGGACTGCTAAAAGTAAATGTCTAGACGATTCTATCATATTATGGGGACTTTAGCTATTGTATGTAACAATAAAGTTTGTGGTTGCTATACGATTGGTTTTTTTTTTTATTTATCTAGCTTTATTTCACTTTTAAATTTATTTCACTGGAAGATAAGTATAAGCCTTTGAAAGGTTCTCTTTCATATTCGGGAGAAGTTTCGCCTTCGCCTTCCCTACGGATATCGGTCCCGTTCTCCAGTAGTGTTTCCCCGCTCCGTCGGAAGACTTATAGGAAATCGTCTCCGACTAACACGGTCCGCAGTTAAAAGCTTCTCCTGGCTAGTCCAGGGAAAAAGATCAACTCTCCAACCTTAGCAAAACAAGTGATGCTCGTCATCCCAACGCGTTGTCTGCAGGAAGAAGGATCCACTGGTAGGAATTAGTTCTGATCGACCCGGGAAAAAATCTATACGTCTGATTCTAATAGATCTGACGATGTGACAAGGAACTACCTTAGAGTTCGGGCTCGGTCATTCCTTCGCGTGCCTTCGATCCCCCAACGGACGATGCTTGCGACCGATTTATTCCCGTCAGTAACAGTAAGGTTGTGTTATGTCCAAGAGTGCCAGCTGCCTGAAATTTTTCTGCTATAATTTGTTAAAAATAATTCACCCAATAACATCTCATCTACATTCGTGCTTATCACCCTTCTTCCTGTGCTAGTCATCCAATTTATGGTTATATTATACATCAATACAAAAGTTGTATTTAAGCGGAAGACTTATGCCTTAAGCTCCAGCAGTTTTTGGCTTATCTCAAATAGAATTTCATGTGATCATTTGATTCTACCTATTCTTGACACTACATCCTCAGGAGGACATGTCTTGCCATTTGTGGCTTCCACAATATTTCGGAACAGTTACAAATTATTGCGAGGATCCAAAGCGGTAATGGTTTTGGGGCAATTTGTATAAAACTGATTAAATGAATGGGACAAGGGGGAGTTGCTGTTGGTGAGGCTAGGGAAGGTAATGAAAATAGGATTTTTACATCCTTCACAAACGGGAGGTGGTGGAGCTTTATTGAAATTGGGGCGGTATGGATGGCCCCCTAATTATACATCCTGTGACTGGGGATGATCTCTCACTAGGGATGACCTGTCCATGATTTTCAAACTACGTAAAATTGAAACTGTCATACATTCTTTACATTTCTATAATTCTGGATAATTACCTAGATTTTTAATTGTTTATTTTAATACATAAAGTTTTTTTTATCACTTTCTCCTTAAACCTTTTCTCCAATCCTCTTCAACTTATTATTTTCTTTATTTAGTTTTTATGTTGTCACTGTGAAATTTCATTATAAAGGAGAATGAAGTTTTTAATTATTTTTAAACCGATGATAGCTTAAATTTTAACGCACAATCTATCCATGGGATATATTATATATCTTCTCGTGGTCTTCTCCTTCTAACTGTGTTGTTTTTCAATCTATCCCTGACCGTTTTTGTCATTGGTGTGATCAAAACCGTCTTTCCCTCTGTCCGACAAAATGCACTTTCTCTCACCAGATTAACTTCATATTCAGTTAGTCGAGGAGGACTTTTGGCGTACTTAAACATGTGGCCCGTGACTTCTCCGATGCTTGTTGTTTGAAGACTTTGTTCTCTTCACTGGTCAGATCAATGCTGGAGTATTGCTCGATTATCGATCGAATAGAGCGGGTGCAGAGGTCCTTCACCAGGTTTGTTCTTGGGAAAATTCTTGGCGATCGATCCTCTGCTCTGCCCTGTTACGAGGACAGAGTGCCGATTGCTTGGTCTTGCGTCGCATGAAGATCGCCGTTCTATTTCCCAATCCTCATTTGTTGCCGCAGATTCTCCTTGATTGCATCGATGGCCCAGCTTTGCTCATGCAAATCCCTCTTTATGTTCCCTCCCGCGCCCTTCGTCATCGTCCCCCCATTTTTGTTGCCTTAAGTCGCACTGCGATAGGCCGTAAAGATCCCCTCCTTATTGCCATCCAAATGTTTGATTCCTAGTTCCATCACTTTGATTTCTACATATCCCTGCCTTCTTTCCGTTCCCGGTTATTATCCGCTTCCTAATCTTTCCTTCACTTCCCTATTTTCTGTTGTTTATTTAATTTCTTTTAATTTTTGTCTAATTCTGCAACTTATTCTGTGTACCGTTTAGGTTTAGATTAGTTTAAGATTAGATATTAGAATGTATAGCCAAGGGTAAACAACTGACGTACATGAAATAAAATGAAATATATCCATCGATGCTAGTAAACTATTTATTTTTATCTTGAACAACAGCTGATTATACCTTGATATGATAATGTTAAGTGAATATAGCTAGTCTTCTTATCATGTCGATTCAGACGAATAAAAATTAACACATCAAGTGTTTTGGCAATTATGACATACTTCTTTCCAACGAAAAATGCAATACAAACCAACTTTCGCATTAGTCATAACCTGACGGACTGTTCGCCTTGGAATGGTTGCGTCGTAATTGTCCCACCATCTACATTATTTATCCAGTTCAATTGTTTTCAGCCTGGTAGCAGAATTTCTATGTGACAGCAGATTTTTCTCGATGGCGTAATGTCACCATCGACTCATTCCGCTTCGGTTGACGTTCTTTGGAAACTTCACTGTAAACATCGAATGCAATCTGATGACCAGCGCAACAACAGTAAACGTACACATGCGGGTCGATTTTCCAGTACTCATCGACCGGGTTGGCCCACTGATGTAGACACTTGGCGGGCGGGGAGCCTCATACAGAATTCAACACAGACAATGTCGATGACTTATGCCTTTGTGAATAAGTTGTGCATAGCGTTATAGCGCTAATATGTATCAGATTGCACGTTATAAGTTATGAAAATATGATATTCATCTCAAAGTGTTTCAGTAATAAATATCGAGAGGTTTTTTTTTTTGCAAAGACATAATGTAATGAGGCAGAAAGTCTCTCTTGATATGCCCATTAATCATACGGTTTGATTTACTTTATTACCGTCTAATTAACGCACCGCACCAATTATGTAAATCATAAACAACAGCTTTTTTAAATAACGCGTTGCCTTCCCTTCTTCTCTTGCTTCTCCTCTTCAGATGATGACGATGCTACCACCTCGGGCATAACGCTGGACGACTCCGATAAACGCGTGATACGGCTGAATGAACCACAAGTTCAAAAGTATTGTAACAATCATATCTCAACCGCTAAATATAGGTAAGTCCTCCATTCCGATATAGACACCCATTTAACGCGTTTAGCATTTAATGAAGCAGAACGATCCAATAATAGTTCCACCGTTGCTTCATATGCATAAGCCATTAGGAGCAAAAAGGTGTATCCTTTCGTTGTTGTTTTTTAGTATGTCCACGCTATTTCTGACCCGACTGAGTCATATTTTATCGACCGTAGTTTCTGCTAACTTTCCGATGAGGTCCTTGTTTTGTCGTCTAGCATTTGATCGTTTTTCTTGTTGAGCGATAAAATTAATTGTATGATACAGTCATTGATGCATGTGTCGCGTAAAATTCTAACATTCTCCTGTATGTTTCACCCCCGCCCCGCAGTGCCCTTAGTTTTCTACCTTCGTTCCTGTTCGAGCAGTTCCGGCGTTACTCGAACTGCTTCTTTCTGTTAATAGCACTGTTGCAACAGATACCGGACGTTTCGCCGACCGGTCGGTACACGACGCTCATACCACTTATGTTCATACTTGCGGTGAGCGCAATCAAGGAAATCGTCGAAGACATCAAGCGGCACCGGGCGGACGATGAGATCAATCACCGCCTAATCGAGGTACTACAGAATGGCCAATGGCACACGGTCAAGTGGCAGGAGCTGTCGGTCGGCGATATCGTTAAGGTGCTTAACAACACCTTCTTCCCGGCCGACCTGGTGCTGCTGTCGTCCAGTGAGCCCCAGGGCATGTCCTTCATCGAGACATCCAACCTAGACGGTGAGACGAACCTGAAGATTCGGCAGGGCGTTCCGACCACGAGCAAAATACTGGAGACGAAGGACTTCAATCAGTTTCGCGGTACGCTCGAGAGTGAACCACCGAATCGGCATCTGTACGAGTTTAATGGCGTGCTGAAGGAACACGACAAACAGTAAGTGTCGGTGACACTCGCTGGCTTTACGAACGCTTTTGGACGCGACCAGTTGCACGCCAGCTAAAATTGGTTACTCGTCGTGTTGTTTACTTTTTCGTTTGTAACCTTTTTTCGTGTCCTTTTTTTTTAACCTGCCCAACAGAGCGGTAGCACTCGGTCCGGATCAGCTGTTACTGCGTGGTGCCATGCTACGTAACACCGCCTGGATATTCGGTATCGTTATCTACACCGGTCACGATACGAAACTTATGCGAAACTCTACCTCAGCGCCGTTGAAGGTAAGGCTGGCCGTGTCATAAGTTTAAATTAAACGCCCTATTTGGCCTGCTATAGATGTCTAACGTCGTTTTCTTTTTTCTCTTTCTCTCTTTCGTTCTTTTCGGCTGCTTCTGCCCGACCCACAGCGCTCAACCGTTGACAGACTGACAAACACGCATATTCTAATGTTATTTATCATTCTGATCATTCTGTGTATCGTGAGTTGCATTTTCAACCAAATTTGGACGAACGAACATTTTAAAAAGGACTGGTACTTAGGCATCGGCAGTGAGTATGATTTATTTATCCAGGTCGTTTAAAATAGATTAGCATTGCAAGGGCAAGCCGGAAGAAGGTTCCCACTCATCGGGTCACGTTGTTTGGAGCTGTGCTGCAGAATTGTAATGTATGTGTGGTCTCGATGACCTACTAGAAATACAATACAGGAGTATGTGTATTCCGGATCACAACAATGCTACGTGTGTCCTCAATGTCACTGTAGCGACACAAAAACTTACTTTTGCATTAGAGATTAGTGTCTAGATTTGTGCATCCTGTTCGCTGTTATGGTGATTTCGGGATATTTCGTATGACAATATAGCCTTCTAATGCACAAAATTGTGATCTATTTTTCTATGTCTTCCTATTTATTCTACATCTGCTCCGGGTTTGGCTCCTTTCAGATCTTTTGAGCAAAAACTTCGCCTACAATCTGCTTACGTTTATTATTCTGTACAACAATTTGATTCCAATATCGCTACAAGTTACGTTAGAGCTGGTCCGGTTTCTACAGGTAAGTGCTAAACCCCGAAACACAGCAGCGCGTGTAACGTGAGCCCACCCCGGGGAAACGTGACGCGATTACTGACCTATTGATACCGCTCGCACAAACCCGTCAACTGATTTCTCCGATATTATTGCTTGTTCCTCCTTTTTCTTTCCACATCCTTTCGCAAGGCAATCTTCATCAACATGGACATCGATATGTACCACGAGGAGTCGGACACGCCGGCAATGGCGCGCACCTCCAACCTTAACGAGGAGCTCGGCATGGTGAAGTACGTGTTCTCCGATAAAACCGGCACGCTGACGCGGAACGTGATGGAGTTCAAGAAGTGCAGTGTGGCCGGTTTGATGTACACGGTCGAGGAAACGCCGGCCCAGTCCCGTTTGGTGCAGGTAAAGCTTGTTTGCTGGGATGTGCTGTGGACGGTGGAGAATCGTAATGAATATTTGATGGCCTTATAACTGCCCCTACAACACTAGCTCTCTCACTCCGGTGGCGATTCAAGTGGGAAATCGTTTTCCCAAACCAATTGTCCGGTGTAGCGTGTGGACTTTTGCTGTGCCAGCGAGGGAGGTTTTTGGGCTATTAAAAAGTACAACATGTCCTGTCTTAGCTTACCATTTCGGGAGCATACTGGATACGATGTGCATTACAATCGAGTGCCATTAATTTTTTTATTTATTTTTGCATACGTTGGAAGTATCAACTACGGATGCAAAACTTGCTATATAATATTAATGTGTCGCATGAAGAATTGAATACCATAATTCAACCATAAATGTCCAGCACCATATAGCACATCTTTGAAGGCAAACGCATTTGCGTATTCATTGCTATGCATTGCAAATCGAAGTAGAATCAGTTATCTTCAATGCCGACGAATAGCATGCATCCTCCATAAAAAAAAACACTTCCTGCCATAAAATCGATATTTTTTTTATTGTGGCGCGGTAATTCGAATATCATTGCCAATCTAGCTTGTTGAACGATTATGCAGGGGTGTGCCCCATTGCTCGTGCGGTAGTGTTTTTACTTCTCTCTTTCTCGAACACCGTCACTCTAACGCATCAATTCCCTGCAATAATATCCCTAGAGGGATGATGGGCCGGAACAGCGTCATCAGTCTTCCCAAACAAAACAAAAAATAAACAGGTCAATGTTTCATTAGTAATGGGGTATTGTTGCGGAAAGCGCTATTCGCTTGTCGTGTACCGGCATCTCTCGCATGTACGTAACCGCGTTCGCTGACAGATATATCCGGCACTATGTCGGTACATGGCAAAGTGCTAACGTGCTTTCCCTGCGCGTTAGGAAGTGATTATAAATTTTCATTTCTATTTACGCAGTTTTGACCTGCTTAATATCGAGCAGCGCACACATAAATATCACATGCAGCAGTATAGTAGCTGGACAGCACTGTGTGTACGATAGCAGAATGGCATTTTCATTTACCTGCATCGCGTGGTACAGTCAGCACCGGTAAATCGATGCTAATGGTCCTCCGGAGAGTGTAATTATATTCTTGTCAATACTTTTTCTTGCCATAGAATTACCCTCTAGTCCAGTATAAACAATGGTTTGATTTATTATAAACAAGATATTCAAGGCTCTTTGGTATATATCAGCATGGTATTAAATTGATTATGTTAGTTTTGAACAAATTACACTCTGATGATCTCTTTACAAAGTATACAGAGTTTTCAAGGATATAAAAAAACAAGTTCGACAAGAGATATTGATTTGCTTAGGTATATTATTGGGTTCAGGAATCATCAGTAGACTGCGGCCGTATGGTAGTCAGAATGTCCTCTACTCTGAAGATTTTTTGTTCGACTTTTCAAATTGATGAATAGTCTTATTTTATGGTGTTACGTGCTTCAGTCATTTGTAATTTTTCAGAATTGAAAAAAGCAATTTCATGATTCATCCATCGACAGGATCGTGTTTCCTAAACGTTCAACCAACATTTACAAAAAAAAAACTATGGCTATTCGTTGAAAGTTGCTTCACAATTTCATTTTTACGTGATGTGCAAGGTGGTCTTATTTTATTGGCGGTACGTAAAGAGGTTTTTACCCGTAGCGAGTCCAATTACGTTGTATCGGCAAGTCTAATAAGCCATTAGATGACCGATGTGACCTAGTAGGTCGTTAAGCAAAGAAGAAGAAGAAGAAGAAGTTTTTAGATAAAAAACGAGATATTTATGTTAACGTCTTGAAACAATTCACACAATTTAATCGACACTGTCCAATTTATTTAAACAATTTTCGATTTACAAAATCTTGGTTTCGGACTTGGTGAACCCTGCGACGAGGCGGCATGGTGAAAGAGAGGCGCCTGTCTTTACACGGCTGGATTGAAGTGCAATTCCCGACCGGAATAAGAACACTGCAACAATTTAAAATATAAGCTTCGAAGAACATGTTTGTTTCTTTCTCTTGTAATATTAGTTTAGTAATACGGCCTGGCTGTCCCATATGAATAAACAAAAAATATTAGTTTAAAATTTGTAAATAAAAAACCTAATGTTTGCTTCTTTTGTATTTTATCTGTTTTAGAACATTCTAAATAACCATCGTACGGCACCAACGATACGCGAATTTCTCACACTCATGGCAATCTGTCACACGGTCATACCGGAGAAGCAGCCTGGCGACGGTACGAACGACATTCACTATCACGCTGCCAGCCCGGACGAGCGGGCCCTCGTATACGGTGCGAAAAAGTTTGGCTACGTGTTTTACACCCGCACGCCCGCGTACGTCGAAATCGAGGCGCTCGGCGTCCAGGAACGGTTCGAGATACTGAACGTGCTCGAGTTCACGTCCACCCGCAAACGGATGTCGGTAATCGCACGCAACTCGCGAAGCGAAATCAAACTCTATTGCAAAGGTGCTGACACCGTGATTTACGAACGGCTAGCACCGGAAGGTGTTGCATACCGTGAGTCAACGCTCAGCCATCTAGAAGAGTTCGCTACCGAGGGACTGCGAACGTTGTGCTGTGCCGTATCGGACATCCCGGACGATGTGTACGAAGACTGGAAGCACACGTATCACAAGGCTTCCACATCGCTGCAGTACCGCGAGCAGAAGGTAGAGGATGCGGCCAACTTGATTGAAACGAATCTCCGACTGCTGGGTGCGACGGCGATCGAGGATAAGCTGCAGGAAGGTGTGCCCGAAACGATCGCTTCACTGCTGGAGGCAAAAATCAATGTATGGGTGCTGACGGGCGATAAGCAGGAGACTGCCATCAACATCGGTTACTCCTGCCAGCTGTTGACCCATTCGATGGATTTGATTTTGTTGAATCAGGATTGTTTGGATGTACGTGTGGTGGATAGTTTACGTACTGCAGAACAAATATTTAACGATATGTTTTCCCCCCACACAGAACACACGCAACTGCATCCTGGAACACACAGGCACTGGGCGAATTGATAATCTGGGTCGTAAGGATGCGGCCCTGATCGTGGATGGTAAGACGCTAAAGTACGCGCTCAGCTGTGATTTGCGGACCGATTTTCTCGACCTGTGCCTCGCAAGCAAGGTCGTGATTTGCTGCCGCGTTTCGCCAATTCAGAAAGCGGAAGTGGTGGAACTGGTGACGATCAACACGAAAGCGGTCACCCTTGCGATTGGAGACGGTGCGAACGATGTGGCGATGATACAGAAGGCAAACGTCGGTGTCGGTATTTCGGGTGTAGAAGGTTTGCAAGCGGCCTGTGCTTCGGACTATTCGATTGCCCAGGTACTGATGGAACGTTATTGTGTTAGCAAACGAGAGCATGAATCAATATAGTTTTCAATCTTTTTACTTACAGTTCAGTTATCTTCGAAAATTACTGCTAGTGCACGGAGCTTGGAATTATAGTCGAATGTGCAAACTAATTCTGTACAGCTTCTACAAAAACATTTGCCTGTACGTGATAGAGCTGTGGTTTGCAATATATTCTGGATGGTAAGTACTAGAGAAGGGACTGTCTTTAAAGGGTTTTACGGGATGTTTAAAATGTTAATAGCTTCCTTGGGAAAAAAAACCGCACGAGCTTATTTATAGTCCTGATAATAAATATACTCCAGGTTTTTTTTTTTTGTGTAAGGGTTTTGAGAATTTTGATTTAATATTTCTCAATCTTTTAAGTAGAAATTATTTTCACTATTCATTCTGGCATGAAGAAGCAAATATCATAATATTTGCTAACTACAATACCACGCTATTCCGTTTTTCGACTCCTACAGGTCCGGTCAAATATTGTTCGAACGGTGGACAATCGGTTTGTACAACGTGTTTTTTACTGCGCTACCACCCTTCGCTATGGGGTTGTTCGATAAAGTAACATCCGCGGAACAGATGTTAAAGTACGTATGAATGTATGTGCCCGATAGAAAGAGATCTCCATTACTAATTGTTTGTTATTTGTTGCCCCTTTCAAAAACAGAGAACCAAGACTTTATGCACCGTCGCAAAATGCCAAACTATTTAATGGGCGAGTGTTCTGGCGCTTCATCATGAACGCACTGTTTCATTCGATGATACTGTTCTGGTTGTCGTACAAAATCTACGAGAAAGATGTCATCTGGAAGAATGGTCGTGATGGTGGATATTTAGTGTTAGGCAACATAGTGTACACGGTTCGTATTGGGGTGATGTTTTTTGGTGGATGGTATGCTAACGTATATGTTCTTCGTTTCTTCCCTTCAGTACGTGGTCGTAACAGTGTGTTTGAAAGCGGGTCTACTTACCAACTCTTGGACCTGGCTGACGCATTGTTCCATCTGGGGCTCGATACTGCTTTGGTTCATATTTATATTTATTTACAGGTATGTTTGCTTGTATTTGGGACGAGTTTGGTCGTTAATTTTCAAAAGTTATATTTTTTATCGTCGCATTTTACAGCAACATTTGGCCAGCACTACCGGTTGGCGCGGTATTTACGGGCATGGATAACATGGTCTTCACGACGCCAGTGTTTTGGGGCGGTCTGTTGCTTATTCCTTTATCTGCGCTTCTATTGGATATTTCCTGGAAAGCGTAAGTTTCTATTTGTGCTACTTTTTAATCATGAGAGTACTTTATTCAACTTCGATAAAACACACACGAAGAAAAAAACCATCATACTTAAACAACTTTTTTTGTTGTTCTACACGTACTTATAGGTATAGCAATTCGCGCAAGGATAACATGCTAGCACCACCAATGAAGGAATCCAGATCTTCGTAAGTATCCTTACGAGTCAGTTAAGAAAACTCGTTCACGAAATCAAAAAGCAACAAAAAAAAACCATACCAACATGAAAATTCATCCCCCGTTATCCCGCCTCCCCTCTGTTTGCTGTCTTGTCTCTGTCCCTCTTTTCCCACCGTGTTCTCTCTGTTCTCTTCACCAATCTGTTAATGTTTTGCTTTAACGTTAAATTTTATTTCGATTGATGATTCGACTTCCATCAAGCCCTTGTCAAGTTTACGAACGTTTCATCCCTTTGTCCTTCCTATCAGCATCCCCATTTCCTCTACTTCGAACCGTTTCTTCCCAATCTTGCCACTTTTCTTGCATTGGATGTTATTGGTTTGGGAGTATTTTTCTTGATGTTTATTAAGTCACAGTACTTAATGGAAAAATACATAATTAGTCAAAAATAATTTCAATAAACAAATCTTAGTTTATGATATAGATGTTTTCGTTTGGTTTGCTGATGATATAATTATTTTCACTTTGTTTAGCTTGTCTTACAATTTTTTTTTCTGTAATTCATGTACATGAATAGCTCCTCCTCGTAGTCTCTTTTTCTATTTCACTGTGTTGTATCCTTTTTATTGTTTTTTTACTAAAGGTAAAATCATATAGAAAACTCAAACTAGGAAATGTTGAATTTCTTTCGCATTCTTTCAAACTAGCATTTTGTTGCATAAATTGTTTATGAAACTCCTTACACCCTTTATCCATTCCTAAATTTCTTCGCATTTTTGTCAATAATATAGGCTTTGGTGCTTAATCACGCTTTATTATGTCTCATTTTTAATTCACCTTAATTTCGTGGTAATGCATGTTCCTTGTTTGTTTTGCATTATTTGTTTTTTCATGAATAGAAAAGCATTATTGCATAACTGTACTATGTAAACGTGTAACTGTGTGCGATGTGTGTGAGTGTGTGCTATATTGTATGATGCATTGAGACTTTAGAAACAACTTATTTTCCGTGTTTTGTTTTTGTGTTTTCGAATTATCGTCCATGTTTATTTACAATTGAATATGACGGTCCAGTGCCGTATTTTCGATTATCGTCCATGTGTTGCCTGAATATTTATAATTCCATAGAACAAAACGAAACAAACACATTCACTTCAATCAAAACTATCTGAACAATTGTTTATACATTTATAGATGGTTTTCTTTCTAATGTTACGAGCTCACACATTACATGCGTACGGTAATTTGTAAAGGCTTTTAGTCGTAATCATTCTGTTCCTTATCAGATGATGTGGAAGGTTTCATTAGAGAAACAAAACAAAGTAAAACAATTACCGGAGTATATTAATTTCGTATCACAATCATTATATCCATTACACAATCACCACAAAATCACAGATTAGAAGGCACGCACACAGCCACCGATTACATTGTGTACTGACACCGATAATGCTCCAAACAATGAAACCAATTGATTGTAAAAGGTTTTGTAACTACGATGTCTCCATTGAGGTATTTTTAGATTCATGTAGATTTAGGGTAGCGGCCAAATGTTACTATTTGCCAAACAGTTTAATTCAGAATAGAAAGAAGTAGTATTATACAGTGATTGTCAATAATTTGCAACCACTTTAATGATCGCTTTTCAAAAAGCTGATTTCGATACTTCAACATGGTATAACTTTACCAAACTTTAGTAGAATGGTCATCAACAACTGAACTATCTATAGCATGTTTGTTTTTGACCAAAAATTCGTCACTGATTCACGTAGTAATATAAAAAAACTGTAGTTTATTTGAAAATTTTTCGACCTTAAAAAATATAACTTATTTATTAGCACACTTAATCAATCCTAGAGTTGAAAAATGCAAAGAACGGATATCCAAAACTTTTAAGATTCTTTCATTAAGAATCGAAAAAAATTATTTCATGAATCATCTAATGACAGGAACGTGTTTCAAAAATGTTCAACTTAATTTAACAAAAAAAACATACTTGGCCTTACAATCTGCAACAGTATTGGCGGTCACTGTATATAGATGTCAGTGTTATAAAACAAATTTTCCGTAAAGTAGTTGACAAGAAAACAACGGATACATTTGCTACTTTTATAGATTTTTTTCTCTATTGTATACTAATATTATTCTTACTGCGTCGCCGTAGGAAGTACTTAATTTTAAACTCAGTTAATAACGAAATAATGCATTAAAATTCAAATCTGCTAAAGCTTTTGTCACTAACAAGCAAACTTATCAGGTGAAAAAAGGCGCGAATATTGATCAATTATAATATTTGTATGGATAAATTTCTTTATAGCAATAGTAATGGGTTTAATAGTAGCGATCTCTTACTTATGTAGTGACAAGGATATGGACTATGTTTAGCATAATGAAACCATTTCTATTTGTTTCTATAATTAGCGTCATGCGGCTCTACTTTTTACCTTCTAGCCTTATATACCCAAACGTCCTGGAAACGTTTTTAATTACTTTTTCTTTTATTTCATCGTACAAAATTTACATTCCCAGTATGGTAGAATAATTCAGCAATTTCCTTTTTGGAATCCCTTTTTTTAAAATAATGCTGCAATATACAGAAGAAAAATTATTTTTAACACATATTTTGTATCCTTCGCGCCACTTTCTCTTTCTCTCACATACACCTACCTACCTACCTACCTACCGCAAATTCACCCGTGTAGAAGCTTATCGAAGATACTGTCCTGGCGTAGGCGCAACTCCGTGGCCCCACTAGCGGCTTGGCATCAAAACAGTATTAGCATAACCGAGTTGCACATGTAGAAAATAATTTACTAATTTTTTTTTGTCTCAATAATTATGCTGTACAACAAGGGGTTTATAAGTATACATGTAGCTAAAAGAAGGAGTAGATAAAGAAGAAGACAGCCTTTTTGTGATACAAGTGTATATTTGAATAATAGTGCGAAGAAATGGAGGGTATTCCAAGCTACTCGGTCTATTTTTCCCATTGTGGAGTGGTTATTTAATTTATTTGTTATTTAGTATTTAGGCAAACACACTAATCAATATATCGGGGTCGTGGCGAAAGAAAAAAGAAACAAACAAAGCAATATACGCTGTAGGATGGTAGCCAGTAGTAGCTCGAAATATTTAAAAAAAACAATGGTGCGTAACAATTTCGGAAATGTTTCTTTAATTATTACAATGCAAATCCGTCCGTTGGCAGTCAAACTGCTGTCTCTATCATTTATTCTGTATTTAGCATTTCAACTTAGTTAACCTTTACAAGTTTGCACCAGTATTAATATGCATTGTGATACGTATTTTCTGTTTCACTTAGCTACACGATCTCATAGCAAGAGCCTCTTCCTTCACACGGTACTTACCGGACCGGCATGCGCACGTTTTAGAGCGCACCGTGCTATCTACTAGTAACAAATATGGCTTAGTTTTAATGCAATTCGGTTCCATGGCTCTCGAAAACGATCAAATCAAGTAGAATGATGAAAAGAAACAACATTCCATATAAATAGTAACCAATAAGCCGGGCTGTAATAAAAGTGCAATAGTAAGGATATTAAAAATGTAACATGAAGAGGGGCAACGAGTGCAATATTAA
Organism: Anopheles maculipalpis; assembly: GCF_943734695.1. NCBI lineage: Eukaryota > Metazoa > Arthropoda > Insecta > Diptera > Culicidae > Anopheles > Anopheles maculipalpis. Next base: position 77,784,563 of record NC_064871.1, read on the forward strand.
TAGGTAATTATTATATCTGCAGTATGCTATTGGGAGATTTTCAAGGTCTAGTAATTAGGTACAAAGAAAGAGTAGTAAAATGAAAAATGAGCTTGGAGCTGATTCAAAATGCAGTTCAAAAATTAAAATGCCACGGCATTTTGCATTACATTCAGCAGGCTACATCGCGCGCTTTCATTGTACTATACTTCTGTGTTATGTATATGTTTATGTATGTGTGTGATTGCGTGTGTCTGTTATAAAACGGATTCAAACGAAAAGCGTGTGCTCGCTGGTGGTGCTCGTAAAAAAAACCATACTTCATTCAATATGTAACGTCTATTCTTACGGTGTGGCGTACCCGTGTGCGTCTCCTTGAAACTCTGTGTTTGCTTGAACGCTAACGTTCTTATCTGTACTAGGCTAATATGGCTGAAATGCCGGGAAAGGTTTCCCTATGTCACGTGTGGCCTACGGTCAATAATGTGTTACGTTACATTGAGTCAAGCAATAAATGGATAATATGTATTTATCGCTTTTCAAATCAACAAAGCAAGTTTCTCACAATAAATGTGACGCGACGCGCGTCTATGTACATGTGTCCTTCTTGTGCGCTATGGCGGGGAATGTATGTTTGTCTGTCCGGGGCAGGTGGTGTTGGACGGTACACATCCTACCGCTTGATTACTTAGTGGATAATCGATTAAAAATTCTATGCGTACCTAATCATCATTAATTGTCAGTCTCGGGGGCTTTGCTGCAACGTAACTCACTCTATGTTCGCATCGTGCGCCTCTATTCCTTCAGCAATATTGTGCTGCAATCTTTCCGTACGCGTTGACTACTGTGCTGTCAATGTGGTGCTGCTGGTACTGCTGCTGCTGCTGTTACTATCATTATACCACCGTGTGTCCTGTCTTTTGACTTCACTGTTGGACGGCAGTAGTATTATCTTCTGCAACAAAACTAAAGGTCAGCCTAGAATGGCATCATTCTTTCCCAAATGCGCTTTTTTTCAAATCTTTACCCTACAAGTCATAATTCACCAACACGTGTGTTGTGCATCGTTCCCTTCCCTGTAGTGAGACTGAAGCCTATCGTATGGTGTCACGCAGAACCCGAGGAAACGAGCGCTACGAAGAGCTGGCGTAGTATAAAAATGATTCCAGATCATTCGAGCAGAGCCTTGTGTGTTATTGCGACCATGTCCATCCGGTAAACAGAGGATAGATATGTTATTAATTGATGTCCCTGGAAAAAATAATAACACGCACACACACACGCACATATCCCCGATATACACATGCATAATACAGGACAGGTACGTTGAACGAACGTGTAATTGCTTCCTAACAAAACATTGAATGTTGGAATTATTAAGATAAAGGACAGGTAAAACGAACGAAAGGCAATAAAAATACAAGTTTTAAAGATATCATCAATCAATATGTTTGAAGCGATTTAAAATAAATAAAATTAAAACCAGACTAATGACATCCTCGCTTGCGCTTCCTTAGTTAAGGCAATTTTTTAAACATTTCGAAAGCAATGCTATATTTAAATTATTTATATCGCGGAGCCTTTTAATTCGCCCTTTTCATATACACAAGAGAATGTCTTTTTATTTAAACGATGCGAAAGTTCGCAGTAAGCAGTGTTTAGAAGAAGGTGTTAGTAAACTAATAGCGATTCTACAACAAACGGAAGTAAAGAACACTTTAGAGAGTACAACACACACTTGGCACTTTTATTTATTTTATCGTTTTTTTTTCACACTACACGCTCACTCACACATTACATATACTTACACATGCATACATACTCACAACAAAACATACAACAGTTGGAATGCACCATGATGCTAATGGCATTGGTAAGAGCATGTTTGCTAGACTCTCTGTGTGGAATGTTCACTCATAAGTTTATAGACAAGTTTTATCATTTAACTGTATCCGAAATCGATTCATTTTTCCAGCATTTTGTTTTCGCATAAAAGTTAATGTGTGTTTGTCCGTTTAGTTTCGATGTGTTCCTGAACAATCCTGTTCTTTGTTGAATGGTTTTGTCTGCGTATGATAGTGTGTGTTTGTTTGTACATAAAATTTAAATTTGGGATTGCTTTTTTGCTTTATCATAAACATTTTTAAGTGGAGTTTTAAATTCCCCTTCAATTTTTTTTTATATTATACTTTCCTTTTTTACTTTTATTTATTTGAGTAGTGTAAAAAGATGTTATTATGTGTCTCTTTTTATATTTAAATGATTTTTCATAAATAATATTTTAACAGACCTATTGCTTTGAAGTAGAGGAAAACCTTCCTATGTAGTTTATAAAAGTCTGTATATTTTTTGCTAAGTTTCGCCCACAACATTTAATAATCAGTGTAACAACAACAACCAAAAAACCAAAAAACAACTCTAGAACAAAACACATTATAACATCCTCAATGCTACCTTCACCCGAAACACCACCACCACCCAAAACCCCTCTTCACTCCATCACTGCCCAAGCACCGTAGAGTGGCCGCACGCGGCGTCAGTGTCCTCACCCAGAGCACTGTACTTCCAGTCTATACAAATCAGTCTTAAATTTATCCAACTTCTTCTTCAGAACTATGCATGCCTTGGGATCGATTATACGGTGTAAGTAGCTCAAACCATAGTTATGCAAATGCTGGCTGCATTCGCACACAGTAAAGCAAGCCTTCCAACCCCGCCCCCCCTCATCCCGTATATGATGCTGCACTCCGCCACACCGGACACACGTTATCACTACTGCTCCTTGCGCGGATAGACACACTTACCTGCAGATTTGAAAAGCCTTTTTTAGTTGAAATCATCTGCTCGCCACGCAATAGTGTAGTTTGTGGAACACGTGCCAATGTGCAAAACTTTGCAGTGCACTGTGTTGGGTGTGAAAAGTGAAAGCACACTCACAAAACGGAAGCAAAATCAGCACACAATGACAAACTAGAGAGGCCACTTCAGGAGGAACACTTTCTTCCGAAAAAAAAACCTCAACAAACAAAACACTGGAGACGTAACTACACTACACACAGTCTCGCTTTGGCTTGTGAAGTATTCGTTTTTTGGTTTCTTTTTCGTATCTCTTTTAACCTTTTCTTTGTTTGGTTTTAGAACGTTGGTGTGATGTTCTAGTACGTTTGCGCCTTTCTTACAATTTTTAAAGCACTTTTAGTTGTTTTCTTCAACTATTAGTCATGTTTTCACAATTTTCTCGATTTTTATATTAGAATATATCAATGTGATTCTAGTGCGTAGATGTACAAATACAAATGGTTAATATCTGTTTTGCTGTCTGATATTATTTTCGATAATTTAAAACCTTTTTTTCATTCTACTTGGTATTACGTTCGAGTGTGTTTGTGTGATTGCAGTGTGTTGTACTAAATAGATACTTCAACAAATATTCACATTTAAAACATTTTAACGGTTTGATTTTAAAAGCCCTGCACTTCAAACTCCTTTCCAACTGGAGTGATTAGCGATTTGGTTGTACTAATCTCGTTGTTACTTTTCTTTTCACATTTAGTTAGGTTCTATTATCAAATAGATAATTCTAGCGTATCATTTCCTTTTTTGTAATTACACTATGCCTTAGTTTTGCTCTTTTTTATTATTACGATTTGTTCGAAATAATTTTTTAACAATTCCCTTTTGAATATTTGTTTTATTTTTAAGCGTTTTGCTGTAGCTAACTGTACCATTTTTTAATAGTTTTTTGCTCAAGATACCTTGCCGCGATTTGCACATTTTCCTCTTAATTTTTCGTGTTTTACTCTTCTTCCATCCCCCAAAAAGAAAACGTTTTTTTGATCTACTGTTTCTCCCTCATTTTCCATCATTACTATCCTCTTAGCTCTATATCAATTGCCACCTCTGTTTCTACCTCTGTCTTTCGCTCCCCTCCCCTAAAAAAAAACTACAAAACACTTTCAACAATTGTGCTCAAGCTTTTTGTGGTGTTATTTTATTTGCCTATCAAAAAACAAAACAACAAAACCAACCCGACTTATTACAGATTAACCGAAACCGCACGGCTTCTGCGAAACGTACGACGGGTCTTCACCGGAAGATCACACACGACCGAAAATAAAGAACTAGAATTAAAGCGTGAGTATTTCAGCTGCAAATGGAAGAAAGCATAAGCGTTCTTCTTCGTAAACTCCCGAATAAAACAAAATAATCGCCAAAGAACAAAGCAATCGAACGAGGAGCGATCTTGCTCTTTCCATTTTGACACGGGTTGTTTTGTGAGAAGGAAGAAACAGACAAAACAAATAACACGAAAAAAGGAATCTTTTGCTTGAATAATGGGGGAAATGCTTGCTAACAAAGAGAAGAAACAATGGGACAGAAACTTCGAATTAGCTCGTAAATTATTGCAACCAAATTAAATACATTATTACTGCTGCTGCAGAAGACAGGTGGCTTGCAGCTTTTGTTTGGTTACTGTTGAAATTGCTCTAATTTTCTGCCTAGCACTCACACACACGCACTAGATTTGTTTTGCTCACCGGATTTATTTTGCTCAAATCGTTTTTATTGTTTTTTTTTATTCTGCTTTAACATTTACTTACAGCTGGAAAGAAGGGACACGCACTCCAGTATTTTAAACAAAAATTTTAAATTAATAAGATGTAAGATTTACTTTAACAAAATTAAACTCAAACGTGTACTTCAAATGAATGTAAAATGTACAGCGATGTTTGCAAATTATGAACATTTGTCTCATATCGCTGTAACATTCAAGTTTCACTGTAAAACTAGACAAATTTGGGAAAAACAAGTGAAATATTGTACATTTTTGAGTACTTCTCGTGAAGTACCAGGCACCTCCATCGAAGATTTTTTTTTTTGGTTTTAATATTAGTAAGACTTAGTAAGACACAATTAACCAAAAGTTAAAACAAGTGCATTTCAAACTAACGGTAAATGTACAGTAAATATTTGTCTCATTTTGCTTTAATCTTTTTGACAGTAAAACTTGACAAAGTTAGGGAAAACAAGCGAGTTAGTGAACTGTTTTGAGTACTTCTAGTAAAGTACCAGGCACCTACATCGAAGAATTTTTTTATTAATGTTGAAGACTTAGTAAGACACAATTGAACAAAACTAAACGAAAAAGTACACTTCAAATTAATTTAACATGTGCAATGATTTTTACAAACTGTAAATATTCAAGTCAAGACTGTAAAGTAAAGACAAATTTGGGGAAAGCAAAAAAAACTAATTATTTTGAGTAGTTTTACCAGGCTTCTCCGTTGAAGGGAGCTTTTGATATTACCATTAAAGACTCTTTTTCATTAATTAGACACAATTTTAAAATAACAACAGTTAGACACATACACAAAAGTGTACCTCAAATTAATGTAAAATGTGCTGTGACTTCTACAAACTATAAACATTCAAGTTTGACTGTAAAAACTACACAAATTTGGGGAAAACACACGAACTAGCTAATTCTTTTGGGTACTTCTAGTAAAGTACCAGGCGCCTCCATTCAAGGGAACTGTTAGTATTCATGCTAATGACTTTATTTTTAAACCAAAAAACAGGAAAATTAAACACGGATTCAGTCACGTACCGTTCTAGTCAACACTCACTTCTCTACTGGCATACATTTTTTACCCTGCTCGGAGGCAAAATGTGCTCAAGAGCGGTAAAAAACACCGTACCCTCTCGGCGCAATTGCATCATCACCTTACAATGTGTGATTTATATTCTTTCACCTTTCGTTGGCTAACATTAAGCCCCTTTTTGCTCGCTCTTTTGTTGATGGCCTGAATCCAGCGCCGAAAGTGAGAGCGAGAGAGTGAGATAGGTAGGAATAATGAATGTTGGAATACATGGCTTAATAATTTAACACACGATCAAGGGTGGCTATAGGAATCAGTGAACAACAACAATAAACCTTGGCGGTCTAGTTGGTGGACGTGAGGCTGATGTTGTGGGGCTCACAGTGTAACTACCTATTATTATCAACATGTGTGTGCACAAATGTATGTTCGGCTGGACACTCGCATCAACTTTCCCTTACGGGGGTTTCTTCTTTTTTTTAAAAAAAAGCATCACAAGCACGAGCTAGAGTTTGTTTTATCAGTCCCAGTACGAGGGTCGAGGGAAAAATCAATGTGTACACCACACACGTGCTGTGGTGAATGGCTACCAATGGTCAATGGCTACCAGCGAGTATATCTAACAACTGTCGTACAGTCGAAGAGTACTTCGAAAGGTCACTCAATTAATTTTACCTCACCCGCAAGCACAACAATAATTATTAATCATTTAAATACAAAATGACACCTGTCGAAGATAAATATTGACGAGAAGGTCCGGTGTCCACCTGACTGACGCATGAAATAAATATTTTCGATATATATATACAGCGAATGTACTGCTCCTGCTGTGACGTCAACAGTGTTTTTGGTGCCGATTTTCAAACACGCTTTTATCGCTTTCTGGTCGCTTACAGAAAATTGCTTTCATGTTTGTGTGCAAAAAATGGTGCTGGGACGAGTGTTTTGCTTTTTTTCACCGTTTTTTCATTTGTTTTCGTTCAGTTTGTTTAACATAATTCTTAAGCAAATATTACACACACAACTGCATATTTGTTTACACAACAAAAAAACGATGTGCCAGTTTACTTATATGACAAACAATAATTGGACTTATAACCATATACAATAAGAAAACGATGGAAAAAAATATATAAATTTCCATAGAAAATTTAAACAATTTAAACGTTCAAAAACAACCACCAAAAAACACTCACGCAATGCTTCTCACTAAAACATTAGCTTTACCTTTTATCCCGCTTCCACCCCTGTTTGCCATCTTCGAAAATCAATTAATTGTGTTTATTTTCTAATCCCCCCACCGCGCCCCGTTCGGCCATCCCAGACGGATATGCCTTCTCGCAGGAAGAGGGTGGTTCGGTGACGCAAACCGACGTCATCCGGGCGTACGATACGAACCTGCCAAAGCCGGACGGAAACTGAGCGTGTCCCGGGTGTGCGTACTGCTACGACAGCTACTATATCGTTTGCTGAGAAAGCGCTACTTCCGGTCACTTCCGCAACCGTACAATCGGTTCCGTTGCCGCCCCCGACCGGGACGATCGGTTGCGTCCACGTTCGCTGTATCGGTGTAACGACGTTGTATAGGAGACGACAGTGGGTATTTGGTAGTAGTGGTTGATTGGTGGCGGGTGGCTTGTATTGTTTCCTTTTTGGCCAAATTAGGATCCCAACTCAGCAGAAGAAGATGAAAAAAAAACGATAAAATGGGAAGGGAAAATAGAGAAAAATGTAAAAAAAATAACGAAACATTAACACACACTATTTACACGATGTTAAAGTACACATTCACATTAAAAAAAAAAACACATCTACGCGTACACTTCTTCAAGCCAATTTGGAGTTTAACAACAAAAGCAAAGCGTGTTTTTAGGAGTAACAAGACAAAGCCGAAAGAAATAACTTACATAAATCGAGCCTCTATTTTTCCATTTCGATGGTACTGTAAATCGGCACAACTATTGGCATTATATTAGATGGAGATTATGTAAAAGCTGCGTGTGTTTTGTGTGACTATATTTGTGTGTATAGTTGTAATGTTACAAAATAGCAACAAGTGTTTAAAACGGCAGTACGAAAACTAATGAGAACAAGCAAACACAAACTAACAACAGACACACACACGTAAACGAACCTATTCGTTAGCTTTAAGACACAGGGTACATCTAGTATATACATACATATACATATATATATGAAACAAAATGGACAGTTTTTAGAAGACTTACTCAAAACAGTGAACAGAGGTGTGCGTAAATCGTTTGGGTTAAAATGCGGAAAACACTTGACAATGGGAAGAGACTAGGCTGGTTCGCTTTCTAATGCCAATAATTTTTCTTTTAATTTTCACATGCTTTCATCGTCTTATTTGCTGCTTTTCCCAGTCTTTTATGTTCTTTTTCAATTTGTCTTTTTAGCATCTTTTCCTTTTATATGTTCCATTCTTAATGTAATAGATATGCTCTTTTCGTGTCTCATATAGTTTTTTGGTTTCTTATCTCTTTTTGTTTTTTTTTGCTTTTTCATTAAAATATTGTTTCCTTTTTCATTTTTTTCACTCGTACTGTTAATTGTGTATTTTCTAAATTTCATTCTAACTTCGTACTGAGTTTTTTTATATAGTTAACTTGTTTATCATTTTAATATTCTGTAAGTTATTCTTCCTGAAATTTAGAATTTTCAATTTTGATTTTGTAGTTTTTTTATCTAGCATTTTCTTACTTTTTTATTCCCTCCGAACCGTTCCAGGCCGGCCGTATTGCTCTAGAATGATTCTTTACTAATCAAAATTTGAAATAGAACGCAAGACACTGGAATGTGAAAAGAAATGCAATGTTTAACTAAACTTAAAACGCACATAAATCCTTTCAGCCATTATTTTGTGGTAGTTTCTTATTACTCTACCGTTTGTCACTTGAATTCTGCGCTAGGCATTATTATCTTATTATCTTTCAACACGTGATTTTTTCTCAAGAATCTACACAATATTGTGCGATTCTTGCTCGTCTCTTTAATATGTTTGAAGTTCTGGAGACAACATTAAAGTGAATTGAAAGTTATGTTACAATAGCGTCTATAATTTCTTAAACATGCATTTAACGAAAAACATCCTGCAAACAGATTTGTTAAAAGACCATTGCAAAAAAATAATATTAATGTTACAACCCACCATTCGATACATATCAGCTTGCTTCAACTTTTGTGTTTCAATTATTTTTAAACCAATGATCTTTTCTTTCAAATATTTATTCCTTGCTCTATATTTATTACCCAAAACAAAAACAAAAACCGCCGACTGGTGATCGCTGTGTAGCTTGCAAAAACGAATTGCAAAATTATATTGTACGGATTTGAACGAAACTTTACCGCAAAACTTCAGTGTCCTTTTTTCACGTGTTGTGAGCGCGCCCGGTGTTGCGTGCTAAAAAAAGACGAGAAAGCGAAGAAAGAAAGATTAGAAACTACTACTAACAGAACGATAGTATTACCGTAATTTATTTATCTCACGCTCTTTAACACTTCTAACTAACGAAAAGACAAATCGAACTCGATGTGTCCAAAGGAAAGTGTATATGATTAAAGGGAAGGGAAGCAAGTGTAAAACGAGAGTTTGCAGATGCGAGTAAAGGAATGTGTAAATGATTCCAACCACTAAAAATCATAACTCTACCCTGAATTGTCTTTATTCAGCAAAAAAAAAAAAAAACAACACAAGTTAACAAAATGCGTGTGAACGTGTTTCAGTTTATATGATATGAAACTATAATCTATTACAACAAAGCTCTACCTGCTGAAGGGACGGAAATCTTTAATCATAAAAGCGGACATAAGACAGAATGTTTGGTACGCTATAAAGTAGAAAGGCTAACCCTAACCTACAGCAACTCTACGACATCTTTCAATAAGTTTTCTTCACAAACATTTCCTTTCCGACAGTTTCTAACCCTACACAAGATGGCAGTATAACAAACAACCCCACAATAGTATCGCAAAACTAGCGTGTGACATCGGTGGCTGTATCGGTGCACTGCTTTTAGGAAACAAATAACACAGAACATAAATAGTGCGCATAGTAGCAAAAGCGTCAGATTTAAGGGAAGTTTTTTCGCGATGGAATAGTGTGACAAGAGACACCAAGTATGTTACAAACTTATCTACCAAAGACCAAAGAAGTTGTTGGCGACCACGTGTTGGCTCTTCTCGCCCTCATTCTCTATCTCTTTCTCTATCTGTGAGTAGCATACCGAAACGGTGAACTTATTCTCTAATCCGTGACAGCAAAACAGTGTTTGCAGAAATAAAGGAAAACAATCACAAATTCTATCTCATTTTTTGGTGAATTTGTATTGTGTGTGTTTAATTTTTGATACATTCGAAAAGATACTTCTGGACTGGCAGCGGATTAAACTGTTTGAAGGCTAGCCGGCGAGGTCCCCTTGGTCAGCTGAAGACTAGTCGGTGAGTTCACCTTGGCCAGCAAAGCTAGGTCCCTGATAGGTCGTATACAAAATAAATGGTCGTATACACCGTAGTTTAAGCTTCTCCCGGATTTTTGTAGCTTCCATATGAGCAACCAGGATTTACGCGATTCCTGGTTGCTCGAGCTGCCTGGATTCGAGCAACCAGGATTTACCACCAATTACTCGAGGCTACCCTACGCCCACTTACCCCAGACCCACTTTCTTACTCTTGAGTTCTGGGGACTTCAAACATTCTTCCTCGAGCTCAGTCTTTGGGAGGATTCCTTTCAGATTCGGGAAACTTTCTGCTTAGCCTCCCCTACGGAGTTGGTTACGTCTGTTGTGCAAACGCGTTGTCAACAGATGCGCTGATCCACTTGTCCTGGACGATCCAAGAAAAACCCTTTTCGTAACAAGGAACAGGGTGAGAGTACGGGATCGGTAATTTCTTCGTGTGAACGGTCCACCAACTACAGATGCTTGCGTCTGGTTTGTTCCCGATAGTAACAGCTCCTGTGTATCTACCACGTGGTACAATTTTGAAATTTGAATTGGAGCATTTTTCAGCAGTTTAATCCTGTGCCAAATACATTTGAGATGTTTTAGGGGCGGAAAAAAGGATGTCTTCCTCTGGTTCGGATGGATCGTACTACACCAAATAAATAAGATTAACTGAATTTCCATTTCATAAACTTGTAAAAAATTCAACATTATTATGGAAGGCTATGGAAGCTTTAACAATTGAGGAATTGAGGAACAGTAAAATAATTTTCCCAATTTTGTGTATATTCATGCTTTACCGTATTTTAAATTTTGGAACAAAACAGAACTCAACCCCAGATAATAAACGCATGCGTTACGGTTCGACGGTTTCCGTATCATTTTTTTCGCTATCTGTCAAATTGGTCAGCCTTTTTTTTGTCGTACTAATTCTTCTCGTTCGCAGCAGGCGCTCTTCGGACAAATTCCCGCAAATTCACCAAAAAGGTGTAACCACCAGCCCGAAAATGAGGATGCCACTGGGACGTAAACAAGCCGAACAGGCCGCTCAATGGTAAGCATGTGTTTCTTGTCCGGGGGAAAGGGCACCCTTGGCTCAATTCTGCATTATGTTCTGGGATGCATTATGTAAGCTTGTGTTTTGGATGTTCATCCTTGAACAGGAACCTTGCCATTGAGGACATAACGACTGGGAGTCTGTCTAAACCAACTGACCATTTTCTTTGGTGTTTTCAGGATTTCGTCTGCCGCCGGATACGGAGCAGCGGCCGCGCTGGTCGGTTGCTACCTGACCGACTGGCGGGTGATTGTTTCGTACATCCCCTTCTACGGTGGCAAATTCGACAAGAAGGAATAAATCGATGTGTGCAAGACGATCGATTAGCTTTAAATTGGTTATAGCAAAATTGTATCATCCTTGGCTCCCATCGGACGGATATGGACGAATCCGGAGAGGCTGTAAGCGTGTGCGAGTGTCAGTGTGACCAACCACTCTTTCCTGTTGTACACCACCAGTAACAAATTCAAAGTTCAATAAGAGTTCACTAAGGAACGAATACCAAAATCGGCTACTAGGCTTGCAAGCAGTGTTATATCGCTTTATTTCCAATTTTTTCCTGAGAACTTGACTGAAGGGAACGCTTATTTCTCCGTTTGCTGCTTTAGCTTGATACGATATGCACTACGGAAAAGGGAAAAAAGGGGTCCTATTAGAAAACGCTACCTTTTGAGGACAGTATAGTAGTGATGAGGAAAAAATAGCAAAATTGCGGAACGATTCCCCAAAACATCGAAACTGGTTTTTGCAGTTAGGATTGGAACGATTGGAATCGTTGATTCCATTTCCCTAGAATCGGAACTGGAATCACACCGACCGGAACCGTGCGTTCCAGAGAACCCCTTCACTACAGTCTACGACACTTACCTTTCTTCCTGCTCCCTTCGCCGGTTTTGCTGCTCCAACTCGGCGGTATGTATTCGCTTCCGGTGACAGTAATAATTGCTCTTGGAGGTAAACCGCCGTGAACAGAACTCGCACGCATACCTTTTCTCCGTATCATGTTGGGCAGCATGTTCCCGGAGGTTACTTTTCAACTTAAACGATTTGCCACAGGTTTTGCATTCGTACGGTTTGTGATCCGTGTGCTGGACTCGCCGATGATGCTGTAAGCTCTGTGAATTGACCGTTGTGTAGTCACACTGTTCACATGCATGGCGTACCTGGGAATGTTGCACCTGATGTCTCCGAAGGCAAAGTTTGTTCCTAAGCCATTTTCCACAAAGCTCACACTGTACCTGATGTAACGCTTTCGGTAGGTGTGTGGTCAGATGGTAGGTAAGGTTGCTCTTGGTTACGAACGTTTTGCCACACGTTTCGCAAGACACGCAATTGCTGCCGGTACTGTTTGGTTTGTGTGACTCGGCAATGTGATCCGCCAGCTTTTCACTGGAACGGAATGCACGGCCACAGCTGTAGCACAGATAGTAGACACCGTGTTTTTCGTTCTCTTTTCGGTGTGTGGAAGCGTGTATGAGAAGCGCACTGATGTAGGCGAACCGTCGTGGACATAGTTCACATTTGTAAGGCCGCTCTTCTTCCGGTAGGTGGTTCTGGATGTGGGATTTTAGTATGCGTGGCGTTGTCATCAGCTTCTTGCATATTGGACATCTGGGAAAGAGCAAAAATAGATTAACTAGTAAAATTAAGACATTGTCCAACGATCTTCCCTTACTCGAATGCTTCCGGTTGTATATGTCGTGCTAAATGCATCGCCATAAGCGTTTTTTTCTCCATCTTCTTATCACAACACTTAATAAAACCTTGCTCTCCGTGTGCCTCCCGATGATGGTGGAAAAGTTCCTCAATTGTAGTCCAACTTTGCTGCTGCTGGCAAAGTTCACACTTTAATCCGTAGTAAGCGGCTAAACATTTGTCCAACTCTTCCCCACTGATAACCATTTTCCCGTTCCGGATCATCTGTGGATATAGGTAGCCATTTACCCGAACGAGAATACCAGCTTCTTCGCCCGTGCTTTTGGTAGGATCACTGGGAGAATCTTTCTCTAATGGATCAGATCCTTCATTGGAGTCAGCACCCGTAGGTAGTAGATCGTAGACGACATTTTCTGAATCCTGATCTAGATTATCATTTCCCACCGAAACCTCTTCGTACGGTTCTTCAATGATTTCGATAAGTTCTTCCTCCTGTTCTTCGTCCAGTGTGGTCGCCTGTTTCGTTTTCTGTGCCTCATCGTACGACGGTGGACTGGACCGGATCTCTATCGCTTCCTTGATAAATTCGAAACTTTTCCTACTCGCCTCGATCGGTTCTAATTCGCAGACAATTAAACCATGCTGCCGATTTGCTAGAATCGTTTGATTTTGTTCCACCTGTCGGACGAACGTATCAATGTATTCTACCGTGTGCCAGCACTTGAGGCAGATGTGCGTTGGAAGAGCTTTATCTTCAGTGACCTATAAGACAATTCCATTAGAATTAAAAAGCAAATTTACCACTTCGTTGCCAGCCTCTTACCGTAAGATTTAAATGCTGCTGAAGCATTTGGCGCATTTGCGCTTCCTGGGCACGCTGACCAAATATTGAAACCATAAAGTCAGCATCCTGCAGGCACAAGCGACACTCCAAGTTGCCCTCCACTGATTCCACTGGAGTTTTATCCATTTTTTAATTACATTTATCACAACATGCTAGCCGAGACGACAAAAATGCACAGATCGAGGCGATTATTCCATTTTTAGCGCAAATGCAATATTGTTTGATGCAATGTTGTTTATTTACTTTTCGAGACTTTAATTTTGACAGTAGAAGAAAAACCGTTTGGCATCACGATGGCAGAGGTCGTTATTTTTTTTTAATTATATAAAATATTGAAAAATTCAGCAAAGTTCAAGCTTGTTTTATTATCATAAATGTTTCTCAATTATTTAAAATGGGGAAAAAATTGTAATATATGTAATATCCTGTAGCGTTAGGTCCACAACCGGTATCATTGTGAAGAGATTGAAAACGTCAGAGTAGATTATGACCATTGGGCATGACAGTGTGCTGCGCAACTGTCATGCTAAATAAAGGACATTCGTTTTTGGATCGTTGTACAGACAACATCTACTGCCTTCTGTTCTTCCGTACTTCCGCCCTTCCGTTCTTCCGTTCAGTACTTACCTTTCCGATCTTCCGACGTTCGACAATCACGTCAATTTCTGATAGTGAGTTTATTCGATCCGTAATAACGGTGAGAAAGTGTCGTTATTACATCTCAGAAGTGGGATACTGCTCCGTGCCGCCGTTTGTGTCATCTTGGTTTACACCATGCCCACCCGTGATGAAATGCTGTGCGTTCTGTCGAACGCGGGAATTGTGGTTCCCCCTTCCGTTACCATCACCCAGATTCGGAGATTGTTTGCTGAGGCCATGGGGATTGAAACCCCACCGTTAGCAGACGAGGAAGCTTCCACTGAAGCGCTTTTGGTAGACACCACCAACACGTGCCCGTCCGCCATTTTGGACGCTTCCAGTGCTACACCCGCTAAGCGCGATGCCGCCATTTTGGACGCTCCAAGTGACGCGCCCGCAACGTGTTTCCCCGCCATTTTTGCTGATGCCACAAAATGCGATTATGTACATGAGAATGTGGATGAAGAAAATAACTTGGTTAACAACCGCGACCCGGCTAACAAATGTGATTCGGCTGTTGTGCAAGATACCCCAGATGATGAAATTCGCCGATTGCAACAACGTTTGGAGCTGCTTGAGCTGCGTCGCAAGATTCAGGCTTTGGAACATCAAACTGAATGTGCCTCATCACCGGTCGCTGATCTGAAACTCGACAAAACCATCGAACCCTTTACGGGAGACGACGAGAGATGTATCATCCAATGGTTAGACGATCTCGATTACACTTTCTCCTTACATCGGGTTAAGGATGCTGATAAATTCGTCCATCTTCGTCGGCTGCTTAAAGGATCAGCAGCTATCGTTGCACAGTCATCTCGTGCTACTACTCTGGAACAGTTAAAGGAAGAACTCGTCTCAACCTTGAGTGTGCCGCCTACTATTGAAGCCGTTCTTCGGCAATTGCGATCCCGTCGTCTTTCTCCAAAGGAGACTGCCTTGCGCTATGTCCTGGACATGCAACGTATCGCCAGTCGTGCTCCCATTCCGGAACCCGAACTGATCAATATTATCCTCGATGGGCTGGATAGTCCATCCCTTACTGCCGGCATGCGGTTTATGGCAAACAACGTGGACGACCTGAAGCCGATGCTAAAGACATTCGAAACCGTTCGGACCCGAAGAATCCTCAAGCCGACGACGACATCACCTTCTGTTCCGGGTAAGGCTGCTGCCTCGACTAGCCGAGAAGCAACGCCAAACATCAACCGGTGCTACAACTGCTCGGAGTACGGACATCATAAGAGTGCCTGCACCCGCCCCAACCGACCACCGGGGGCTTGCTTCAAGTGTTTCCAGATGGGGCATAATTACAAAAATTGCCCAAAAGCTGTCGCGAATGCTGCCACACATCCGGATACTACTGCTCGCGTTGTGACTGATGGTACTGAAGCTCTGACGCTAGGCGAGTTACAAGAGGTGAGTGTCTCTTTTCTTAAATTAGGAAAACCGGTTGTGATAGTGAAGGGTATTCAATCTCTATTTGATACAGGTAGCTCCGTAAGTTTTATAAACGAGTCTATAGTGCCTGTTGAACTTTTAGCTGCGTTGGCTCCGTCTAGATTTCGAGGCCTTGGAAACTCTTTACTTTATACTCGTGGTCAGGTGACGTGCCGTATAAAATTCAAGCAGGTGATCCTCAATCACTCCTTTATTATACTACCCAAGGATTCTATGGCCTGGCCAATAATTATAGGTAGAGATTTGCTTCCTTCACTTAACGTTTATCTTACGCACTTTAAGAATTATCTCTCTCTCACACAATCCCCTCAGAGGGGAATCGGAATTCAGAATCAGAATTTACTAGATGAAGCAACCAACGAAATTTCTGCTATTGATGTTTATGGATTAGAAACTGAACTTGATGTTGGTCCCACATTATCTTCAAAAGACTCCGCTATTGTCTTATCAATTATTAAAGAAAATTATCTTAACAATTCTACTCAGTGTACTCAGTTAACGAATTATAAAATGAAAATTAACCTCACTCATCAGACTCCTATTTTCACTAAACCTCGTAGACTCTCTTATGGGGAACGGAATCAAGTTAAGGAAATCGTATCGAAATTACTCGAGGAACAAGTTATAAGACCAAGTCATTCCCCTTATGCTTCGGCCCTGGTGCTCGTTAGGAAGAAGAGTGGAGAAATACGGATGTGTGTGGACTATCGATCGTTAAACAAGATTACTGTAAGAGACAACTACCCTCTCCCATTGATCGAGACTTGCTTAGAGCATCTTAGTAACAAAAAGTTCTTCAGTTTATTAGATCTAAAAAGTGGATTTCATCAAGTACAGATGGAAGAATCTTCTATTCCTTACACTTCCTTTGTCACTCCTGATGGTCAGTATGAATATACGAAAATGCCCTTCGGCCTTAAAAACGCTCCCTCCGAATTTCAGCGCTTTATTAATTTGATCCTCCGCGAATTCATCGATGATGAAAAGGTAGTAGTCTACTTGGACGATATTATAATTGCTTCTGCCGATCTCTCATCCCACCTGGAAACCCTTCGATCTGTTTTGAGAAAAATCAAACAGTCCGGTCTTGAACTTCGGGTAGACAAGTGCAAGTTTGTGCATGAGAAGTTGGATTACCTGGGGTACCAAGCGAGTGCTTCGGGTATCCGACCGAGCGACAGACATATTGAAGCTCTACGAAACTACCCGATGCCCTCGAACACAAAACAACTTAGAAGATGCTTAGGATTATTCTCTTACTTTCGACGTTTTGTCCCCTCATTCTCTTGCATAGCTAAACCCCTTACCGAATTACTTCGAAAGGATGCTATCTTTAACTTTGATACTAGTTGTCGTGAGGCTTTTGAGACGCTTCGTGAGAAGCTCATTCAATCTCCCGTTCTCGCCATTTTTGACCCAAAAAGGGAAACCGAGCTCCACTGTGATGCCAGTTCGTTTGGATTTGGAGCTGTTCTGTTGCAAAAGCAGGATGACAAGAAACTTCATCCTATCGCCTACTTTTCGAAAACGACCTCGAAAGAAGAAGCGAAGTTGCATAGCTACGAGCTAGAAACGCTTTCCGTTATCTACGCACTTAAGAGATTCCACACTTATGTCCATGGCCTTCCTTTAAAAATATACACGGATTGTAACTCATTGGTTGAAACCCTAAAGAATCGTAATGGGTCTGCGAAAATTGCTCGATGGTCCCTTTTTCTAGAGAACTATGAATATACCATCCATTATCGTTCCGGAGCATCTATGGTTCATGTGGATGCATTAAGTCGAACTGAAGCAGTGGGTGCAATTAGCGAATTGGACCTTGACTTCCAGCTTCAAGTTGCTCAATCGAGAGACCCTGCCATTGACTCGATGAAACGTAAGCTCGAAGCAGGTCCCGTTAATGGATTTGTCTTGCAAGATGGGTTGGTCTATCATCAGTCTTCCTTCTATCCACTTCAATTATATGTACCTCGGGAAATGGTGGATAATGTCATAAGATATAATCATGAAAAGATTGGCCATCTCGCCACTACGAAGACCTTTCACACTATACGGCAGCATTATTGGTTTCCGCAAATGGTGTTTCGTATTGACAACTTTATCAAGAACTGCATAAAGTGTATTGTCTATTCAGCACCCTCTAGGACAAATAATCGTAACCTATTTAGCATCCCGAAAGTACCACTACCTTTCGACACTTTGCACATAGACCACCTGGGTCCATTGCCTAACACTGGGTCTCGCAAGAAATATGTTTTAGTCATTATAGACTCCTTTACTAAATTCACAAAGTTATATGCTACCGCCACCACTAATACTCACGAGGTATGTGATGCGCTCAATCAATACATGACCTACTACAGCCGACCAAAACGGATTATTAGTGATCGAGCAACGTGTTTCACTTCAAACCTTTTTAAGGAATTTCTCGAATCTCACAATATATCTCATGTACTCAATGCTACAGGCTCGCCCCAAGCGAATGGCCAAGTAGAACGCGTTAATCGTGTGCTACGTCCCATACTAAGCAAACTGTCTGACCTTACTGATCATTCTGATTGGAGTTCACATTTACGATCTGCCGAATACGCTCTTAATAATACGGTCCATAGTTCCACGGGTTTCCTTCCATCTACTCTTCTTTTCGGTATTGAGCAACGTGGCTGGGTCTTGGATGAGTTACGAGAGTTTCTTGATTCCAAAACAACAGATGTTAGTCGTGACCTTAATCGTATTCGTTCAGAAGCACAGGAAAACATCAAGACATCCCAAGCCCGAAATGAGCAGTATTTTGCAGATAGGAACAAGCCAGTTCCTAATTTCACTGAGGGAGATTTAGTCGCTATCAAATATACTGACACGAGCGGTGTCAACAAAAAGCTCAACTGTAGGTTTCGCGGACCCTATGTAATCCATAAAGTTCTTCCCCATGACCGATACGTAGTTAGGGATGTTGAGGGATGCCAAAATACACAAATGGCCTACGATGGCGTTCTAGAAGCTGATAAGCTTAGGAGATGGGCCAGCAATATGTAATCACGATATCGTTAAGTCAGGTAGAATTGAGGTCAATCCTAGGTCAGGATAGCCGAGCTGTAATATCCTGTAGCGTTAGGTCCACAACCGGTATCATTGTGAAGAGATTGAAAACGTCAGAGTAGATTATGACCATTGGGCATGACAGTGTGCTGCGCAACTGTCATGCTAAATAAAGGACATTCGTTTTTGGATCGTTGTACAGACAACATCTACTGCCTTCTGTTCTTCCGTACTTCCGCCCTTCCGTTCTTCCGTTCAGTACTTACCTTTCCGATCTTCCGACGTTCGACAATCACGTCAATTTCTGATAGTGAGTTTATTCGATCCGTAATAACGGTGAGAAAGTGTCGTTATTACATATAGAAATTTAGAAATCAAATATTGCTTTGACGTACTTCATGATGGCCGTCGCCATACAATGCAATCCAACCTGACAGCTTACGGACAGCTGTCAGATTAAAAAAGCCAGCACGAAAAAAATTCAAAGCAAAAAAATACGCACACCGAAGCGCACACACACGTCGTGCTCGGTCAAGAAGCAAGCAAGAATTCTTTCACCCGATATCCTCCAGTTCTCAGGTGCTTCAGAAACACCTAACTCAACATGAAAGGTGTTCAAAATGGTGATTTAGTCCAATAGTGCAATCTTAAGCGGATATTTGTTGTGGTAAACGGTCTGTGAGTCGGAAACAAAGAAAAACCAGTGTTGTTTGTGTGTGCGTCCCTATCTCGCGGTGTTTTTCTTTAGTAGGCGTTTTGTTTGGCTGCGATGCAGTGAAATTCTTGCTGACAATTGGGCTAAGTCACCAGCAGCATCAATGGAATGTGCTTAATTGTCGAGCTTTAGCAGTCGAGCAGAAATTAAAGTATCGTTTAGCGCGTTGGCTCTTTCGTGGACAGGGAAAAATGGGTCGTCCCATCAGCATACTGCACATTCCAGGCTAATTGTGTGAAGGTAAAAAAACGTCACTCCCCCTACTCGCGCGGCCACCGATGGAACGTCGTCGTCGGTGGTGGAGCCAATACAGGCGCTGGTTAGCTTGATTTGGGTAAATGTTTACCTCACATTCCAGCAGGGCAGACACGATTACGCTGGCTAAAGTTACACAAATAATAGTTTGTTGGTGCTGTGTTGCGTCGTCTTATAAAGCAGCAGCAGCAGCCTTGCCTTGGAATGCTGCTGTAAGTGCAACAAGAATAGTTAGGAAAAAGAAGGTGGGTTCTACCTTGCCCTTACGGTGATGTCCACGCAATTGCAATCAATCGATACATAAGAAAGTCCGTAGCATAGATAGTGTGTGTGTGTGTATGTGTGTGCTATAAGTGTGTGATAGCCAGCAGATAAGAGTAAGCAAAAAAAGGGCTGCTGAGATTGCCATCCCTGACAACCGACCGAGTTTTGTTGTTTTTTTTTTCACACGAAAAGGAGGCTGTGCTTGAGAAAGCGAACCAGCGGCAATCCTTGTAAAAAGCCCCCTACACAACACCCGGGCTAGGAGGGAAGCAAAGAAAGAAGAAAAAACAACAAAAAGTCCATCCCTTACTTCATCCACGTAAGAAGAGAGTGCTTTCGAAGAATTTCGAGTGCCGGTACCCCGTAGGATCCCGTTTAAAGTGCGTTGGTTGTCTGTGTGTTTGTGCGTGGCCAAGAAAGGGCCCAATAAAAGAAAAGGGCGCCTGAGTGAAGCAAGTGCGTGTGCGTGTATGTGTGTACGGGACGACGAAGGAAAGGAAAACCAGCAAAGACGTCCCAAACATGGACGAACGGTTGCTGAACGATCTGCTGGAATGTTCCGTTTGCCTGGAACGGTTGGATTCTTCCTCGAAAGTGCTTCCCTGTCAGCATACCTTCTGCCGGAAATGTCTCGAGGTACGTACTTTTCTATACTTTTTTTCCTTTTAACAACAAAAAAACTCCCAACCAAAAAAAAAAAAATTGGTGTATCAGTTACATATTTAGAAGGATGGATCAGGTGAATTCCCGCGACAGGTTTGCTGTAGTGGTCCCGGGCCACTAAAGATTTCAAAATCCAAATTTCAGTGGCTCATGAGTATTCTAAAAAAATTCTCACTTTGAAATAGCTTTTTGAGAACTTAGAAGCATGAAAGCAAAAATCACAAATTTGAGATATTTTGACAGTTCAACGTCGAATTCAACAGTTTAAAATATATCGTGGTCATAGGCCTTGAAAATCTCGTTTTGTAATTTCTCGTGACCCGCGACCTTAAAGATAAAGAACGTTGATGAAAAAGCGAAAGAGGCTGAGGATTAAGATGGAATGATTCCCGCAAGGATCAACCGTGGGATTTCGGTGCGTAACCACGGCGTGATTTGCGTACAGAAAAATGTGTCAGAAAGTGCTTTGGCGCAACCAGAAGAACACAGCACTTTGGTAAACTTGTTGGCTTGCTGGTGATGCTCTTCTTGAGCGATCCGTTCCAAGAGCGCAAACAAGAACGAGAGCACGGACAAACACGGAGCGAAGATTTTGCGGAATGGGGCTTGATGGGAGGCGGGGATGAGGTCTAGCTCATTTGCGATGCTGGAATTTTGATGTATATCTCCGGCTTTTGATACCATCGCATACACACCCACCCCTCCCTTCCTCGGTAAGGTCACCTGCGACTTCCCATCTCCTCCATCCTATGAGCCACAGAAAGCGGAGCCTGAGAAATCTGAGGTACCGCAAGAACCGAAAGATCTGAGAAAGAATCTCCGTAACACATCGACACACACAGACACAGACATACACAGAAGAGTTGGCAAGTTGCGGAAAAGCACATTACCATCGCAACCCCAACATTACACACATTGTGCCTACTTGCCCTTTGGTTGCTTGTGCTTCGGTTGCCTTCAGCTTTGCGCGTTTCCTTCTCACACCACGTTCGCGATCGCGCGCCGTTGATCTTGAGAGAAGATGGGTACGTCGATCGTGATATTGCTGTTTTCTTGCCTTTTTGTGAATGGACATTTCATTTTAATAATACCTGTATAAACATACACAGACACACACAGAAAGTGGGATTGAAACATCGAAGGAACCACGCTTCCACACGTGTTTCATCAGCTAAAAATTCTTACCCTCGTGTAGAAGAAGTGGGAGGGCACGCAGTTTACTTACTTGTACAAAATAAAACGGCCCGGAAGTAGAATCTGTTGATCGGCTTCCCTCTGCCCAATGATGATGGTACCGAATCGGCTTTTACCGATAATTGTACACGCGAGATCGATAGTGAATGTTGCTCGAAGAAGCGATTACTTTTCAAAGTTGGGAAGGCTCTGTGCGTCTGTTGCTAAGGTTACAAGCCTAAGGTAGGCTGCTTCTCGTTCATCAACGTTTTTGGAGCCAACCAGCGCAGGCCGACAATCATTATTAAGCCGATGAAATCAAAGCGAAAGGATCTTTCGATCTTTTCAATCGCTTTCGTTTCGTTTCCGCTTTGCTTTTTTATCGTCGCAACAAGAGTGTGGAAATGCGGTCGAGAAGAGAAGGCTGGCGTAGATATTCGAGGTTCTAAAAATATCCAATTCTCTGCACAATGTTGCTCGTTGTTAAATACTTTCATCCTGAGCAAATATTGTTGTGAATTTATGTCGGATGCAAATGAGCTTTCGTGTGTCAGAAGCAGGATTTCCTTATTAGAAATCAAAATTCTGTGCTCTCAGGAAGCATTACATTGCAGGTGGTTCTGAAGTTCTGAGAGCTCTCTCAATCAATTCAGCAGCACGGTGGAGGGAACGAAAATTGTAATAAAAATAAGCTGTTTATTGTATTGATTTGCTGTTTCATACTTTGAAGCAGTGCACATTCAATTTGAGCAAATTTGTTTCAAATTGTAAGCTACATCATCACATTGAAACACATTGATTTGATATCTTTACCCATCACATTCTTGCTGAGGTATCGTGACCAGGATGTTCCTATCCCGATGAATATTTTGGCCTAGTTTGTTCAACTTCCGGAGACCATCTTCTATAATGCAATCCAGATCCTGGGATACGTCGCTGGGATCCCATCATTTGTTTGAGACTCTCCTACGTAGCAGAAGCTTACCAAAGAATTGAGCAGGCCTAATAAAGTGAAACTCAATAAAAAATTGGCTTTTTTGAAGTCGTGCGAAATTCATCATATTTTAGATCAAAAGCCAGCTCCGACAATAGTATAGATAATGAGCTACCGGGTCATTCCAACGAGACTGAAGAATCTCCTTCATTCAAAATAACTGTCGCGAGGAACGAACCTGATCTGTATAGAATCCAATAGTCTCCTAGGCTTCTTAGACGTGGTCCATGTCCAAAACTGAGAGGAGTTCTCTAAGCTACATTCAAATGGAACGATTTTTGACTCTATATGTGTGGAAGGACAACTGAGGAGTCGCTCTAATGGCAAGCTCTACAAGATGTACGACGATCTCCCCAGATAGCCAGACTCCGGTAAGGCGAATATTGTTATGAGACTGAAATCCAGTCCGTAAAGCTTTTGCAAAGGACGTGCACAGAAGACGCTTGACCAAGTTAAAATGTCTACATCCAGGATATTGGATAAAAACCCGTCATATTGAAGACTAGATGACGGTGTCAGAGCGTTAGGGCCAATTTTATCGAGGATTTTAGTTGCCAGTGCGAGGTCATATTGGACTCTCGGAGTCCAGTTTTAACTCGAAACATTCCAAAAACAGCGACGGAAAAACGAGTCATTGTGTGGGTAGCCATGTTGACCGGACTATTTGCGAATCTCAGCACCCCGAAGGGACCCAACAAAAAGTGTTAACGATTCTATTTGAATGAAGTAAAAGAAGGTGTTGAAAGGAAGGCCTTGGAAGGTGTCATACGAAGTTCTCTATCGGTCTCTTCAATTTCTTGGCTTCGCGGATGACATTGACATCATGGGCAAGACAACAGCGCAGGTGTTTGAGGCGTATAGCCGACTGAAACGTGAAACAGCAAGAATTGGATTGATGATTAATGCGACGAAGACGAATTACATGCTTGCCGGAAGCTCTGATCGTGATAGAGCCGGAGTAGGAAGCAGCGTGTTAGTCGACGGCGATAACCTCGAGGCGGTAGAGGAGTTCCGCTATCTTGGGACTGTCGTAACTTGGGATAACGATGTCAGCAGTGAAATCCGGAGACGCATTGTGCAGGGGAATCGTGCCTACTACGGCCTTTACCGTATGCTGAGATCCAGAAGACTTCGAGACCGCACGAATTTCTGAGATATATTGCACACTGATTCGCCCGGTGATCCTATATGGCCACGAGTCTTGGACCATCCGAGCGGAAGGATGCAAACGCTCGTGGCGTGTCCGGACATCCTGACGGTGGCAAAGACCGATAGTTTACGATGATTGGGGCATGTTATGAGGATGCCGCGGACTCATGCCCCGCCAATAAGGTGTTCGGCAGGAGGCGTCGCACAGCGAGTTCGTTGGCTGGATCAGGTGAAGGGTAAATTGTCGGAGATCGGGTGCCTACACGGATGGGAAGCTGCAGCTAGGGATCGAGTTTCCTGGAGATCTATTGTTGACCGAGCCATAACAGGACGACGTGCTCTTTAAAAGAGCAGGCCAACATGATGATGCTGATGATGATGATGATGAAGTAAAAGAATGTTCTATTGCTGTATATACACCATAAAAGATGATATTCACATTATTTCATGTGAACCTTTCCTCACTTAAAAGCATTGATCCTTCAGCAATGACAGGAACGAAATATTTCAGTCCAGAAATAGCGAAACTTAATTTCGTAGCTCTAAAGTTCTTAAGAAACATCAAAGGCAAAATCTTTAAGGATGTCTAGACTCTCCACCAGTAGCTAGATTCCAGAAATTGTCCAGAAACAAGGATAAAACATTGCTAGTTCTTGTCGAAAAATCTTGTTACTGACAGTTTTTTGTTCATTATAACTTTGGAAAGAGCAACAGCAAATGTTGCTGTTTGTGTGTAAAAATTGAGCAATAAAACAATCAAACACTTTGCCTTTTTCAATATTCCACACTAAACGTATGCAACCTGTTCGACGAAAACCTGCTTCCACCTCACAAAGTACACCTGCTGTGCAAAAAGTATTGATTAATTTGTATATTTATTTCCCAAACTGCTCAGCACCCTCTCCCCTTCCCCCACTCCAGTATCTTTTATTCCATTCGAATGATTCAATCAAAACCTTTCGGCAGGTTCGAATTTCGCACCTTCGCACCGGTACCGGGCGGGCTTAGGGTTTTTATCTATGCATGTCACAAAAACCCGTCTGCCAAAAATACTAATCCCTCCCCATAGGCTTCCGCTTCCGACACCCCTCTCTAGGTACTTCTTTCCGTTCTTCTTTTTTTTTTTTTGGGGGGGTCCTAATCTCATATCCTCTCACATTCAAATCCGGTCTCTACCCGAACCCAAACTGTGGTTGCCTCGTCGAGTTTCTGTACGCCAAGTCGGTTGTTGCGTTTCTTCTTAGCTTCTTAACCGTTCAAATAAACACTCATCGCGCTCTCTGACGCCAGCACTGTTCGATGGACTGTGGAATGCTGTGGAACGATGCTCTCGGACCATTCGGTTCGGTTTGTTGTTGCGGTTGGTTTCTGTGCATCTCACTGTTGTTTGCCTATGAATAATGCTAATTGGGATATATTTTTCAGCTTAAAACGACCGAGAAGAGGATGACCCCGGGCAGCGGGGTAGGTAGCGGAACGAACAGCCGGGACAAGAGGAGAAAAGTGTATGAACGTCTTGGCCACACATTTAACACGCACTTGAGAAAATTGCTTCTAAACGAAGTAATGGAGAAAAAGGTAGCGCTGCTGCTTGTGTTGCACTGTGCTGCTTCTAGTCCATTCCGAATGATCCTCCTGGAAGCGAAAAACACATTCCAGGGAGCGTTCAAAATGGCCCACCTTTCGGGACCAATAATATGTACGTCGTGTTGGTTGGGTTAGGGCGGTCGGTGTTGTTTTTTGCCGATAATTGCAACGACTGCACTCCGAAATTGCTCGTTGCTAATTGTTGACCAATCATTATTTGGTTCTGGCTGACTGCAACGCCGAATTCGAACACACACACACACACACACACACACACACACACACACACACACACTGGTGTTTGCCGTCGTCGCGCTGCGAGCTGCTGGATGTAATTGGAGCAGAAATTTGACGCACCTTTGACGCTTTTTCCTGAGGGCGAAACATTTTTGTTGTGCATTACATGCATGACTGAAAAACCTCCCCAAAACTCATCCTTTTTAAAGGTCACGACCGCAACTTGTTTCTTAGTTTTTAGCTCGCTGTTAAAAGCTTTTGGTTTTTCGTTTGTATTTAGAAGAAAAGGTCAAAGATGTTAAATGAGAAGAATATATTCATGAAGACCGAATCTGAAGATGTTCTAAAATAATCAAAAATTGTGTGTTCAAGTCGGATGAGGTTGTGCATATCAAATTCTACTTTCTACCGGCTAATGCTTGTTTTATGGGATGGTAAACCCTGTATTGAGTGTGATGGCACGAGTAATGTTGGTATCTTAATTATTTTTTATTTAATTTGAGTGTGACGGCTCACCGCCGTATTGTCAATTTTTGATATCTCTTTGATTACTTTTACTACAATTATTTTCCGTAAGAGTTAGATAGTCTAAACTTTGAATAAATTTTCTTGAAAACACTCTGTGACGTTTAGTTTAGATTTTTATTCAAAACATTCTTCTTTTCTTAACGTCAGCCGTCCAGTGACTTAGTAGACTTATCGATATCACGTATTGGGTATAATCAGTTCTCACTACAGGGGAACAGCCCGAATGGGATTTTAACTGCCGTGTGAAGACCGACGCCGATGTAGCATCCATTACCGGGCCGCAACATTATTTTTTTGCTATAACTTAAGATTTATTTTATTATTTCTGAAGAATGAGTTCGTCCAGAAACTTCTGCTTACTATGGAAAGCATAATGTTTAAGATTCATGTCTACAAAAAATTGCATGAAAAATGTGTACAGGTTTTTAAAAATTTGATTTAAATATTGTACAACGGGGAGGGTTTAGGATCTCCTGTCCTGGGTTAGCAATAATTTTGTCTAATTTTTAATTATTTATTTTTTTTTACGGAACGGAACATACCTAGTTTGTCTGTCAGTAATTGTCAGTCTATAGAATGCAATTTTATACACCAAAAAAGAAGTTCGATTGCACATTTTAACATTGTCCTGAACAGTAAAATGTAGGTGCAAAAACCTACTTTATGATTTTATTTGAGCGTAGGTTAGATCGTTCCGCTGAAGGAGCGGTACGAAATTATTAGGTTCGGACCGAAGTTCTCTTCACATCGTACATCACTCATCACTTCGATGGATGGTGGATTAATGAACGACTTCGACGTGTAAAAACCGGAGTTACTCCGGGAAAAATCCAGAGCCAACTCCGGAATTATATTTTGTTACAAACAGGAGTTAAACAAATAAAAAAAATTGTGTTACAGAACAAATACTTTTTTTTTTGTTTTGTTTGGAAGTTCTCCGGCATCGACAGCGATTTCGATTTAGAATTCGAAGTCCGAAGCTACCTGCCATTTATTCCGCTGTGCACTCCAGATTACTCCGGAACACCTCGGGGTCAAATTAATTTGACTCCGGAAGAAATGAGGATTTACCCATCACTACAATATACTCGAAACTACTCAATTTTCAGACTCAATGTACTCAAAAACTCTGTTGGGTTTGTAGACTTATTGATTGACCACGTAGTTGATACCACTACGGAGAAACGGTTCAGATGGGATTTGAACTCTGGTCCTGCCGTGTGGAGACCCGGACCGAACACGCCCCTGATCAGCTTCTAATAAGAACTATAGGTGCTATTGCTACCCTATGTAACTAAGCTATTTATATGTCTTATTTTATCCAATCCTGTTTTATTACTAAGCCAAAATTTTGAGTCAATTTTCTTGATAGCTCTCAGTGACGTTTGATTTACAATTTTATTTAAATCACTCTTCTTCTTGGCTTAACGACTTTCTCATGTCACGCCGGGCATCGATTGCTAGCGGCAAACGGCGCCGGTCTTCAAAGAGCAGAACTATCTAACTACGTGGTGGCCGTCGTGTCCTAGTTGGACGTTAAGCCAACAGGAAGAAGAAGAAAAAGAAGTAGATTAATAACCATAACATTATGGTGATTAAAATATGCAGCATTTTACATTTGTTTTTGTTTGAATAAAATGATACCTTCTTTTTCTCGTTCTTGGCTTAACGACCTTCTATAGGTTATGCCGGCCATCGAATGGCTTTTGGCTTACTAGACTGATGGGATTGAATTTGAACGGATGGGATTTGAACCTCGGTCCTGCCGTTTGAAGACCGGCGTCGCTGTAGTCTGCATTACCGGGCTACCAATGATACCTAAACTAGTCGCGATTGTCGTTCGAATAAAATGCATATACTGAGAGGTTCGGATATTTTTTTTTGCAAGGAGTAGAATACAAGACAATGACACAGATTTGCAACGGAAAAATCGTTAACCATCTGGAGACAGTGTGCTATAGTGAAATTAGGAATGTAGAAACGATTCGACTATCCAGTTCAAAAGACTATCAAGTCATCGATTTGGAACCCAAATATCCATAGAGTTGTATGGAACTAATAACGATGATTACATAGCGCTCTAATAAGCGTATTAACAATAAGTAATAATTGCCCAATAATTGTCTTTTTTCTACAGATTTTTAGCTTAATGTTAAATATTGCGTCCCCAAAAAAACATAAAACCATATTCAAATTTGCCTTTTTTTTGCACGCCCTTCTGGTTTTCATTTTCTTTGCAAACAAGATGCAAACCTGTTCGTCCTAATACGTTTGGAAATGGAATAGCCGTTGGAACGGCTGCGAGAGGAACCTTCTAATAAAACGTCATCGAACCGGTTTGGCTTTGCAAAACACGTGCATCATCCGGACACACGGCATCAGTAGTCGTCGGGTGTGGGAAAGGTTTTAAAAGTCGAGCTTTTTTTTTTTTTGTTGTTGGTGTTGACCGCCTTGTTAAATATGTTTTAACCCTCCTTCCTGATGCCGCAGGTTGGGCAAATTCGTGCATTTGGTTATCGCGTGAATGTGAAGGTCTTTGTTGAACGTTTCACATGATTCATCCGGTTACGATTTTTGTCTTTTTTGCTTGTCTATCTCTTGTGACCATACGGCTCGCCGCGTTGCATCATGCCTCTTAAGGAGGAGATTTTTTTCCCCTCTCTTAAGATGTCACCAGCATCTTGGAGTCTTAAGTCTTGATATACATTTATTTGTCGTTTGAATTTGTTTTGTGTGTCTTCAGTAACATAAAGATTATGTGTGTTATGCTCCACGTAATGAGCATCAACTCTCTATCTCTCTCTCTCGGTCTCTTGTCTTCTATTCCAGCCATTAATATAGTTGCACTGACGCCCATATTTGCATTTTTTTTCTCTCCATCGCACAAGAAGGCATCACAATATCGCCCTTCTGTTGAATCAACCTCCGATACTATTTTCGAACCGGATTTCTGCTCCAAACCGCTATGGCTGTAGCAACTTGAGCGGCTTTTTTTTTTTTGCTCCCTGCAACAATCGTATGTATCTGTGAGCCTAGTGTGGTGTTGGGAAGGTATGCTTCTTTGGCACAGCTTCCCTTTTGCTTATCCTTGTGCGCGCGGCTTTATGCAATGGCTGGTGCGGCGTGGGCCCACCACCGCCAACCAGTCACAACCACTGGACAAAGCGTGCTACGGCATTCTTTTCCCAGCCGTGCAGTTTGTGGCGAACGCGCGAGAAACTGCCGCAAGACACCCACCTTGGCGCGTCCGTAGCGATCGTTAAGGGACCGCTAAGAAATGGCAAATGGCAGCTGTGTGCCGGTGCTCCACCGAGCAGAGGCAGACTGTTGAATGCGGTTTAAGCACGAGATTCAGGATAGGAGAAGGGAGGGATCACATTGGGCTAATAAGTGAAACTTTATTGGAAAAATAATGCGATTAAGGAGGGTACTCATGTTAATGTAATAATGGTGTAGCAAAATTCTGATATTGGCTTAATGATTAAAATAATAGAGTAGTTTTAAATAACATTACGGCCAACGATAGCTGTTGGTTTAAGCATTTTTTATTAAATGCATTAAAATAAATTACATCCCTTTATCGTTAATAGCACAATTTAAATTTCATTACTTCTCAACGTGCATTTCAGCATTCTCGCGCCATACACAAAAGAAAAAAAAATTGCAGGGTTGTTCATTTGAAAAAGGAAAAATTAAAACACATTTGACGTCACGTGAAATTTATTTGAAATATTTTTTTTCACGACGATTCATATCGAATCCCAAAAACCGATCATGCGGTGTGAAGATCAGCGTCGTCGCCCTTGCCTTTACCACCGAGCTGGCCCCATCATAATGTATTAGCTGCAAACATTCTGTTTCTCAGCATTTACTGTTTGCTGTAGGAAAATGGTGCTGTGGAGAGATTCCAGTGACGGGGCACACGACAGAACTGATATAAAATCCTATAGGCTTAAAAAAAGTCTATGAAACAACAAATGTCAAGGCGATAGCCAAAATCTCACGCAGTTGTAGTGCCAAGAATTAAAAAATTGAAAAATTTTATTTATAATTAATTATGACGGTCCAGTGCCGTATTGTTTAAAAAATTGAAAAACTTTTACTAAATTTTTTATTGAATGTTGCTATATTTACCTACATCTCACAAAATTCGTTTGTGAAAAAATTTTGATTTTTCTATTACACTGGTCTCAGGTTTTTGACATCTTTTGCAAAGTCAAACCCTCTACAAATAAACGAAAATTAAGGTTTATTTTGTTATCAAAAAAATGTTTAACTTAGCTGCTTGATAACTTCATCCTTGAATCCTCGATCTCTCATTAAAGTATATCAAACGTATCTAAACGTTTGATGTACCTTTGTTTGCAATTTGTAATGATACTTTTGCTCACCATAATAAGATCGTTGGCAATCGTATCATTTCTTGAAATGGTGAAGTGTGCAGTAAATTCAATGTGGATTTCATGTTTTAAAGGACCTGCCGATTATACCACGTAGTTGCTTAGTCAGTCCACATTACGGGGGGACGGTTCGGATAGGATTTGAACCCCGGTCCTGCCGTGTAAAGACTGGCACCGCTGTCGTCTCACTGGCGGGCCGCCCCAAGTTAAATTTTGAGCCATCGAATGAAGAACCCTGCATTTTTTTTCCTTACATTGTACCGTAGCTCATAAATGAGACAAACAAAAAAGAGACATATTTAAAATACTCTTACAAAAAAAAAACGTGCGTATGCACGTTTCGTAAATGAGTTCGAACGTCTTTGCCTTTTGGTTTTAATTTATTCCTATGGTACGATGGTACGAAGATGTGAAAAATGTTCTTTGTTCTTTCTGTTAAAGAACTCACTTAGTGGTTTTTATTTGCGTACTTTTTTTTTGCAGTGATGAATAGGAGGTAATTGCAAAGGTAATTACAATAATCGCAAATGAAAAAGAGGGACAACGTGCATAAAAAATCTTTTCTATATTTTGCCTCATATATTTATACTTTGGTGTACGTTTTATCTGATGCCAAGCAAACAAAAAATTGCATCTAAAAAAACGGAAACTATTTTTCATCCGAAGTGAGACACGAATATACGTTCACCACCTAAACTTTGTGTCGATTTGCTTACACACTGCCTTGGGTTATTTCTTTGCTTGATAGGCTGGTGGTGTGCCGTTTTCGTTTTTTTTTTGTTGTTTTGCTAGGCGTGAAAAATATATTTCCCTTGCACCCCCCGCCGATCACCGCGTGCACATTTGCAACAACGGCAACATCATTCGGCTTTAAAACACACTGGCATAAGTGCATACGCTGCTCAACCCGCGTAACACATGGCTTTCGTTATGGTTTCTTCGCACCATAGAGAAGAGGTGCACTTTGTTTCGCAACATAGAAAAGAAAGTCAAACAGCCTCCTCTTGGCGGGATTTGAGGAGATGCATAGTGTGGTCACAATTCTTACCACAAACCGGTATGATATGCCAACCAACACACACACACGCAAGCAAGAGCCAACAGTGCTTCCTCCAGTAGTTTAACCGGGAAAAGGGATGTTGGGCTAGGGAATGGCGTCACGGGGTTTTGTGATGTGTTTCTTGTGACTTTCACGCATTAAGGTGCTGTTACACGGTTGCGGCACGTTAGAATGAGATGTGGCTTTAAAATGTTGATTTAATTTAATTATTTCAAGCTTTGTTGCTGAATTAATTCATAATCGATTTTATTTTTTATTTTTTGAGAACAAAAAGATAAATGCGATATTGTTTTTTTATTCTGTAGCAATCAGAACTTCACCTCGTCATCTTGCGTCCTTTAAGCCGGCACTTATACTCATAAGTGTCATTAATATGTTGACCTTTTTTTGTTAAAAGGTTGCCTATTTCATCCCTCCCCCTGATCCATGGTTTTGCCCATGCAATTATTAAGATAGATTTTCCTTTTCAAATTGATCTAGAAAATTGCGATCGATTGGGGGACACTTAAGTTAGCTACAGCTATGTCCCAGAATCTTCAAACGCACCACTTTTCCAGCGCTCGCTCGCTCGCTCGAGTACTATTGGCAACGATTGGGAGGCTCCTTGTACTATAAATTACATTGATCAATGCCATTCCTGGAGATAATAGAACGGAATATTACGTCCTTTCCTTCATTGATTGTCAACCGCAGATTCTGTTGAGTTTTCCTTAAGCTTAAAACAGTCCAATAACCTGATCGTGGCTCAAACACTACAAACTTTCCTTTTCCAGAAAGGCCAGAATCTGATAGATTTTTACCCGTTCGTATCCGGCCAACAGGAAATGTGACACAACTTTTGAGCAAAAGACTATTATTGTTCCGGTGACGGACAGGTGACGGACTGGATCATTTTTTTTTTCGCTTTTTTGTAATGCATATTTGTAGCTTAATAGTTTTAACCTCCTCGGAGGCGCTCAGCGGAATGGCCGAACATTGGCGCCTCAAGCTCAAGGGCCCACCAATTGCGCTTGCTATGATGATGACCTGCTGCTGATGTCCTATAAACCGCTCACAGTTGATTGGCACTACCTGTCAATCCATTATCCAGGCTTTCCTGGCGGTCGTATCATCGACAACTATTCACTTGAATCTACCTGCATGTATGTAGATGCCAAAAAAACTGCACTTGTTCGTCTGAGTCTCATTCTGGTCTGTCTGAGTCTTGCGAATCTAATTTAATACGATTTTTTGAAACATTGATATTGAGATGATCATTGTAGGGAGGCGTGTTTTGAGCCTTGATCCCTTGATAAACTTCTTCATCATAAGATACCAACTGATGATGTCTACATGTCATCAGCGGAGGCTGGAATCTGTTAATAAATTTAAAGACTATGTTCTCAAGGTTTTTGCAACTCAGAGCGTCGGATTACCTTCTCTAGGGCAAGTTTTAAGAGAAGACCGTTCAGCTGTTACAGAACAAAATTTTAAAAAAATCTTTTTAAAAGCACGATGAAATTTTCTTCAAAAACAAGAACATTTGCAAGCCTTAAATTTTTCTACTCAAGTGGATGGACGGTTTAAAGTAACGACCTGTTGCATGTTTCCCATTTGTTACTTTCCTATGCGACGAAAAATGGTGACGTGTAGAAGCACCTTCAGACGGCAAGTGGTCCAACATATTCCTTTGAAGTAACATCTGTGCAGTAATGTAAGGCGCACTAAATCATACCTTTTTGCAGGTTTTATTTTTAGACTCATTCTCGCACACCTACAAAAAGCATACTTGAATCACTTGATTCATGTGCTTAAATGCAACAATTAGTCGATAAGGTTATGAATTTCTTTCTTTTTTTCCGCAGAAAAATTGTCTGTTATCGTAATTGGCTATCTAATTTGTGTTCGCTTTCTTGTTATGAAATCATAAAAATGTAATAAAATCAGCTGAGGTGATGATTGTTTTTTCATGGCACTCCGTCCCTACCGTTGCCCCGCGCTTATCACATCCTGCTTGTGTGAAGCGAACGAATTTAAGCTTATCGTTTAATTGCCGTCTATCTTTGATGCAAGATAACGACAAAGTGTGTGACTGTGTCGCGTTGTATAAGGCAACACCTTTTCTCCCAAGGCTGAATGTTTATGATTTATTTACCTTTTCTTTTACATTTCACCTATATATATTTTTTTTTATCTTAGGAAATCGTTGCCAGCCACCAAGAGCTACGATGCCCGGAGTGTCGCGTCCTGGTGGAAGTGCGAATAGACGAGCTGCCACCGAATGTCCTGTTGATGCGGATATTAGAAGGTATGATGAGCTTTGCATATCCATATCGATTATTTAGTCACTTACACCCATTTCCTTCACCGTAGGCATGAAAACGGCGGAACTGAACAGCCAAAACACAAATCAGACGACCAACGGCAAACCCACGGGCAATCGCAATCAATCACATGGCGCCGCACCAGCGTCGAACGCGAATGCGGTCAACTATCAGCACCAGCACCACCACCACCACCAACAACAACAACAACAACAACATCCATCATCCGGTGGTGTTCACGGTGCTAAAATAGGCAAATCGTCCACCCAGGGTACGGCCGACAACCAACCCGCGCTGCACCCATCCCATCCACAGCAACATCATCACCATCAGCATCAACCGTTGTCACGCATTATTGGAGCGGGCGGTGGTGTAACCGGTACGGCCGCAAATAATGCATCGCTCGATCTGTCGAAAATCCCACACGCTAAAGCGTTCTACGATTTTTCCTCCAGTGAAACCAGGTACGTGCTTTGGTGTGTGTGTGTGTGTGTGTGTGTTGTGTGGGCATCTCGGAATGCAGCACTCCAGGCGAAGGTTGCATTATGACGCACCGACGTTCTCACCGCCACTCGTTTCGTATGCTTTCTTTTTTTTTCTCTCTCTCTCTCCAGTGACATCAGCTTCCGCAAAGGGGACATAATAATACTGAAGAAGAAAATCGATCACAATTGGTGCGTTGGGGAGGTGAATGGGAAGGAGGGTGCGGTGCCGCTGAATCACATAAAGGTGATCGTACCGTTGCCATTTCCGCAATGCAAAGCACTGTACGATTTTCGGATGGGACCATCAGAAGAGGAAGGTTGTTTGACGTTTAAAAAGGGCGCTCTGATACATGTACTACGGCGCGTCGATCAGAACTGGGCTGAAGGGAGGATTGCGGACAAGATTGGGATTTTTCCGATATCGTTTGTGGAGATGAATGGATTGGCGAAGCATATGATGGATTCATCGCTGAAACAGTGAGTTTGTGATGTTTTTTTCTAAATGTTCTGTATCTAATGTATTAATAATTATCATTTTTCCAATTTTAGTATACTCAGTAACTCCAATCGAACAGTACCTCCGACACCGTTCGATTTAAACGCAAGCGCCACCAGTAGCAGCGATACTAGCTCGAGCGTTACCACCAGTCCCAACTCTTCGACTAGCACGACCAGCTCTAACTCTAGTACCGCGCCCAGTAGTCCTACGGCTCACTTCCTGCAACCACAACCAGTTGCGTCCGGTGGTGGCAAACAGCATCAATCAAAACGTTCCGATCCGGCAAATCGCGAGAAACGACACTCGCTTACGACGGCTGGGACGCTGGGCACAAACAGCGGTGGTGCGCTACAAACGAATCAATCCGCCCCGCATCGACACTCGACGGAAATGCTAAACAGCGATGGTGCTGGCGATGGTAAAACGGTACGGCAATCGGTGGACA
Source organism: Anopheles maculipalpis (assembly GCF_943734695.1). Taxonomy (NCBI): domain Eukaryota; kingdom Metazoa; phylum Arthropoda; class Insecta; order Diptera; family Culicidae; genus Anopheles; species Anopheles maculipalpis. The sequence continues at coordinate 77,820,055 of NC_064871.1, forward strand.
GTGCGGCAACGACTTCATCCTCATCGGCTGCCACTCCCTACCAGAAGTGCAACGTGACGAAAGCTAGTCAAATGTATCAGCAACATCCACAGCTGCCGACGACGTACATTGCGCTCTATCCTTACAAGCCACAGAAACCGGACGAGCTGGAACTGAAGAAAGGATGTAAGTAATTTGTTTGTGGGGCTAAACTAAAAACCCTTATGAGCTGCTTCTTCATGACTAAATTCTTAAAGCACATCGCCTACAATGAAAGTCTGCCATTTTACTTATATAAATAAAACAGGATGAGATTATGTAAATTTTATCTACGTCGGACAATTCAACTACTTGCTGGATATGCAACAACAATATTGGCAAAATTACTAATTTAAAAATCTTTCATTTTTAGCAATTTATTACGTCACGGAACGGTGTCAGGATGGTTGGTTCAAAGGTACAAATTGGCAGAAAAAGTCTGGCGTTTTTCCGGGCAATTATGTCGCCATTCACAAAGGCAGAGATGGTGCTTCGGTATGTTTCTGAGAAGGTTTTTTTTTTCTATTAATACCGTTTTTTTCATTAATGTTTTGATGCTATTCACTTCCCTTTTAGGCTGGATCTCGCAACACAAGCGCACATTCCTCTGGCAAGCTGAATAACGTCTCCAGTCCACAAGCCACCGGTTCTTCAGCGTCGAACGGTGGCTGCTCTTCCAACGGTGCCATGAATAGTCCATCGAATGGTGGATCATCCTCTCCCCAGCAGCAACCACTCCAGCTTCCTGAGCTACCGCCACGCAATACAACAGCAGCGGTATCGCAACAGCAAGGCATGAAGTACATCGACTCCATCTTTGCCCGTCAAGGATCAATGGACGGTGGTCCTGGATCACCAAACAGCGAGCAGCAATCTGTGGGTCAGGATGCTGGCGCTGCGACGACACCACCCGCCACCGGAAAGGTGAAAAAAGATTCGTCGGCCGTCAGTTTAATGAAGCGGCTAACCAATATGAAGCGATCGAAATCTCCCACCGGTGGCAATGGAGGCTGTTCTGGTGGGACAGCAAATCCGGCGTATACGAGCGACAGTTCACTGTTCGAAGAGATGGCTGGGGCGGCCGATGCGGCGATACTTGCTGCCGGCGGTACACCGGCTCAGATGGCGAAGGCGCATTTTAAGCAGATCGCTAATCCGGTTCACGTTCGGTAAGGGGGGAAATAGCTTTTCCAGAAGGACAAGGCAATATTTTTTTTTTAATTTGTACTTTTTCCGGTATTTCTACTAGATCGGGTTCGTGTCCAAGTCAGCTGCTACAGAATTTACCGATGGATTTGATGATAAACGGTGCTGGTGCAACACATTCCATTCAACAGCAGCAGAACCAGCAACACCACCATCAACCGAATCATCCTGCGCTGGCAGGTGTACGCGGAGAAAACGTCCCGATGATGTATGGCTCGCAGCGCATTAAACCACACAAAGAGCGACCTTCAATGCACGGGTATGAAACTATTTATCAAGATAGGGTTTACTTGGTTGAACTTACATGCTTCTGGATGGCTAAAACGGGGTTCTCTTTTTTTTGGTTGATCATTTTGAATTTTTTTTTTTTTTTGAATGCATTTGGTTAAATGGATATCGGGGCACCCATCACTATCAAAATCAAAAGTGTTGTCCGGGGCTGCCATTGATGTTCAGTGAAAACATGTTACCGGCAACAAATATCGTTTAATGTGCTTAGTAGTGTTGGCTGACTCGGGATTGGGAAGATTCGAAAATTCCATCCCTAAGAAGATTGGATTGAATCTGAATTGAAAATCTCTGCTTCTAATATCCTTACCGTTCTGGGCCGCCTAGACCGCCCACCGATGGATGCTTTGAATAAAAATTATATTTCTTTTTTATTGGAATCTCCTCCCTATAGATTTAAATATGGCGACCACACGGTAGTAACGGCTATGCCAAAACATATTGCCCACGAAGCACCCGCCTCAACATCCTCGTCGCACCTGATCGCTAAACAGCAGCAACAGTCCCAGATCTACCATCGAAAGTCGCAAAGCCTGGACGCTTCCGCAATCATCTCACAGCTTGGCCCATCCCAGCATACATCCGCTACGGCAACCGTCGTTGCGACCGTGGCAGCCAATGGAACACCGTCGAAATCATCCTCCAAATCCTCCCATTCGCAAACCGTTCGGGAAAGGTAATTTATCTTAAATTCCCCCATTAAAGTTTGTTTTCTACAATGTCCCTTTTACCGCTTTTTTCCTGCATTTTCAGATTCAAATGCATTGTCCCTTACCCACCCAACAGCGAGTATGAGCTCGAGCTGCGCGTCGGTGATATTGTAATGGTGCACAAAAAGCGTGATAATGGCTGGTACAAGGGTACGCACGCACGCTCCGGCAAAACGGGCCTCTTTCCAGCGTCGTTCGTTGAACCGGACATGTGATGTGGTGGTGCTAGCAAGTATGGTGGCGGTATTGCCTACATTCGGCAAGTACAACAATTGCAACAGTGGAACAACTAAACAAAAGGCAACACATGTACCTTTCGAAACGATTCGAACCCCTTTTTTGCAAAACTTCCAATCGGACCTGACGTTTTTTGTTGTTGTTGTTGTTCGTTTTCGGGTTGGACTCTCCGTGTCGACGGAAAAAATGTCTACCACAGGAGAGGAAAAAGAAGGGAAGTTTAAAAAATCAAATTTATCGGTGCGATTACTCGATGGATCGCTGGAGAAGAACCTTGTCGTGCTTGTGAAGCACCAATTGGCAAAGAACTGAGCGTTACGTTTAAAGCATACTATGTATCGTACGGGCGGTAGTACCAGCAGCAATATTAACCTAGCGTATACTAACGTAGCAGTATTGTGTTATATTACGATCGTTTCGATCTTCCAGCTCCAGTCTAATGAACGAAAGGGGTTTTGCGTGACTGGAAAAATGATTTGAAATCTTAACTGTAACTGAATCTCTCTAGGAAGCGGGGGCCCGATGGTGGCCCCGGTTAACAAGCAATACTGATTTAATTCTTAATATAACTAACTATTTGTGGTAGCTCTTTGGTGCTTTTTTTAATTATTTCCATCCATCCTTTATGATCCAGTAAATTTAATTGCGCTTATCCGACTTATTCTCATTCGCTGCCACGATAATTCGTTATAACATTTTTAATGCATAATTTTAAATTTTAACACTAAGCAATTTTAATAAGCAAATCGTTTCTCTCCTTGCGTTTCATGTAGTATCAAATGTAGGGATGGGAAAAATAGCAAAAAGCCGATGTTTTGAAGGATAATCTGGAACCAGTTCCTGCAGTTAGGTGCAACCACTCTTTTCGAAAACGTCCGGAACCGTAGGAACCTTCCCGGGCGGAAGACCTGTCGGCTAGTATGAGTAATTACTATGAGCTTTTTTTCCTTTTTGATGTGATGTTTCGGCCTTTACAACGGTTCAGAAAGGTTCCAGAAGGTTCAGGATAGTTCCGGATAGAACCTTTGACTCCATTTCATTGGAATTAGAACTGAAATCACACGTGTCGGAACCGGATCGGAACCGTGGATGAGTTCCATAGAATCCATCACTGATGCCGTTTACTCAAGTCCTCCTCCATGCCATACTCAAGAAAGAGATTTATTATTTGTTTTTGTGTGCAACATTTTTTTTTAACTCATTGGTACACTACTATTAAACAGGTTTTTTATAGTTGATTTTTTTAAAATAAGCGTACGAAGTGGACTGTTTTTTTTACTTATTACTTAATTACTTAATATACTCAGCTCAAAAAACAGATGCAAAATTTTACGAAGCGGAAACCGATCTATGAAATAGATTAAAAAGAAAAGCGCACAAGTACATACATAAAATGCATCGGCCGTCTGGGCACGAAAGGGGGGAGAAGTTAGTAAATTGAAATGCTCCCATGGTTCATGGTAAATACGGTGCGAAACATTAGACTCACACCCGGCTAATGATGGGCAAAAAAGGTGAAGGTGAAGGTGTGATTAAATTTTAGTATATTTTATCTGGACGAACAAGATACTTAAAGAGTACTAAGAAACCGGTTCCGCTAAAGTGTGTTTGTTTGTGTGTGTTTTTGTGTGTATGAGTGTGGTATGATTGTATATTTTAGCTGAGCTGATATCATATGAGAAGTATATAAAAGGAAGAGTACGTTTAAGAAGCGGTGGCTCGACTATAGAACGATGTTAGGAAAAATTATAAATACATATACGTAGAGTACACTATCCTGTTGTGTTAAGTAAGATATGAAAAATCTGAACACGGTGTCTACTACTATTACTACTACTTCTACTACTATTAACTGAAAACGATTACTGCTAAGAAGAGTACGATTATGAATGAGTAACAGAAAGTAAAGCAAATCTATATTTAAGTGTACTGTGAGCAGCTAGCCATATACATAGAACGAGGAAGTATCTTCCAGTAGAAAGAGAAATGCGAATACGATTTACTACAACCACAGGATGGGACACTAGTCTAGGACTCTAAAAATAATTCCTTCACACGATGATATAATGCTTGTTGGGGAGGGGTGGGTCCTTGTCCTTGGATAGAGCATTTGTGTAAAGTGTGAGCTACATAATACAGGTTAAAAAGCAACAACAGATAGATCTTATTGCAACACCAAAATTCGTCGAATTGGCAAATCAACATCCAACTCCATCCATCCATTGTATTAACGTAAACCGATTAGCAGATTAGCGAAGCGACAGGGTATCCGTTTTGATCGTTTGTTTTTAGATTTTTTAGACAAAAAAGAATACCATATTTATTCGGATACTTCGGATTGGATGTACCGTAAAAGTGATGTACTGTACGTTATTGGATATTAGCGAATCTCTCTGCCTGAACGAAATGTTATCGTCAGTATAGTATGACCTTTTAGCTAATTGAATGAATAACATATTGCAATAGGAGAATAATAGTTGAGTGTGGTATGGTTTGTCTATAGTCCTGTGTCCTGTTGTGTCTGTCTGTGCGTATGTATGTATGTGTGCATGTCTTTACTTGGTAAGTCGGTGATTAGTGTGGTAATTTAGGAGAAATAAAACAGCAACAAATTCAAAATCAAATCAAAAACGATGGCAAATTTGCTGCATCATAATTGAGAAAAGGTCATGGTGGTGTTGAAAGTCATTGGTGAGGATTATCGTCTGCTTACAAATGCTTAACCTTCTTCTGCTTCGCTTTACGGCTTACTGGCCAATCTCTAAATGATTTGGACCACGAACCGCTGTTGCCTCATCAGCGGAAAGACCCTCGTCAACCCGAAACATAATAAAATAAATAAATAAATAAAAATCGGAACACATTTTAACCTTAGCAGATATCTTGTTGGTTTAAAAGGGCGAGAAGGGATAAGGATGTACGCATAAATGTAAAAATTCGAATTAAGCTGCATCTTTTGTCAGTAACGGTCACACATGCTGTGTATTTCAAATTAAAAAAAAAAACTATTTGAATGTTGCTGTTTGGGTCACCCTGTGCGGTTTGACAGCTCAGCGAAACGAGAAACGTCATCGAGTTTTACAAATCGTCAACAAAGTCGGCTATTGTATTCACGCAAGAAATGGACTACGAAAACGATAAAGTGCTGAAATTCATCTTTCCCGATGATTACGAAGGTACGTGCTTGATTTGTACAAACTGGAAAGTTTCTGCGACTTAAAAAAACGCATGTAAACATCGTTCGATCCACCATTTACAGACCTTTCCTCGCAAGACACATCGGACGTGATAGATTATCTCCTCCGGCTCGGCACCTACAAGGCGGAGGAGCTGAAAAAGGAAAAGGTACGCCTGCAGGACGAACATCGGCAGAATGTGGAGCAAACACAGGATCTGGCCATATCGCACTATCACACCTTCATCCGGACGGCGGAAAGTTCGCGCGAAATCTATCGCGAGTTTGTTGACACGGAACGGAAGCTCGACTGTTTGAGCGACAAGTGGCCCAAGTTTATTGCCGCGTGTCAAACGTTTCAGCACGGTTCGGCCGATATAAATGCGGCCCGGCGGCTCAACTCGCTGACGCTGATGCGCAATGCGGAGCTGCTGGAGATACTGGAGTTGCCGCAGCTGATGGATAGCTGTATACGTGAGGGCAAGTACGAGGAAGCGCTTGAACTGTCGTCATACGTGCAGCGGCTGATGGCAAAGCATGGAAGCATTCCGATTATAGCGGTAAGGTTTTTAGGGTGGTTTTTGGAATTTGTAGCATTAGTTCGGATTAATCCCGAGTTGACCCCGACGTAATTCCGGAGTTTGCTACGATGTAAGCCGGAGTTCAATCCGGACTATTCCGGAGTAATTAACGGATTATTCCATAGCAAACTTTGTATTACTCTCGTGTCAACTCCAGACTAATTAATTACTCAGGAATGCCTCGGAGTTAGATTAAATCAACTCCGGAAATAATTACAATTTACCCATCATTTGGTTTGGTTCCATTTGCAGAGTATAAATGAAGCAGTTGAAGCAGCGTGGCACACAATGTTGATGCAGCTATTGGCCCAGTTGCGAACCGATTTACAGCTGCCCAAGTGCCTTCAGGTGGTTGGGTATCTGCGCCGAATGCAAGCCTTTTCTGGCATTGAGTTAAAGCTGAAGTTCCTGCAAACACGCACCAGCTGGTTGAAGGATTTGCTTGCGAACATTCCGACCGACGATGCGCACACACATCTGACGAAAACGATCGAAGCAACACGGGTACATTTGTTCAACATCATCACACAGTATCGAGCAATCTTCCCGGATGATGAGGAAAGCTTTAATCCGCTCGGCGTTGCCATTGGCAACGAACGAATGGCAACCGATGAGGGAAAGATTTTTCACACCTGGCTGCACGATCAGATCCTGGAGTTTGTACGTTCGCTCGAGCGTGATCTTGCCTCGAACGATATCACCTCGTACGATACGATTCTTGGCCAGTGTATGTACTTTGGGCTTTCGTTCAGTCGAGTTGGGATCGATTTTCGCGCGCTCGTTGCACCGGTCTTTGTGCGTGTAATTGGATCTCGGTTCCGTGTTTCGATGGCACGTGCGACGGCACTGTTCGAGCAGGACATCGAAAGGTACACGCTAATTAACAAGGTGCCCAGCATGATCCGACGGCAGCGTGATGATCGTTCGGCGCGGCCAGATGATTCCGGATCGATTCAACCACCGGAAACGTTGCTCGATTTTCAACCGTTGGCGATCTACTGCAATGAAATATTGACGATCTTCAATGATCTACGCCTCTGCTCCCCGGTTGCACTAGCGACGATGGTAACGGAGCTGTTGGAAGGTTCACTCGAACAGGTTTGTCGCGGAATTTTAGGTTTTTACCGCCAAGAGCAGCAAGCATTCGCACCGACCGAGCGGGAATGCTTTATTCGTCTCTGTTCCTGCTTTGCGTACGATCTCCTTCCGTACCTACAGCGTTGCATTCACGTGCTGTTTCCGCCGGCCACGCTCGCCAGTCAGCTGGGGATTAATGTGCTGGCGTTGCAGAAGCACGGCGTAACGTACCTTCGGCAGAAGAAGATACTGGAACCGATCGCTTATCTGCTTCCGGATCGGATCGATACAGTGGTCAAGCAGGTGGCGGATATGAGCGTTGATGCAGCGTCGCCGATCAACGTAAAAGATACGACGGATGGAAAGGAAAGTGTCCCAGGTGGGGATGGATCGGTGGAAGTGGCCACAGTAGAATGAATCCTGTGGACGGTAAATAATGTTATAAATAAATAAGAATAGTAATATTAAACAAAACAAAACCCTTTGTTGTGAAATGTGTTGTGGCCTGAGGCGGGGATGATTGGATCAGGGTGAAGTGTTTCAAAAGTTTCGTGACCCAAAGACGCATCCAACGGTAGGTCATTCATCCCGATCGGACTAAAACTGAGCGAGTTATGGCCGATTTTCCACAAGACTGCTGGGTTTTTCCTCCATAAATGGGTGAGGGTGAGGAGGGATCTAGTTGAATTGTTCTAGAAAAAGATGAACGAACCATAGACGCATCCAACGGTAGGTCAATCATTCCTATCGGGCTAAAACTGAGCGAGTTATGGCCGATTTTCCACACCATTTCCACGGTAATGCTGGGTTATTCCTCAATAACTGGGCGAGGGGGTGGAGGGATCGGGTTGAGGTGTTCTACAAAAAGGTGGACGGACCACAGACGCATCTAACGGTAGGTCATTCATCCCGATCGTATCAAAACTGGGCGAGTTATTGTCGATTTTCCATGGGAATGTTTTGGTTTTTGCTCAATAACTGGGTGAGGGGGTGGAGGGATCGGGTTGAGGTGTTCTACAAAAAGCTGGACGGACCATAGACGCATCCAACGATGGGTCATTCATCCCTATCGGATGAGGAATGGCTGAGATATCGACGATTTTCCACACCATTTCCACGGTAATGCTGGGTTATTCCTCAATAACTGGGTGAGGGGGTGGAGGGATCGGGTTGAGGTGTTCTACAAAAAGTAGGACGGACCATAGACCCATCCAACGGTAGGTCATTCATCCCGATCGGATCAAAACTGGGCGAGTTATCGACAATTTTCCACGATAATTATGGGTTTTTCCTCAATAACTGGGTGAGGGAGAGGAGGGATCCAGTTGAGGTGTTCTACAAAAAGGTGGACGGCTCAAAGACGCATCCAACGGTATGCGCAACGTCTAGATCGGACTAGGAATGACCGAGATATCGCCGGTTTTCCACGGGAATGCTGCAGGCGGAATTTCCCGGGGGTTGCTGGAAAATCCTCCTTAGTCCCCCTCTATAATAAAAATCACGTTTTGGAGGTCTTTTTGAAAGATATTTCAAGAAAGAAACAAAAATGAGGACGAAAAACTGAAATTGAAAGGCGCCCTTAAAATGTGCCGGAAAAATATTTGTCATCTCGGAAAGAAAATTATTTTCAGTCCACTTTTAAAACTTCCATTTGCTACCTCCTCGGATTCATGCTCTCCTGTTACTCCTGGTCGAATTTTGCCGCATAAAAATTTCCGGATTTTTGCCACAAATTTCCAGATTTTGCCACAAAAATCCGACCAGGAGTAACAGGAGAGCATGAATTCGAAGAGGTAGCTCGGGTCGGCCAAAAATCTCCAAAATCAGTTTTAAATTTGGATTGGAAATTTTAAGTCTAAAATTCAACTTAAATTTTTACCTCGGGATTTTAAAACTGATTTTGGATTTTAAGATTGGATTTGGAAATTTTCGGTCGATCCGAGCTACCTCTTTGAATTCATGCTCTCCTGTTACTCCTGGTCGGATTTTTGTGGCAAAAATCCCGAAATTTGTGGCAAAAATCCGAAAATTTTTATGCGGCAAAATTCGACCAGGAGTAACAGGAGAGCATGAATCCGAGGAGGTAGCAAATGGAAGTTTTAAAAGTGGCCAGAAAATAATTTTCTTTCCGAGATGACAAATTTTTTCCGGCACATTTTAAGGGCGCCTTTCAATTTCAGTTTTTCGTCCTCATTTTTGTTTCTTTCTTGAAATATCTTTCAAAAAGACCTCCAAAACGTGATTTTTATTATAGAGGGGGACTAAGGAGGATTTTCCAGCAACCCCCGGGAAATTCCGCCTGCAGCATTCCCGTGGAAAACCGGCGATATCTCGGTCATTCCTGGTCCGATCGAGATGTACCACGTATCGTTAGAAGGATCTTTGAGCCGCACATCTTTTTGTAGAACACCTCAACTCGATCCCTCCTCTCCCTCATCCAGTTATTGATGAAAAACCCAGAACTCCCGTGGAAATGGTGTGGAAAATCGACGATATCTCGGTCATTCCTCATCTGATTGGGATGAATGACCCACCGTTGGATGCGTCGATGGTCCGTCCACCTTTTTGTAGAACTCCTCAACCCGCTCCCTCCACCCCCTCACCCAGTTATTGATCAAAAACCAAGCATTCCCGTGGAAATGGTGTGGAAAATCGTTGATATCTCGGTCATTCCTCATCCGATCGGGATAAATGACCAACCGTTGGATGCGTCTATGATCCATCCTACTTTTTGTAGAACACCTCAACCCGATCCCTCCACCCCTTTACCCAGTTATTGAGCAGAAATCCAGCATTCCCGTGGAAAATCGGATATAACTCGTCCAGTTTTCGTTCGATCGGAATGAATGACCTACCGTTGGACGCGTCTTTGAACCGTGCATCTTTTTGCGGAAATTTCTTTTATACCGGCTTGCTTCGCATGGATTGCTATCCATGCGGATATTTCGGACGTTTTTTTGTTATTCCTGTAGAACAGCCAGCCCGTATTGCTCGGACACTTACCGAACCTTGGAGTCAATGTTATAGAGAGCCCCAATTTCCACTTCACTTAGGAGACCCCCGGAAAGGTTAAATCCGCCACAGCTGGTGAGGAAAGAATGGCGTCTAGGAGCTGTATCTAGGGCGGTCTTTGGAGGATAAAGTTGGATGGCACAGTTGTCTAAGGATATGGTAAAAGTTCGAATGATAGACTTACATAAAGCTCTTCCACAACTCCCGCGAACCGCGCCATACTGGTTTTTAGGTAATATTTAATTTTATTGATTTTTCTGCTGTTTCACATCACGATTTGCGGGTTGTTTCCTTTTCTTTTTATATGCTTAGAGCTTCCTGCTTTGCTGCTTTCTCACAATAACACGACAAGAAAGTGAAAGCAAACACATTCCTTACACAGTGCCCTGTTCCTTCTCTTGAGCCTGCTTGCTTGCATAAAACATCTCCATTGGAAGAGTAATTTAGCATTGTAAACGGGAAGGGGAGAAGTATAAGAGGTCAATGTTACCTGCTAACTAGCTTATTACACATTACACGCGAAACTGCTTAAGTGTTACTGATATACCATAGTGTTAAATTATATTCTTCCACCTTCAACCTTCTCCTTTCGATCCCATAAATTGCGCAATCAAACTTAACTCCTAAACGAAAGTCTTACGGCGTGTTTATGTTTTTTGTTGCTGCTTATCGCTCGATAAAGAGACTTTCGCAATTAATGTTTCCCTCAAGCGAGACTTTTTACTCGAACCGCACGTGGTGCGACGGTGTGCGGCCATTTTGAAACTTGAAACCATTTTTAAACTCTACCCTTTTATTATATGGCATAATTATTGCGGTACGAACTGTGCTGCACTATTTTGAGTAAGCAGATAAATGAGAAGTGAGACTAACAGAAAAGAAAACCATGCTGTAAATGACTAGATTTTGGACCTTTTTTTCTTCCTCTTTTTGTTTTGCAATTACAATTTTTTGCACAGTTGGAGTATTGTGTAACTCGTTTGCCGACAGTTTGTTCGGTTCGCCTTAATCTCATGTAAGAAATTGTTAAACTATTGCTCGTAAATCTAATAAGTGCAAAAATAAGTTCTCGCTGTGATATTATGCCTTTCTCCACAGGGTTAACCTGTCCTCAGAGGGTCCAGTCATAGTTTACCAAAGATTTAGTTTAAATGCCGGGAGATCAGTGTGATTGTTTGGGGATACTCAGTAACCTCTTGGATTAGGAGGCACTATAAGGTGTCGAAGCACAAGATGATTTAAACCATTTTGGAATAAACCAATCGAAAGCACAGATGCAGGACCTACAGGACTCCATTGTTCCCCAATTTGATGGGACAAATGGTCAAAAATGGCTTTAGAACTTAGAATCCGAGAGGAGAGACTTCGAAAGGATGTTATCCGGATTCTAATTTGAGATTATCTACCTGAATGAAGCTCACGACTTGTGTTGGGACCAGAAGTCCTCACCTCAATAAACTGAGAATTCGAATCTGAGGTAGCTCTTCTATTTCAAAATGGTAGCTCCGAACTCTTCTCAAATTCAAAGTATATTTTCCTTGTAGGGAAAATTCGTCGTCAACATCACCCATTTAGTTTATCCGGCCTCGCCCTCACGAGGTAACTCTTCGCCCTCTTCAAGTTTTGAATCCTCATGAGGTAGCTTTCCGCCCTCTTCGAGCTCTGACCTGTCACGATGTAGCTCTTTGCACTCTTTAAGCTCTGAGCCCTCACGAGAAAGCTCTTCGCACTCTTCAAGCTCTTTGCCCTCAGTGGGCGCCGGAGCTACCGGGAGGCCTCACATGTTAGTGAGTAGTTGCCCTCTCCTTTTTAAAACGACCTGATGACTGGGAAGAGCCTTCTTGGCGTTGGCTTTCATCGCAAAATAGCCCAGCGAAGGTTGGTTCTATTTTCAAGTGATTCTCAACATCATCAGCTCATAATCAATAACACCAACTGCATTTTAGAGTTTGGATCCCAGCGATAACTTATTGATGCACTCGACTAAAATATCTTAAGCCGCCGTACCTAACAACACATGTAGTATGTACAAATGATAAGGATAATTCAAAAATCTTTACCCTCTTCCACAATCGTGCCCTCAATCTGACAACCTCGCTCAAAAAGGTTCCTTCCCCTACGATGTGTAATAAATGCAATTGTCTGGCGTTTACAGTTTTTTTGTGCGCCTTCTCCTCCCCAATCAATGCGCTTCCCATCAGAGTATTGAGTGTATTAAATGTGTTTTGAAATACCTCTAAATCGCGCATAGATACGGGCGCACGCACAAGCCGACGATAAAAGCAATTGCTGGTGGAGAGCTTACATATTACCCGCACCATTGTTGTAAGCTGGTCTATAATAGAATGCGCTGGAGGTATGAGATTAGAACGGTTTTACAGTTTTGCGGTAAGTTATATGTTGAGTATAAACTTGTGCTTGATTTGCATTTGTTTTTTCTTTATGCTCCACCACAGTAAAGTGTACTTAATAAATGTGTTTGATCAGTTACCTCATCAGGGAATCTAAATCTACACGATAGCGATTTTTGGGAGGACTTTATTGAGTAAAAGTGTATTTCCTCCACTAGACAAAATCCTGCCAAAGCTTGCTTTCGAAGTAGAAGCGCCTAAATGTATGCAATATTGATTTTAAACACCCCGAAGAGTGCTTTTTAGTGATCAAAAAAGAATAAATTGCATACATCCTGGCGCTTCTTATCCGGAACGCCTAGTTTAACAAGGTTTTGTCTCGTGGACGTCGCACACTAAAACGCTTCCAATATGCTGCTGTATAAGAGGGTATACGTTCAAAAAGCGAACAATAATGCCTATATGATAAGATACGGTGACGATGATAAACGTGTACTGTGTGAGTGTCTCAATGTCTCTTTCGGTTGTTACTATCATTGGAATCATAAAAGAGAAACTATTGCAATACTCATCCGACAGTTCCGGCAGTGATTTAAACGGGCAGTAGATCGTGTATCGAGTCATGCCACAGAAATTGTCTCCTTTCCTCTCATCTCCTTTTTTTTTTTTGCAGATTCCCGGAATCCAACGTGTTCTAGAGTCTGCGAACCTCAGTGGGCCGAACTACCGCACTGGAGAGCAGGGATCAAAAATTGTATGTGTAAAAATATTTCCACTAAATACTAACCTAACCCTAACCAGAATTCGGTCTCATTATCGAAAGTCTGACTGACTGACGCGCTCATTCGCTGTTCGGTTATGTTTCAAAATTTTTAATGGAAGAAAAACTTCGGACGAATGCCTTTTTTTCTTAGCACTTTCCTCTTCTTATGGCGACGATTCATGATTCCTATCCTAATCCTCCTTATCAAATCGGTTAATCCCCCTTCAACTGTCTGTGGTAGCGGAACGGATTTACTTCAATGATGTATCATGTATAATATTGTATATAGTACAAAAAAGAGATGCATTTGAATAATACCTCGTTGTATAAGATGATGATTCGATTCAATGATGTGGACACCACAGCCGACATGCTTATTCCGTTGGTTCCTTGGGATATTCGCTTTGCAGACAGTTTCCGATCGCTACGACGAGCTGGCTGAATGAGGGCCGTTCTTTCGGGTTCGCTGACCAGCAAGAAGTCTAGCAGTTAGTAGGCAAAAGCAATAAGTTAGCATCTTTGCCAGGAGCTCCCGTAATTCGCCGTAAGCGAAACCACCCCAAAAAAAAAACCTTACCAAAATCTTGTGTAACGCTTCGGGCGTTTTTTCTGCCACCTTCCACTCGAGCTTGCCCGTCTGGGCTAGCGTAATGACTTCCTCGTCCGTTTGCTCCTTGAATGGCAACTCGATCGCATTGGTAAACAGTTCCCACACGAGCACGGCAAACGAGAAGATATCACTCTTGATGGAGTAATCGTCCTCCTGGAAGCATTCCGGTGCCATCCAGCGAATCGGCATCAGCTGGTTTCGATGTTTGCAGTACTCCTTGCTGTACTTGTCGCGTGCCAATGCTGGCATGGAGATTTTGGCGGAAAAGTCACTGCTAATGATACAGTTTCTGGTTGCGAGATCCCTGCAGGGTACGATATGATAGGGTTTTAGTACCTTAGTATACATGGGGACCTTCAATTTGTAAGGGACCTACTTGTGTATAATTCGAGCCTTATAGATAGCATCCATTCCACGTCCAATCTGATGCGCGAGGGCAAGAATCTGTGGAATATTAAGTGGCGGTGGTTTCGAGGCAGCATCCTTCTTGTTTTCCACGGTTCCGTTCGGTGGCGTAATTGGTGACGTTGCCAACAGGAATTGCTTCAAGTCTCCCTAGAAATTCAGCAAAAGAATCATCCACTTAGTTTGTTGATCAAAATCCGAATATCTTCACGCCAAACTTACCCAATCAGTGTACTCCAGCAGCAGATAGTGTGGATCCTTATCCCGACAAAGTCCAAACAGTTGCACCACATTACGATGCGATACCGTACGGAACAGTTCAAGCTGGCGGCGGAACTCTCCGCAACAGTGTTCATCCTTCACCTTCGTCAGTGCCTTCACCATGACGGGTTTATAGTCATTCTCAGGTCGAATTGCGTTAAGTTCTTCATTCGAGGGACGCTTCGTGACGGGACTCTTGCGCTCATTCTCAGTGGCTACCTCCGTGCTGGGACCTACTTCATCTCCAGCGATCGGTTCCTGGGTAGCACTTTCCTTCGGCGGTGGCAATCGACAATCGTTCTCCCGTATCTTACCAATATACACATCACCAAAGTCACACTTGCCTATCTGCAGCAGTTCAACAACTGCAGACCGTGGTACAGCAAGCTGTTCTAGCACCGTTCCCGATCCGGACGATTTCTTCGACTTGCTCGAATTAACCGTATCATCACTCTTATCCTGCCCATTATCCGGACAGTTTGAGGCGAGATCCTTTCCACCGGCAGATCCATTCTTCTGCTTACTTCTGGCACGTCCGGAACTAACTCCACCATTCTCCCCGCCAGTGGTGGAATTTTTGTCCGGAAGGCATGGTTCAATTTCGCAATTTTTAAGGTCAACATCACCCCCATTTTCTTTGGAGGATCCCAAATTGAGGCGAGCTTTGCGAGCTGCTCGACGATGTCGGCACCAAATCATCAGTCCAACAACGAGAATAATATACGCAAAAGCCACGGACATGGTGATAAGAACGGCACGGGTTATAAGAAAGCCATCTTCTGATGACTCTTCTGGCATGGTCATTCCGTCTGATGCTGTTTTATTAGAAGAGAATACTTTATTAATTAAAGTTTTTTTGTATTTTCACAATAAAACACTTACGTTTAACGATGAGATGAACTTCCTCTCGCTTCAAACCGGCACTATTGCCAATGGTGCAACCATACCGTCCATCATCCTCCAGATGTACCTCCGTCAGGACGAGTGTTCCATTCTCCAGAATTCGATAGCGTTCCTCCTCACCGCTAGTGTTCGCACTGCCCGCCCGGCCATGCAGATACTGAAGATCCTTATCCCACTGGATCGTTGGCTTAGGATCTCCGGTAGCAACGCAATGGAACTGTACCGATCCAAGCTCGGCCACTTGTACCGATCCTTCAGGTGCAATCTCAAACTTCGGTGCAATTACCACATTCACCGTAACGCTCGCCCTTATCTCACCCTGACTGTTGGACGCGACACAGGCATACGTTCCCCGATGTTCGGCGGACACATTCCGGAACACTAGCGTCCCATTCACGTCTTCAATCGAGTCGGGCAAACCGGACGAGGAAGGACCGTTCTCAGTAACCACCGTCCAGTGTACGGTTGGCGTTGGTGTGCCTTGTGCTTTGCAGTGGATTTTAGCAATCGAACCAAGCTCCAGATTTTTGCTCGTCGGTGGTTTCGGAGTGAAGCGAAGGTTGGCTGCAAAACAAAAGAAGGACATAAATTTTACTGTCATCATTTCGAAGGGGTGGGTCACTTTATCTGTTCATCTTAACCCCATTTACAACTGGCGGCGTTTGCAAGTTCTTTGATGTGGTATTGTGGTACTGTGGGGTAATGCCGGTTCTTCTCCATCGCTACTTACAAATGATTTGCAATTCCGCTGCCGTTGAGCTGACCAGAAAGTCGCTAGCATTGTTCGTTATCTGACAGTCGTACGTTCCTTCGTCGCTCGCGACCACCGATCCAAACACGAGCGAACCATTCGTACGGTCCACATGAATGCGGGCTATTTTGGTGAGAAATAAGACAAAAAAAATCCGGGAGGGAAAATTAATTCGTGGAAATGTGCTGCAATAAGCAAAGGGTGGCAATTTTCTTTGAAGTTAAGCTGCCCTATCATTACAGGGTTTTCGGAGGATTATGACATTTGCAGGTTCATGGTCCGTTCTTGGCTGCGGTTTTTTGGAGGGTTTAACTGTGATTATTTTTGCATTTAGGCTTGTTTCAATCGTTAGAGTTTTTGTTCCAATTGTTCCACGAACAAAAATTGTC
Organism: Anopheles maculipalpis; assembly: GCF_943734695.1. Taxonomy (NCBI): domain Eukaryota; kingdom Metazoa; phylum Arthropoda; class Insecta; order Diptera; family Culicidae; genus Anopheles; species Anopheles maculipalpis. The sequence continues at coordinate 77,836,792 of NC_064871.1, forward strand.
CAGGAGATGCGCTAAAGCAACGAATGGAATTTGATCAATTGAGACAACAAAATTGACCAAAAGTTTTTTCTTATAATGTTTTTGTTTCGTTCCGAAATTTTCTGACGGATTCCCAGAATTTTTTGAATAAGTTGAAAAACCCCCCTTTTATACTTTTTTTATTCCTGTAGAACGACCTTTGCTTGCTATTGCTAACACCTGTTTTATGTATTTTTAGCTGTAAAATAAAAATCAGAAGAAATAAAATGTTGTCATATTAAAAAAAAACACTTATATATGACACGGAAAATTCCTTCTTGGAACATGAAAAAGAGTTTACAAAAAAGATGTTTTTGTGTTGTAATTATGTAAAAAAAAATTCTAAAAGAACAGCTGTTTTAAGCAAAATTAAACAATCAAAAGTGCGTCAAAAACTTGCGGCACGAATAATCGAAAATAAAAATATCTGAAAACCCGTCTAAAAACCCCCGAAATATAATCAAAAATACAAGCAGAAAACCTATCCCATAACTTCGTGGTCTGCAAACTGTGTTACAAACTTGTGCTCCAACATATGTAGTATCAGAACTATCCAACGGACTAGCGTTTGAACTGCATATTGGTGTTAGGCCACTATTAGTTGTTTGGAGACCAGAAATTGGTATCCACCCAGGGACGCACCTAGTTCTTCAAAATTCCGATATTCACTTTGATACACATCCGTTGATGAAGGCATAGAGAGATTTACCAATTTCAAGTTAAAAATAATACTCTTGATTTCGATCTTTAAAGTTCCTCCGATATCAATTGAATCCTCGAAAAACCCTGCAATACTGTTTGCGTTAGGATTCCGCCACTATCTACTGAAATCTTACCATCATCCCGAAGCATGGAGCTACTCTCCGTCGCTCCCGACATGGTTACCGAATCGTCCGTTGTCAGTGCCATACTCTCCGCCATATTGTCCCAACGGCGAATCACTTTACCATCTTTCCGCCAGCGCAGAACGAACCCTCCTCCACCTCCGCTACTATCGTTACCCGTCACCCGGAAGCCACAGTTAAACACTACCGGTTGGCTTTCATTAACAACCGTCGTGACCGGATGCAGTACGATGCGAACTGGTGCCGAACCACCAGCGAACGATTGCCTTTCGGTGGCTAATTGAAGCTGCGCCGGAACCATCGCTTCATCGGCCAACGGCAACGAATGTTCGGTGGATCCTTCGGCTGACAATGAGCCGAGCTGACGATCGCCTCGCTTACCACGGCACAGCAGCAAATTGTGGTTCTTGGTGCAATCGATTTTTCCTTCACCTATTAGGATTTATGCAAAGATGAATTTTAAAGCTTTCCATTCATCGCATTCGTTTAGAAGAAGAAGAAAAAACCCCTCAACAGCTTACCATAATTCGGTTTCAGCTTGAGCCGATAGTTTTTCGCACTACGAAGGGCAATCCGGCGGCTACCATCCGTGCGGGACACCACCACCAGCAAACAGCTGTACACGCCATTATCCTTCGCTGATGCGTTTTTTATGTGCAGCTTCCGGCGCTGCAGCTCGATGTGAGGTGATTTTGTGAGCTTTTGCTCATTCCTACAGGCAGAGCGAGAAAGAGAAAAGACATGAAAATGTTAAAAGAATGGCAACGACCCGTCGGGGTGGAAGAACGATGCAGTTTCCATGTTTTCCATCGCTCGTATGTCTTCCACTACTCCGGGCTGTCCCAATTTAAATTCTGTCTGCGTGGATAGTTTTATTTTCCGCGAGACATGCTGGCGCAACGAAAAAAACCCGGTACGTCTCGCATCCCATCCGCGTGGTCCATCTTGATCGTACACTCTTCCTTAGCACGTTTTTCCCGGTGTATTGTGGTGGGTGGTGGGTGCATTTTCTTGCCCCGACATTTTACATAATATTCTGTGAGAGCCAAACCACACGTCAATGTTTCTGTTTGTAAGGGTTGGTGTGCTGCAGCTGAATGCATTGGCCGCTCGGTAGCAAGAGACAAAGGACTCAAACATGAGTTCTGAGTTTTCTGTTTTATCCTTCGGTGGGTGTCACAGATGGATGTGAAACATTGTAGAAGTGGGTTGTACTACACAGTGCGCTTGCTTTCCCCTTTGTACGTGCTTTTATGGTTTTATATTACGTTGAAAATGAATAATGATGTAACTAAAAAACTATTTTACAGCATATGGGATATTTTATGATTGAACCTTAGCATTGAAATCTTATTAAATTTTAGTCAATCCTGAGAAGAGTAGCTATGAACGCATAAATCTCTGCAGGCCATTGACCAAGACAAGGTGAAAGCTCTCGAGACAGTAATATATAGCTTTATGCAAGAGGATCTTGTACTTTTCGCAATGTTTATTTTTTCGGTTCGGATAACAAAATTAAATAATATAACACGGATAATATAAAACGGAAAACAAAAGTACTGGAGATACCGATCAAAACTTCTAAGGCAACTCATGCTCAAAACTAAACAGAAAAGATACTGTTCCGGTGGTCAAATACCAGCTTGAACCATAAACTTTGTTAAAAATCCCAGAAATCCTCTCCATATGTTAGAAAGACAGATGTACCAATAGATACTAGGCTCCGAAGTACGAATTTCCTAAGCTTTTCGGGCTGTTGAGCGCTACTTTGGACGGGGTGTAGTGAAAGGTGAGAGTGTTGTACATGAGTCAAGCGGACAGATTCTCGTGTTCGCTGTTCGACATCGCCCTGGAGGGTGTCGGGCAAAGCGTGAGCTTTTCGCCCGTTTTCTTCAATTTCTTGGCTTCGCAAATGACATCGACATCTGCGGCGGTGTGCAAGAGTATCAGCTGATAGAGATAGATGACTTCTGTTGCTTTGGTACGATCGTAAATTTGGACAACAACGAAAGCAGCGAAATTCGAAGGTACATTGTTCAGAAAAAGGGAAAACTTGTCTACTATGGGCGCCACAAACTCCTGTAACTTCCGGTAGTCCATTTCGGGTACTAATCCTGGACTATGCCGTCAGAGGACGCCAATTCACTCGCCATTTTCGAATGGCGGGTGCTAAGGACTATCTTTGGCGGTGTGTGCGAGATGGGAGTGTGGTGAAAGAGAATGAATCACGAGCTAGCTAAGATGTTTGGCGATGTAGACATCCTGACGTTAGTCAAAGCCGAACAGATACATTATTGGTTGGGACACGTGATGAGGATGACGGACTCATGCCCGATCATGAAGGAGCACAGCGAACTCGTTGGCTGAATCTAGTTATCAAGGATCAAGACTACTATACTATACTAATATTGACAACTCTGGACACAAAAGTTGACCATCGTGAGAGAAATCTTGACCGTCGACTGCATATAAACGCTTCGTTCAACAACCAAAAATCATGCCCACGGATTGGATTCGCATATCGAGCTCATGGTGTAAATGATTATAGGAAAAAAGGACATAGTGGTCTTTAGATATCAATGAAAAAAGATACTGATGTATTACATTTTACTTCTCCTCTTGTTCCTCGTTGATCACGGGACCTTTTTAACACTAGCCAGCACGGATTGAGTGATCGGAGCGAGAATTTTATGTTAGACATTTGAGTGGTCACTGATAAAACACAAAAAGCCGGAAGCTGCCTCCATCGTAAAGCATTATCTCGTCAATATGGATGTGATCTTTTGAACAGAAAGTCGAACAGAATAAGCCGCACATTGACAGGAAAAAGAGCGGTTACAGGAAGGAACTTTTATGTACAAGAGTTAATAAATTAAGAGTTAAAGAGCAAAAAATGGCATTCACTTATCAGCAACAGTTGATGTTCACCACCAGACGGGTTTAATGATTTTTTTTAATGAACACGTAAACGATTACAAAAATTGTTTCTCTAAAAAGTATGACAAAAATACAAACTTTTTATTAATAAATGCTGTGTCTTTCGTATCACATGGGTTTGGCTAGGATCAAATCTCATTCTCCTTAAAGAGAAATAATGTATCAATAAGTATAGTAAGCCTATCGATAGCCGGCGTGAGGTCATCAAGCATTAGAGAAGAAGATTCCAGCCACACAACAGTTAGGCATGACTTACGGCTTGTGTCCTCATATCGGTCTTATGGGCATAGTCTCCTGTAGATGTTTATTTTTGTAGATTATAATTTTGAAGCATGTTTATTGTGGGATTAACGATGGTTTGTTTATCAGCAATATTCACGCTTAAATTGTTGAAGCGAAGATTGCTTAAGGACAGCTGACAATAAATTAAAAATCAAAGAACAAACCACTCCAATCACTTATCAGTAACAGTTGACGTTCACCGTGCCTTTTTGACTTTTTCATACGGTTTTAGTCATTTAATTATACTGATTTTTCTTAACGAAATTAATTAGTACATTCTTTAATTAACATTTCTTTAATTCGATCGCAAAAAAGTATGGCAAAATCTTAGCAAACTTTAGGTTTTAACTAGTGTGTCTTTTGCATCAATTAGATTTGGATCGGAGCAGTATTATGAGCCAGGGTCTAGCATCGAATCCCATCCGGATTATTCCTCCTAATGATCCTAGAGGTCATTAAGCCAAGAAGAGAATGAGCGACAGAGTGCTTCAACTTGTAAATAAACCACATTTAACCACAATCCTTGTTCTCCCAAATGAGCCAAACTCAGTGGTTGATAAATCCAAAACGGACATTACTCAAGCATTTAATTCGGCTGCTTCCCGTGCCATAAAACATCCCAAACACCATTTTATCGATTATCATCGCTTCACAAATCCTACCCAGGAGTCGTACCGTACAATTGTAGTACGGTGATGGAGATAGGGTTTATCCCTCTATAATTATCATTATCGAACATATGCATATTACCCAATTTAAATAAAAAAGTGCATAATACTAACGGCCACCCACTCATTCCGTCTATTGGGTCAATGAAATCGAAAAAAGGGCAGGTGAAGTGAACCCGCTGAAGAAGGGAGATTATTATTTTTCCTTTCGATTAAACACCGCACACATTTAATCAACGAATGAGCGCACGGCAAAGCTCACACCCCTACCCTGTTCTGTTGTGTGCAGTGCGAAATTCGGTCCACCGAAGGCTTATTTTTCATTCGCCATTTAATTGGACGGTAAAATAAATGAGCTCGTTTAAATGCTCTTGGGTTGTTTTTTTTTTCTTCTCTTCTGTTGTTATGTGTTGAAATATTTTGTTGGTGCATCCGATTCCCTAACAGCATGGGGAATTCTTTCGAGTGCATCGGAAGTTTACCGGCCAACCACAACCGGCTGGTGAAAACATAAAAACATAAAACCCACCACACATATCGTCACGTGCCGGGCGGAAGCGGGCGGTAAAGTTTTGCGCAGTCTTTGCTACATCCAACTTCTTACCTGTACCATTCGACGTGAGTCTCTTCCGTTGGTTTGCCATCGCTGCCGATGACTTCGGTGACGGGTTCCTGGCTCGAGTGACATTTGAGCGAAATGCTTCCACGATCCGGATCATGCTTGAGCAGCTGCACGACTGGTGGTGAAATTCCTGCAGCGAAAGACGGAAAAGTAAGTTGAGAATTGTGTGTGAAAATTTTTTTGGACATGACATGATGGTATAGATGGCATCGATATTTGTTAGAGATATTATTTATGGCTGATGTTGTGGTTATGGAGGATATTCGAAAAATCCGTTTTTGTTGAGGTGATCTTCACTGCAAATACTAGCCTGAAAAATTGATGACTCTAGCTTAAGAATGTCGCTTATTTCCATAGCCAGTGGCCATGATTTTAAGTCCGTTGTCTACTATAAGGCCTGTGGCACAGCTTCATCGTTCCGAATTTTCGAATGTTCCTGACAAAGTTTTATATGGGATTTGACAGATGGCAAACCTTCCGATGGACGGATGACAAACGATGGAGCTATCCCACAGGCCTGAGTAGTTGACAGAACATCCGCTGTCATAGACGTAGCTTAATATTTGTCTCTATCATGAAAGCGACCCTGGTTCCCGACGGTTCGATTGAAAATCCGCATCGGAACCGATCGAAACCGTCGGTTCCATTTCTTCGCAATAGGAACTGAAACCACAGGGGCTGGAAGCACTCCAGAGAACCCATCACGAATCTACACCCCCTAGCATAACGTTACATCCAGAGTCTTTGAGAAGATTGGACCCAAATCTTGATGTGTTTGTCTGATTTCTACTATCTTCAACATGAATTACTATTGTCTATTACGACACCATTCCCCAAATCCGCAACTTTTAGGTCAAATTGCCTATTATTGTTTCAGCAAACTTGCTCCAAATAACTATTCGGACGTGATCAACCTAATGTTTTCTATAACGATCCGGTTTCTCTGACACTGACAGATTGAAAGCTTCGCATGATGTTCCCAGAACACACTTTCTTTCCGTTTTTTACCAAAACTTCTTTAATAGTACAATCGTAAACGAACACACAAAAGTTGGTCACAGAATCAATAAATAAAAAGCTCTCTAAATCGTAACCATCGTTTTTTGTCTTTTTCGTTTCCTTCTGTCTTGTGGATAATTGAACTCCACAAGCTGCGCCCTGGTTCGCTTCCGGAGTGATCAGAATTGAAATGATCCTGTCGTGTAGACACACAAACACAAACTGAGCGGGAGCGATAATGCGCCAAATCTACTCGGGACAGTCGACAAAAATGAAAACAACAAGACCTACGACCCTCCCTTTTAAGGGATGATAATCGGCGTACGGACGTCATTGGGAGGGGGGGGGGGGGGCTCTGGGGTTTCCTTCTTAATGGACCTAAAACACACTGGACCACATTTCTGCAGCCTGCACCACACCATACAGACACGTCTCGATGTTTTTTCGAACCTAATCCGAACCAGGAGGGTTCGTGCAACCGGGCGGACAAAGACTGTCCCCCGGTGCACCCCCGGGGGGTGCACCACGATAAAAAGCGAGCAGCCGACCACAATCTTGGACAGCATGTTTATATCCTTTGTGTGTGTGTCGTTTGGTAAGGACAGCGTTCGACAGTCGAGTTGAGGAAAAACTTTCTTTTTTCCCCGTCCCGTTTTCCAGGTCATAAAAAGTTACGAGTTTTCTTTCCTTTCCGTCTGATATCTGTGCAATCGGTAGGAAACAGACTCCCCCCCCCCCCCCCTCCCATTCCTACCACATTAGAGTTGGAATTCGGATTGGAAGGATTTTGAACCAGTGTCTCGGGGCTGTCGCCATCTTTTCGCCACAGAAACACAGGAAAGCGACTGGAAATAATTGGGTCGTTGGAAGAGTAATCGAACGAGTTTACGAGGGTTGCCGCAGGTTGCATAAGGACTGTGATTTTCTTCGTCCACCGAAACTATCAATGAGTTTTGCTCGTTACTCAATCTGTTTGAGCGTGTTTGAATATTGATATTTAAAGTTTTTGATGAAGAGCGCTTAGCGGGAGCTCCAGAAAAGCTTGCTACAGTTGTGAACAAGTTGCGCTTCACACTTCAATGTAATGACCATAAATGGCGTTACGTGAAGTCAAATAACGAGACATAATGCAAAGATTACGCCCGTTAAACGCCATAAGAAAAAGAAAATCACCCAGGCACTCTAGAACAGAAATATCGGTCCCAAAGTTGTAATGGCAAGAAATTTAATTCAATTGCTGGACAGCAATGGCGTGCAGAAACTTGCGCTAGTCCACGTACTTCACCAGAAGTGGAAAGCTTCCCGATTTTATTAGGTTTCATCGGATACGCTGCTCAATCGTAGTACGGAATCTTAAGAGTAATGAGCAAAGCAAGAACTTTACCAGGAAGTTTAATCGAGGTCAGGTTCGATTGAGTAGCAGTAGCTCAGGTTCATTACTTCCCAACACCAGTAGAGAAACGAATTTTGCCGGGCAAGAGTTGCCCGTTTGCTGAGGTAAGGTAATTCAATAAATAAAGTTAGTTCCTCGGCAAGCACTATAGGCAGTAGCAATGATTTGTGTGATTGAATGGAATTCGTTTAATTACCCATTTTCCACGATGGGGGGTTGAGGTTTTCTAGAACATCCAATATTGTTTAATGAGATGGAACAAGCACTAATTTGGACATGGTGGTAGAAAGGGCAGCAATAAATGTAATGTCTGTGGTAGTAGTCGATTAAGGCGCAATGTCTAGGGCTGCGGCGCTTTTGGTAGACGCAAAGGCAAAGTGAAGTTCGGGAAGTTCTAATTGCACCCGATTGTGGTTAGATTTGTTTGTTGAATCAACAACAAACCCATCGCACCATTAAAGACGTGCATTTGCTTGCCATAAATCAGTACCCAGCCAGCATGTCTACCATCGATCAAGCTTAAGAGACCAGCGTTTTTGGCTGGGAAAATATGGCAGCATACCTACATAGCTCCCTGCATTAATATGCATCCGGGAAAGTTTATCCTATTGATGTGGCCAATCAAATGCCAATCTGCACACGGACGGGAAGTGACCGTTACGGGCAGAGATCGCGGTGCATGCAAATCACTGTTATGCGAGAGTGTCATAAATTAAAGTTCCCAGATGCCATCGGTTGGTACTAGCGCTGGAGCGATCACTATCCAAAAACAGTGCCCATCCGCTCTCTCCAGCAAGCACCGTGACCTCAGGCATCCCTTAGACTACTATGCGGCATTTTGTCCATTCATCCATCCAGCCAAAGAACGGACGTGTGTCCTGAAGGTTTAGCGGGCACGGCAGAAAGGGGCGGTTATTCAACTCCGAAGGTAATCCAGCGATATCAATCTTCCCCGTGTGGCCACTGTCGTCGCGATTTGTCCGTAGCGATATGCATATACTGTGATGACCTCGGGCACGGGGTGCGAGCGAGGGGTTGTTCTGCATATTCTGCTTTCTCCACAGACAATAAAGAACCCATAAATCTCTGCCGCACACACACACACACGTACGTGTACACCGCCCCACAGGACCTGGAACGAGTCCTCCATTTTGGGACGACTTTGGTGGGATTCTCGCTCGGCGTTATGTGATGTGTGAGAAGCGGACCAGGGCGGCAAAAAGTAAATTCAAAGCCTGCACATTATGTTGCACAGTGTGAGGTGATTCACACATGCATCCAGCGGGTACATTGGGAGAATTTCCTCGACGCTTGTTTAAGGACAGCGCTGTGCTTGCGTGAAACAAAAGTTTCCACCGCTCAGGAGACCATTATTTCCGATGGGCTCCTATAATCTTATAGCCGTTTGCAGCACAAAAAGATATTCTACACCTTCTGCACCGTGTCGTTGAGCGGTATCTGCGTTGATTAAGAGATAAGTTCGTTGCAGCCTGAGGTTTTAGTAAACTCCATCTCACCTAACATAATGCAACACTAATTATAGCCCACAAAAGTTTGCCGTCCTTGTGTCCGGAGAGGCATGCTCACACACACACGCCACATACACGTATGCAACAGTGAAGGTGAGATGTGGAAGGGACATCCTCAAAGGACTCATTGCTTTGCCAAAAAAAAATAAGCTCAGGGTGGAACCAAGAACTTGCTAGACAGCTGACCTGGAAAGTGCAGCCACTGAGAACAAAAATGGGAAAAACTTTGCAGACTTGCTGTAGTGGAGAGTACGAGAGAGTACAACAACAACAACAAAAAAAAAACTTTCCAACAGAACGACAATCTCAATCCTTACACTTCCTGTGCCATGGTGCTTTGTACCTTACGAAAGCGGCTGGTTCGGATGATGAATTTTCGAGTAAGCTGAGTGGAGTTTGCACTTTGGCGATGGTTGGTTGTGCCTTCGGTGCCATCACGTTGATGGCGATGATGATGAGGCTGACGACAAGTGGTAATTTAGTTGTATCATCTACACAACCACCATTGCTTTTACGATTTTGATTGAGACAAAGTTACCACAAGATAGAAAAAAGTCTAATTGTAGTGTCCGAGTGATGTCTAAAACTTTTTCCAAAAAGCCCCTTACCAGACTGGTCGGTCATTCAAAGCCAAATTTAGTGGCAAAAGTACCTGCTTGGCTTGAAAGCATCGTTACAATATTCATAATGCACCAATAGGCACTGCATTAAATTGCATCAGCTTTAAGGACTCTCGGTTTGCATTAGCTTCTTCACTTCTTCATTTATGACACCTGTCAATGTGGCATGAGTACTACAGGAACGGAGATGGACGTGTAAGGCTACGGACAACGTAATCCTTTTGTCTAATCACACCCAAGACAAGCACGCCACGAACAAAGCACAAAAGCGCCTCAGTATGTGTAGAGGAATTACTTCCAGTTTAAGAACTTCTGAGGCACAGGATTACTTCGGAACCATGAACGTAACACACGTTTAGTACTGCTTTCGGCAGGGAGGGACGTTTGGTGCATCACTTGAAACAATGCAACTACTGTAATCGTCAGATAAAACACGAAACATCCTGTACGGTGTGGTGTGTCGTAGTATACAGCCCACTGCACAATCAGCCACGCAACACTGGATTGCTTTTGATGTCAAAAAGCCGCACCAGAAATGGAGAGCAAAGGGTTGAGCTCTAAGCCAAGCATGCGGAAGCAGATGCATAATGCGATGACAACACAATTCATCACACCTTTCCGTAATTCTTTCTTGTGTTTACATGCGTTGAAATGTCTCCTGACTTTAGTTATGACGTGTCTCGAGGATATAGCAGGCCCGTATCTTGTACGCTACTGGCTGTCTCCTAGTACTCTGTTTTTTTCCCCTAGGCGTAAGAATCTTCTCGATTAATTCAAGTTGAAGGTACAGATGGTAAGATCAAAAAGACACATGGTGTTGATTAAATGAAACGCATAAACAACATCCCGATTAATGGGACACTTGCAGAGAGGCACTACTAGCGTGAGTACACACACGTCTCGCCCTTGCCATAGTAGCGACGCTGGTGGAATATTCATTAATGCTAGACATAAGTTGGAATTCTTGGAAGGACATAATCTTTCATATTTAGTGTTTTGGATTGAAGTAGCTACACTAATGTGGCAGACGTCATCCTATGGATACTAATATTCATATTCTTATATTTGTCTTTAATACACAAGAAGATGACGCAGAAGAAGAAGATGTTGTCCTGGGCCTTAAAAACATTAGCTAAAAAACTAAAGGTTCTAGAATTGGTGCTCATAAGCTCACGGCAATTAACTTCCCATGTCAAGCAATACGCATAACAACGTCTACGTGGAGTAGACGTAATAATCACTGATTCGGGATCCAAAATTCAAGACCAGCTATTTGAGTCCGAAAACCCAACCAAAGGATGAAGTCTTCCTCTTGACTTAACGACTTTCTAGGTCACGCCCGGCCATCGATAGACTTACTAGACTTGGTGATACCACATAGTTGGATAGTCAATCCTCACATGGAGGCAACCATCCGGATGAAATTTGAACCCCAGAGCTGCCATTTGTAGATCGGCGCCGTTTTCGCATCTACCACCGGGCAGCCCCAAGAAATGGATGAAGTGAAATCTGTCAATTTTTTGCAAAGTTTAGGTGCTTTTATAGACAATCAGATGCAAATGTTTTTAGTATGCATTTTAATGTATCAGCAAGGAAACCATTTTGGAGCCTTGCTAATAAAGATAAATTATTTAAGGGCTGAAACTTAAAAATGAAACTTAAATTCATGTACCTTTAACGATACTCTCCTAAACATTCCTGGATGACCTCAAATGATTTCTTGAATATGAACCAATCATTAATGTAAATTTATATTCAAAAATAATTTGACTTCTTCACACCGAGAGCCTAATTTCCAACACCCCTGAAGCGTATTGAAAGACCACCAATATTACATTTACATTCAAAAAGCATCTGTCAAATATTGGCGAACAAAACTACCCGTTCAATATTTGGCTTGACTGAATGCAAATACATCAGCGACATAAAACATCCCCTCTCTCTACCCCCCAAATTTCTCCTAATAACCATCTCACGCCGAAAAACGAAAGGTGTGATAAATGAAGAAAAAGAACGTTCGAAAGAACAACAGCGTGTGCGAAGTGAAATCTTGTTCACACTTATTAAGCACACCTTCGAAGCATAATCATCCCCAACGTCAACGCCATTCATTGTACTCGGGAATGCACTCGCTCCCGAGCGGTACACGCTGCTGCAGGGGGAAATGCATCATCCTGCGTGTATGCAGGAAGCGGCAAAGAAAGGGAATAATGTCCGTTGTTTGGCTTTTGTACGAACGAAACCTGCCCGTTGCTTTCCCGAAACGTTGAAAGGATTTGTTCGAAGGGAACCCTCCCGGTGGAGTAAACCTTGAGAAGGAGAGTCTTCTTCGAAGGAGAGTTCGTTCGATTTGCATATGCAAATTTTATTTTTGTACCTCTTGCATCTATAGCTTATGGCATGGTGGATACGCTGAATGGCGGTACTTTTTCATGGCGTTTTGTAAAAGGATTGAAGTTTTGCACACCTTTCACAACGTTTTGAAAGCTTCGGTATTGCTATAATTGAACGATATTCAATCGATTTTCTATGGTGTTGCTTCAGGAACCCTGAAATTCTCCTGTGGAATTTCCACTGCTTCGCTCCCGGGGGAAAAAAAAATGCCATCAAATCCACCCAAATATCGCATAACGTGTTGTACTGAATGAAGCACATTAGTGTGAGTATGCAAATCGTATCGTCACAGCCGCACTTACAGCGTCATAAATATGGGCCATCAGCATTACCACCAGCACGCCACACATTGCATTTGCATTTTATGCGCTTCATCAATAATGACGAGATTTTCCCTTCGTAAAGTCGGCATTTTTGTTTTGTTTGTGCGTTCACTCTCAGCCCTCGAACGCTTTGTTTGATCCTCTCTCGTACATACATGTACACACGGACGGCATTACTTACGTTCAACACCTCATCAAACAAACAGCACGAAAGTATTGGCCACCACTGTCAGCTAACACAGCATGATGCTGTCGCTGTCGATTGGTTTTGTGACGCCCTTAACAATTTGGTGCTCAGGAAGAGGAATTTCTAGTACATGAGTGGTTACGGAAGAATGGACTTAGTAATGAGGATGGGCAGGGGCTTAGCAGACTTGTGTTTTAGCCTAGCTTGGCGTTTTAGTGTCCTGATTGCTCTCCTCTGAAGTTGTTTAGGGACGTTTAGGAAATTAAACTGAAGAGGGAAAGAAACCCATAACAGTATGATCATATTTATAGCTCAGAATCATCTGCAGATGGCAGAGGTCGCAGAGATGACAATGGCAAATCCCACCCGAACAGTTCCCGCATAGTCAGAACTGACTATCCAACTACGTGGTAATAAAAAATCATTCGATGGCCAGCGTGATCTTAAAAGGTCGTTAGGCCAAGAGCAGGAAGAAGATCTCAGCTGCTTAGTACATGTTGTTTGATGGAAGCCATTGTAGTTCTATTATTAACAAATACCTCATCATGAACAACTCCAAACGCTTTTTGAGCAATGGATTGTCTGGAATCATTCTCGTGACATGAAGGCCGTGTCTGCAACTAATGCTCTGATTTTTGTGACTGTGAATACTGACATGTTTGTGAAAATATTTATTCCAGCGCCTTGAATTCTTCAAGAAAAACCTGTTATCTGTAGGTGTAGATACCTAAGCGGACGATTTATAGACAAAATCATCATCAGTCATTGGCAACGGACACTAATGTGCTGTCCAGTATATCTTACGATGAACTTGAGCTTCTCAACTGCTCCTTTTTTCGAGTAAATTTCCATCATATTTCAAGAATAGAAGTTCCTTAAGTCAAAAAAAGACTAATACTTGAATTAGTTGACGATATTGGTTCATTTTTTAATATTGTTGTGCTCAGCCGCCCCAAATTCCTAGACGAATGAGTTTCATCCGACTCACCAGCAATTAATGAAAAAATACCGTTTGGTAAGCTGTATTATAATTTCTTCTGAATACAGGTAGTTATATCAAACTAATATCTCAGATCTTCGCTCTATAGATCCTTCTGAACCCTGACAATTCTGGTAATAACGATTAAGATTAAAGAACATAGAGATGTGCTAAAGATTTAGCACAAAGCTAAATCTCGCTTGAAAAGCTTTCTTTCATTACCAAGATAACCAACAGTCAAGCATCCATTACTTATTATGCCACTGATCGGATTATGTCTCGCAGGATTACGCTCGTCTTTCACAAAACTGCAATCTCTCTCTACCTCATCTCCTATCATACAGGCTCGCAATGGGATGCCAAAAAATTAACGATTAAGTAATCAACTTAATTGGAGTAAAGTAAGAGTTTTCCACTTGCAACAATCCTTTTGCTTTTCTTTACTATTTTTTTGTTTGCAACGAGCTATCGTACTATGCAATGTGTAAACAAAAAAACCAGGAAATTCCAACCACTCCACTAACCTTGTTCTCTGCCTTAATCTCCCCCTTGCCTGCCATCTCACTTGTTGACCGGCGCCGGTAATAAATGGAGTCTGGGTCAGCATCGTATTACCCCGCCTGCCGAACACTAGCGTATTTCCACAGTTACCATTACGATCGGGACTTGTAATACGGTACTACTGGCGAGAGAAAAAAAGGACACACTTTCCCATCTCCACCACAAGCCAAGGATAAAGCTTGGGAAAACTTGGGGTGTCTTGGAAATAACTTCACACCGCCGGATGGAGCGGGGGATGTCGATGGAAAGAACTGGTTCGGTGTGAAACGACCGTCACTGTACATTATCCACCGTCAACATGGAAACCAAATCCTCGTCTGGAGAGCTCGTCCAGCGATAGTCACACAGTCACCGGGAAATGTTTCCGTACCGGATGGATTGTTGTGGATGTGCTTTTTCCAACACGGCGCAATGGCTTGTTGGTGGGAAAAAGGGGGGGGGGGGATCGGTTTTTGCTGAAAGAAAATTCCGCTCGCCAATAGCTCCTTCCCGAAAGCACCATCTTTTACTTTGGTACAAGAAAAACGAGTAGGTTAATTAAGAGCAACTACGTTCCCCGGCAAGGAAACACCCGGAAGTGGCGACTCAACCGAAACCACCACCCTTCCTTTTGGCTCAGGGTAACAGTAGAAAAGCGCTCTTCCCAGCTTCCCAGCACCCCAATCTTCCTGAAAACACTTCAGCACAAAGCTTTGAAGCTGCTTTCGGGAAAGTTTTTTGGTGGGGCAAAACAGGATGGATGGAGCGCATTATTTTGGGGGGTAAGTCTTTCACTGACCTTTTGAGCAACTTTTGGGCTCACAAGGGTTAATTGGTTTGCTGATTGTTCAATTAGATTATACTAGCAGAGCCAATTTTCTTGGCACGAAGAGAAGACATGAAGATTTTAAGTGAATTCTGTATGATAGTAAACAAATAAATAAATAATTTGACAGCTGTGCGCAGGTCACTCTGTATCCTACTTAGATATTTGACAGACCGACTTGGAAAGTTTATAGTTCCTAGTTGAGTACTTCATAAATCATATTCTATCACCGAGGAAGATTTTATCGCCAATCGTGCCAAGAATCATGAATGAAACTACAATCCTATAGCCGAATTTATGCAACGCCAGCCATTGGCAATTAGCGAAAGTTAGCTGAAACGCATCCGGCCAATCGTATCCAAACACACTCCATGCTATAGCCGTATGTGCTAATGATTATAGTGTGGTTTTGTTTGCTCTCTTTACGGTGCGAACATCATAAATTGGGCGCCGGCAAGCAAAAATCATTCTCCTCCCTCGAAGCGTAATTAACCCATTTTCACTAATCACCTCGTGTCCTGTACGATCGGAGGTATCGGAGTCAACGGGCAGGTGATGAAGACACAAATAAACTGATATCGGATATCATCTTCATTGATAGTCGAGCATTAAATCCACACGTACCGGGGGGGGTTTTATTTGGTGGTTGCTCTAGAAACACTTCTGCACAAAGATGGGGTAGGTTTTTGGATGTGTTTATGAACATCGCACAAGCTACCCAAGCTCTTGCCGGGTTCGCATTACATTCGCCGAATTTCCTCGGAAACCCACCACCAATGTGTACATCGACGTGAGATGAAATGTTTTACGGGTAAGTCAAATGTTACGAAGCACTGAAGACTATGGTGAGAGTTTTCCTGGCAAAACGCATTAAGCAAACGTAACAGAGAGAACGAGAAAAGCAGGAAACCAAAATCGACAAAGATCAGCATGACTTGCTCATTAAAATGACACCCCGGCACAATGCATGCCGGGTCCTTTCCCAAAAAGATCCTTTCGTGCTGGTGGGTTTCAATGTCGGTTCACAATATATTCACAGCAATACTTTGCCCTTTGCAACGCACGGTCGCGGGGAGAATTGAAATGAAAATATCTCTTCCGTGCTGAAAAGTTTCCAATTCCATTTTCACAACACTTCCTCCGTCCGTGGAAATCAATTTCCGTTTCGTGTCATCATGTCCTCTGTTTCAATACAGGGGGGGGGATGAGAAGTATTGGTTTAATAATTTCCTACATTTCCGAGCGCTTTTCACTTACACCATTGCCATATCCGAACTGTTTTGGGGAAGCCACACTCCCGTGAGAAAAAAAAAACGTTGGAAAAAATTCTCCCAAAGTATGTGTCCCGAGACCAAACCCGAACCCGCTGCCCGTACTGGAATGGGTGGTGATGAAAATTATGCTATCCGCGAGTTTTCGCGCCGGTCTTCCCGCTGTCGGGCAGGAATTTTTCCTTTTAAATGTTTTCCAGTAAAACCTCAGCTGTGGTTTCCGTCGTATCAATCAAAAAAATCCTTCCAAAAGGAAGATGGAAAATGTAACCATCGTTATTCATACATGAGGAAATTCTTGGAAATTATTTTTGGGGTTTTAAGTACGATTGAGTATGGTGACGCGCTGTTTGGAGGAGTGTAGGAAACATCAAAGATATGCAACTCGCTGCGTGAATATTAATCGTCACTAAAAGCATCTAGGATGAGTGAACATCGAGATCGTAGCTCGTGGCATAACCACAATTACAAGAGCGCTTCTTGTAATGCACACAAAATCCTTTGCCATCCTATATACAGGTCGTATATAGGAACGTAGGAGACGTAAGGACGGCTGCAGATAATAAACATGTCATTAGACGGTCAAATCGAAACCACCGCTTAGTGGGAATCGTGTGTACGTACTGCCAACTAGTGTCAAGTGTGTATCCTTCCGAGCACCATCAACATCACAGTGCCGCCGTCCACCAACATCTTCATCGCCGATACGAGGTAGCATGTGCAACACCATTGTCGCCAAACGTCTCAACAGACCGACAGAAGACATTGTAAGTGAAAAGCATCTCTTCAACCAGCCAACCGTCCCATCGCAAATTCGGATCGCCAATGGATGTTCCATGTTCTACAACATAGCGCAGCGTTATCGTCTTCGTTTGCGTCTTTTCTGCCTTACCGCGCTCATTGACATTTAGGCTCGGGCTGCTACAATGAGCATTCAATCGTATGAGACCAACCCACCACCACAATCCTCTACCTCACCTAGCGGCCATTTCCATCTCAAGTGGAGATGTCAAGCGTCGTCGACATGCACAAGATGCCGCCCGCGGACCACCGAGTACCTCCGCGCACCAAGCAACTGTAAGGTTTTCCACCCTGAAACACCCTCCGTAAGCGGGTGGGGTTGGAAAATTGAAAATGATTCATGATGGGTTGGTAGGCTCCACCTTGGCACCAGTCCATGTAACACTGCTCGGGTGGGAAGCTTTAGCCGGTGGAACGGGGGTCATAAAAGAAGTTCCGCCCTTGTGTGACTGATGTGCACCGATGTGCAGGGTAAGATGTTATTGACGATAATAATGGTGGCAAGAGGTAATGTGTCAGTAGCATTTGGCGACGACACACATCCATTCGGACGGAGAGAGCGAGAGCGACACACATTTGCATGCTATTAAATTGCAGCAGACGATGCACATGGTTTACATGGCTGCGTTTTACAGCCTATTCCATCAACCGCGCGCGGTACATCGACCTGTGCTGATGCCCGACCCACTCTAGGCCAAACATGCATTTTTACACTAAATTGCATGTACGGTGGGATGTCATTTTTAAAGTGGCGTTAAGATGAAGGTGTCGTTGAACCAGGATAACTGTCTTCTGTTCTTTATGGTTAGCATTAGGTGAGACTCTTTTTCTTGTTACACTTACTTGTGCAGGCTGGAGCTATTTAAATGGCATGCATGATTTCGAATGGAATATAAATATGAAATTTACATAACATCATTTGCTCAGAGAAGTGGTGATCTGGTAGATCGGAATTTGTCTATTCTTTTCTATATATATTCCCTATGATCGTTACAAATTTTACGTTAGCTTAGTTGGATTGTTCGTCTTTTTTCTATTTTTTTCTATTTTTCAAAATTATTGCGATTGTGTGTGAGTCGTAATCCATTTCAACCCTTCATCATCAATTTGGTACTATTTTCCTATTGATATTTATATTATAAACAATTTTTAATAAATTTAATTTTTAATAATAAATAAATGATCTCTGCGTTATTCCAATTACAGTGACTCAGCTTTAAAAAATGCTTGTTTTCTCTCAGTTAAAAAAAAATAAAAAAGTAAACTTAAACAGATATGGCGAATATCATTTAGAAACCCTTTTTTGTACTTGGCTACTTAATAAGATGGTCTTTTGTATTGTAAATTGTCTTTTGTGTGTAAATTGCCGGACATTTATATCCTTTCATCAATTCATCTTTTATGTTATCTACCAAAAAATAAGATTAAATTATCAGCTCAGCTGTAAAACTGATTTCTGATAAAAATTTGGCAATGATCAGCAGCCAATAGTGGGGACAAGTCTTAGCACCACATGATATAACAAATTACCGGGGGTGGCCCAGTAGTGTTGGATCGTCGTGAGGACTAACTATTCAACTGCGTGGTATCTGTAAGTCTAGTAAGGCATTCGATGTCCGTCGTGGGGGGATTAGAGTCGTTAAGCCAAAAAGAAGAAAAAAATACAAAAAAAAACGACAAGCGTTCACTACAAAGTAAACGATCACCTGTTTCGTCCTTTACAACAAATAACATCATGAGAAATATCTTTGTCTCAAAATAACGATTTTTAACCAAGGCCAGGTGGTATTTGTGGCAAATGCACCGGTCTTCATACAGCAAGACCAGTGTTCAAATCCCATCCGGATCGTTCCCTCGTAGTGAGGACTGTCTATCCAACTACGAGGTATGAGCAAGCATAGCACCGGACGACCCAGCTCAATCTGGGCGTGGTAGGCCCAGATTGAGGTGGGAGGATGGCGGGAAATCACCTGCCATCAAGGCCGGGATAACGGATTGGCGGACGACGGCGCGGGACCGTGAGCGGTTCCGGATTCTGCTGCGGCAGACCAAGACAGCAAAGCGGTTGTAGCGCCTGATAAGTAAGTAAGGTAGCAGCAAGTCTAGCTAAAGCCTTTCGATGGCCGGCATGGCCTAGTAGGTCGTTAAGCCAAGGAGAAGCTGAAGAAAAAGAACCAAAAAATTGTTATCTTAAAGCAAAAACCTCATCGCTGTGATAAGATACAGCCTTTCAATACATACTAAAAAATAATATTTGAAACATTCAGTGAAATTTTTAAAATGGATAGAGGAATTTTGCTTCTGCTGAGGAGAAATTGACAACGCGGCTGTAGAATTTTGCAATTAAGTTTGGTTTAAAGATTAAAACAAAATTTTCAGCTAATTTTTGTTTTGAACTCCTTCGAAAGTTAAAATATGGAGTTGTAAGATGAGATGTCAACGAAAAAGTAGTTGCTTGTATGTAGCTTCAAAAAAATGTAGCTTAAAATTCGAAACACATCGCTTCACGTTAGAAGCAAAAATCGGAACTTCGAAACGTAAGGCCACATTAGAACAATATAGCAAAAATTCCAAATACTCCCAGAAAGAGCTACTCACGATTGAACGTTGACCCGTTTCCATTCAACAGCAATTTATTTAGATCTCCCTGCAAGATAGGCGCACACTTTCAATTTAAAAGTAAAATGGTAGAAAATAAGATTATCCCTGTGTATTCCGTTTGGATTGCATTTCTTCTCACACCATGCTATTTCCTTTATCTGACATTCTTTCACCGGACAGAGAGGAATCGAGTGCCAAAGTGCAATTCTTTATTTTTTATACCATTTTTTCCACTTTTTTGTTCTACGGGCCAGTATCGTTCCGTTGTACGGAATACAACTTTATTTATTGTTGTGCTGAAAAGGCAACCCCCCAGTGCAAGCTTTTTTCGCGTTAGCGTTTCAGCACCGTCCCGGTGCGAACTCGCAACTTTTTAAATGAATCTTTAAACAGTTGAAACAGCGGCAAAGGAAGCGAACGTAACGAAACACAACCTTAAAACTAATCGCACTTGAATGTTTTGCCGTTGTGCTGCTCCTGCTGCTGCTGCTGCTGCTGCTGCGCTTATAATCGCTGCAATGGAGAGTTCAATTGGAAATAAAACTTTTCACGCTCGTTAAGAAGCGTGCGCATGCATTGGCGTTAGTTTTTGCTGCCATTTCTTTTCCCCTTCCCCACCGTTAACAGTTTTTAAAATATTTTCCAAACGCGAGTGCGAGTGTGTTTACGCTGTACAAAGACGAGTTTTCTTTTGAAACTTTGCACTGCACTGTAGCGATGTAAAGCAAGTATATAAAGTAACTGTATCGCTACGGGGCCACCAGCTCGACGATATTTTCCTTTAAGAAGTTTTCGGTCCCTTCCCCTCCCCCCAGACAACACCCAACCCACGTACCCACAAACGCAGCAAAGCTTCGTTTTTATGTCCGTTCGGAAAAGCGATTGCGACAAGCTTAAAATAATCCAACATTTCGTTGAGTCAGACAAGAGCTAACGAAGAGCACGTTTAAGAAAATATGAACCACGCTTTCCTTCGTGGAAGTGGAAAAGCTGCCCGGTTTCCTACCGGTGGTTGAATGTTTTCATTTGGCAGTCGTTTTGCTTTGCTTTGGGCCTGCAACGTGGATGATATTTTCACGGCATGGAACCGTTTACGGCAATCTTGTGTGCAAAAGCAGGGAAAAGAATACCGTAACCGAGGTACGGTTTCGGTTGTATTTATTTAATTTTATATGCCTTTTTTTGGTTTGTTTGTTGCTATCCACTAGCCAACCAGCTAGTCGACGAGCGAATGCGCCGCTGTGGTACTACAAAACTCGAATGGGTTACCCTGGTTGCAGCGAGCGAACGAGAGTTTCAAGTGGATTTAATTAAAACAGGCAAAAGTTCCACCCGCAGTTTGAGAATGTGATTGGATCCTGCCTGATCCGTGGCGCGGAACAAGTTTGTGCGTTTCCCGGGGTTGACGTTTCATCGGGAACACCGTCAGAAAAGCGAGCACCTGAGCTATTGTGAGCAGCAGTGCGAGCATCAATTAATTTATGCGCGAATCAAATAAGCATGTTGGTTTGATTATGTGCAATGCGATGGCACTGGAGATATGAAATAATAGAATGTTTTCATTGCTAGGAGCAAACTTCTAATATTGTTTTATTTGGTTATTATACATGATAAAATAAATTTAAATTCAAATTTGAGGTTTATATTTTCTGAGCTGAATATTAGCAATTATTTTTGCTATTTCTCGTAGGTTGTCCTGCCTAACAGATAATAGTCAGCATATATTAGGATCAATCCAGTAAATACCGGTTGTTTATGATAGCACGGATCATGGAAGATCGCATGGATTAGCTGTTGGTTGGCTTTATGGTTTACTAACTCGTAACGCCTGATAGGATGCAATCGTTACCCATAGAAACAGGAAGCTCTACATTGCGTTAACTAGTGATGGGTTCGCTGAAATGCAATCACGGTTCCAGTCCGTCCGGAATCGTCGGAACCGTCAGCGTTGAACAAAACTCTTAATTTAATGCTCTGGTACTTGTCACCCACACATTTCTGTTGCAGCCTGGACCATACTTATACTCATACTGGTCGACAAGGTTCCGAACTTTATCGCCGCTTTCGGACGATTCCGGTCCGTTCAGATGGTTCTGAACTGTTCCTACGATTCCGAGGGTTTCAGTTTGCACCTAGTTCCCCCGGAACTGGTTCCGATTTTTTACTTAGAATCGTTGGGAACTCTTTCCACTTTAATGCCAATTTTACCAATCTCTAGTATATCCCATTGAATCATCTTAATACTTTAAAGTTCACGTTCATCATCGCTTAGTCCTTCCTTCAAGGACAATTTCTTAAAATAGACTTCAAGAGGAAAATATGTTCAAAAAGAACTTTCTCTGGAAAATCTTTCAAGTATTTGTGGAACTTTCTAGGTGATCTTGCAGACGATATATCTCCGAACGAGATGCTAACATTAATGTTAGTTTAAAGTCATTAAAGTCAAAAAAAATAGTTTTGGAGCGAAAAATTTAATTAAAATTTTTACTAGCTTGATATGAACTGGTATTGATATAAAATTATTTTATTCTAGCTAACACTTAGTTAAGAAATTTACCAACAATTATTTTATTGCTTTAAAGCCTTTGAACATGGGTAAGGACAAAGCAAACTGCTAAGCACACAAATATTAGCGTCCTTCGTGCTGTACTACAACAGCATCACGAGGGGAGTAATATTACACGGCTTCCCATCCGTAACAGTAGTCTAACTGCACTTCGATTCAAATTTCCACCGAGACACATAAGTCTGTCTGCGCCGCACATTAAGAAAACCAATCTCACGTAACTTGTTCGCGGCGGTATAGCTTTTGCAGAGAGTAAATTTATGTCTCGTGGTAAAATGAAACACACGTTCAACGGTCACGACTCCGTCACGAGAGTCGGTGTGGGGCGTTTGAAGACAAAATGACTTTTCACTGTTAGATGTGTAATGAAGCTGAAGTTTCGCGGCAGATGACTTTATAAATTTAAGGTTGTTTGGCGCTTGGCAACAGGAAACAACAGTCGTAAATATTATTGGTAAGCGTCAATTTTTCCACAGAAGATTATGCCACAAATATTAGAACTAGAAATTCTAGTACCTTGGCTGTGCAAATTCAACCTAAAGCTTGATGTCTTTTGCAATTTTCTATCACGAGCAATCAGGCTTTAAGTATCAGTATTCCACCAATCTACTGCAACAACTCTCCTCCTATAGTACTCTGCACCGAAAGTAAAGGAATACAGCGATCTTTACAACAAAAAGCAAAGCATCCCGACAGTTTGCAGTGCGATTCATCTGTGGTTCGAAATAAGTAAAACGGCAACCCGACTTCATACACACCTCCGGCAGAACAGTTCCAAGCATCAGCGCAACACCATAGACGCCGCCCAGTACCACGAGACGGGACAGCACACTGAAACACCCAAAACACATCTCATAAACATAATTATTTATGATCTACCTTCTGCCGGCTGCAATGGCGAGCGAGTGTCATTAATGGATTCCTTTGCAACCAGCACCGGTCGGACGGGTCGGAACGAGCGCGAGCAAAAGGCGTCAGAAGAAAGTTAATAAAAATAAAGGTTCTCGGGTACGGCATGGTCCGCCCTCATCGGCGGTAGTCTCTCCAGTACAGCAGCAAACATGGCAGAACCTTTTCCCCCTCAAATGCATCGGTGTTTGGCGGGGGTTTTGCGTTGTAAACAAACGGCCAGCAAAGCACTGTGTATTGACTGTAAACTACAATTTTACTGAGTTTTTCTCCTTTCTATTCTCGCGTCCAGACGCGAATCGTCCGAATATGTTTGCTGGGAGTCGTGTAAACTCCGATAACAAATTGCAGCCAATGCCATATCTTCTACTGTAGCCAAGTCTTGCTACACGGACTTGATGCGCCAATGTTCCCGATGCTGTAACCTGTAGAATAAGTTTTTGGGATGTGAAACCAAACCAATCCCCCCTCATAAGCAGCCCCACTTTGAGCATCCACAACGTGTCCGACGATGCAACGATTCCGAAAATTGCTCTTGACCATCCCTGCTATAATAACTGTCAGTCAGTCGGCTGTACGTCCGCATGTGGACGCGTCTGGTGTCGAGTTACTTTTGCACAGGCACCAAAGAACCCAATTTCAAACCCTCCACCGAACCTGGCTGAAAACACAAATACAAAACTTCAAAGCCAATACTATACAGTGTAGGGAAGGACACGGATAGAAAGGAGTAGCATTACTCCTCCAGGAACTTCCAGACATTGACGGAATGCCGGGCTCGGGGATGAAGTTTATGTTTGGTTTAAACGGGCACAATTTACAGCAGGAATTATACACATATGTTGCCGACGACGACGCTGACGACGTTTCGATATGGAGTAATCCGAGTATAAACCAAGGTTTGGAGCGAGGGTTTAACTTTTGTCGGCTCGAAAGTTGCACACCCAATGCTGGAAATGACTCCATACCAATGCTGGAAATGACTCCATTTCGTCGCGCCGCTATCTACGGGATTATCGGGTTCATTCCAAACATGGGAAATTTTAGTAGTATAGTAAATTAAACATAAACATTCCGCGTTGGAAGGGAAGATTCTCGAGGGTCGCTACTGCTGTTCCGCAGAACGAGGACGAGTTGGGCCGACTTTCGGGGAAAAAACGGGAAGCTAGATATTTTATTGCACTAATCTGTTAAATTATTAACACTCGTGTGTCACGACGCGGGAGGTCTAGGTGAAGACGATGTGCACAAGATTTGTTTCTACTTACTAGAATTGACACTACAAATGTGTTCTTCCAACGAAAGAGACAGAGACGGTAGAGCGACAGAGGATTGAAAAATTGAAAAAAAGGAATCGGGGCTCAGATGCGAGTAGGACTTTTATCCCACAACGAAGTGCTGCATAGGAAACGAGTCATTTTTGCATACATATTTAAAGGTTTTCAACCCTAGTGTCTGATGTCTGTACTCCCGTCGATTTTCTTTGTAGTGCTTCCCTCCCGGGGGGAGGGATGGAGATCCAGCAGTAATTCGATCTCCGGCTTCAGCTGCTTACACTTGATGTGCATTGAGTGCACCCATCGGTTTGGATTAATTTTGTCTTGAAAAAAAGAGGACCAGCAAAATACGCACACATACACCAGAGCTTTACCGATACACCGGCTGGCATGATTTTGGCATGATTACCACCCGTACACATTATTCGGCCGGATAGTGTTTCATCTTAAATGCAGTTCGAACCTTGGTTGTTTGGCTTTTTTTGCGTTGTTGTCTTGCTGTACACCTTAATCTAAATGACTGCCGAAGAAAACCTGGTGATTAACCCGGGATAATCTGACGAGACTTCAAAGCGAAGGAAATGGTTCGAAGTTTGGGGCAGAGTATTCAGACGATTGTAACTCCAGCACTGACATCTGGTCGAAGTTGCTCGCATTGGAGTAGCGTGCGGTTAATGTAAACATTTCGCCCTGGTAGCGGTAGAAACCTACTCGTCCAAGATCGGTCGTCGGTGAAGAGTAAATAGCTGAGATGAAAGATTTTTCACAGCTGGAAACTATTTAGATTAGAACTGTTGTGGTTTGGAAGGCTCAGGCAAATGGTTTTAGCTGCAATGTGCACGGTATTCGATGAGATCCATCTACCCTAAATCAATCAGTAGAACAGAAAGATTAATTCTATTCAATATTTTACATGCACAGTGTACTCTTGGCAGTTGTCTGGAGCACAATTAAACTTTTTTTTTATACGACTTTGCACATTTTGTACTGAAACTCGGTGCCTCAGTTTGCACGACTCGTAGTAAAATCTCAACTTTATGGCACCGGATGCGAAAACCCACTGGCTGTAGTGATCGTACCGATCTAAGTGCGATCTAGCACGCTAGTTGTTAAAATTGTTTATCGCTTCGTTTTACGATGAGCCTTCCGCCGCCACTTTGGGAACACGTTTATTGGGTGCCATCGAACGTTTAGCAACCGCCGCCGCAACTGCCGGTACGCGGCTTCCCACTGCCACAGAAAAATCGCACCGAATCGTTAACGCATTAACGAGCTGCGCTGTGTTGCGCGCTGCTCGCAAGCCGGTTCCCGTACGGTGCCGGCCTAAGAGTGCAGTTAAACGCACCACCCGACAGTAAAAGCGAGCGTAGTGAAGAGGAAGAAAACATTGGCGGAGGAAGTAAAATTTACGACTTTCCCATATCGGGAGGGAACCATCGTCGGCGGGACGGTTCTTGTGATGCTTGGTTGATGGTGATTTTTGAAATAAGTGTCCGTTGCATCGGAGGACGCTTACTGCCATGTTGCGCATGTTGGCTGTTGGATGTGGATGAACGGTTGGATGGTTGGATGGAGACAATAAAGGACAACCGAAAGCAACTGGCCACCTGATTCGGTGCTTGGACGATTCCGTTATCGGGTGGTTTTAACTACTTTGGCAGTCATGTTTTAATACCTTCCGGGCAAGTGGTGTGAAAGCTTGATTTATGGATGCAAAGAGTCCGTAAAGATTATTCGATGAAAAGCATAAACTGAAGTGAAGATATTAGAAATTTGGATTACTTTGTGAAGGATGTTCGTTTTGTCAAGGATGAAATGTTTAAAGTGATCATTTTCTTAAACGACTTGCTTACAACTGCAATGACTACATCACAGTGACACGCAGATGAACCTTGGAAGATGTTATATTTAAAGTCTCCATAATAATCTCTTCAAAGCCTACTAGCGCCGAAGTGAGGATTGTTTTTTCAACTACGTATTTTGATTAAGTCCAGCAACCCAATCAATGGTCGGTTTAAGAGGCGAATGAGGCATTAAATACCAAATGCCTCTATAAAATTTAATAAAAAACGAAGTCTGACGTAATCTGGTAAGCCGTTAAGACCAAGCAGTTGAGAGTTATTTAAGAGTTTTTTAAGAAGATATTTTAAAGAATTAAAAATCAGTAATTTAGACTAGCATTCAAAGTATTGTGTATTGTGCTAAGATATGACATTCTCCTCACTCCCAAGATAGACAGATTTAGATGCAGTTTTTGGAAAGACTAGCCGTTTAGTCAGAGTTTTTTCAGGAGCGGTCCGATCGGTAAGGCAACAACGGCACCGTCTCTTCACACGACAGGGATCGGGATTCAAATCCCATCTGGAGCGTTCTACCGTAGCTAAGACTGACAACCCAACTGCCTGATATCAGCAAGTGTAGTACGTGATGAGATGGCCGTCATGACCTTGGAAGGTCGGTAAGCCAAGAAGAAGACGAATTGAAAGAACTCATTTGTGAAGCTGATTTTTTTTATATCAAAATTTGATACTAAGTTCTTTAAAAACTTCCTTTGAACAACACCTTAGAAGCTTTCAATAAACGAGGTAACATTCTGAGATATGTTTGTCGCGTCAAGGACTTCCGTGGTCCAACATAGTTTTATTCTTATAACATAATTTAAAATCCCATAATTAAACCATGATTTAAAACCCTGGGGCGACTCGGTGATGTAGGCTACATCGTCGCCGGTCTTCATACGGCAGGACCGGAGTTGAAATCCCATACGGGCCGTCCCCCCGTATTGAGGACTGACGAACATCACTACGTGATATTTATATTTATTTAAACCCCGTAGACGTTAATAGTTGTTTAAATAAGGGATCATCTGCACACCATGAACATGGTCTCCAAAGATCAGTACTTAAATTAATATTCAGCTCCATCCGAGCTTAATTATTAGGGATCAGATAAAGTCAGAGGACGCACCATCTGCATAAGAATGGACCTTGCAATTAGTCAATCGCATCAAGCGAGTCAACAAGCAGTTGGATAGCCATGTTCTCATTATTTTTAACAGGCATATTTAAAAAATGCTGATCATTTGCTCATACATGATTGCTTAAAGAACAGATACTTAAAGAAGCCGTATCCTGCTCATGGTAAAACAAATCATGGCAAATATAATCATATTCTTAATGATTCTCAATAAAACAATTTTTAAAATCTGCCAACATCATGTACATCAAAGCAAATCACAACGCAACGGGTAGAAAATTATCGAAGCAAACTCATTAAAGCTCAAGCAATCATCTTAACCCTCGAGTCGAGCCATCGTGCCATCATTGAACATACCAGAATCATTTCCCCCCCGAGAACGGTCACGCAAGACAGCACCAACTTGAAGAAATTAATTCTTTCAAACCAATTAACAGCATTTAGCGCATATCAAATCGATGCAATGACATCGTGTGCTCGATTTACTCTTGTGGCCGTCGTGGCGCGTCGTGTGCGGAGTGTGGCATCCTACGGCGGACACTCAAGAAACAAGCATCATCTTATCGTTAAAACCAATCAACAGGTTTTCCGTTTGGTCGAGTTGCTCTGTCGCTTCATCCTTTTTGCGGCGGCCGTGGAATTCATGGTGACTTCCCGGTGTGTGACAGCACACCATCTGCGAGGGTTTTTTTTCGGTTTCGTATAGAAAACACACTTACTTGCAGTTAGTTTCGTTCGCTGTGGTGTTGGTTGCTTTTTAAAAGCAAAAGAAACAGGTATCATGAGGATGGACATTACAATTTTGGGGTTATAATATTAGCGATGCGCCTTTTCTTCCCTTGTGGGCTTCCATTGTTGCTTTATGAAACGCTCATCAAAGAGATAGTGTGAAAAATGTATGCGAATAAATGGGGGATGAATAAAAAAAAGGAGATGTATGAGAAAAATGGAGAGTGAATCGATAAAATGAGATAGCGACGGTCCACGCTTTCGCGTGGTCATCCAAAACACCACCCCGACGAGCACCGGACGATCAACAACAACAAAGTGATCTTACGCCAGGCACGCAATCCAGCACACACGCACACATTGGAAGCTATGCTTCATTCCCAAGGCGGTCCAAGAATGTAACATCCATCCCCTCCCCTCCCATTATCATGCTGTCGGTCAACAGTGAGAAGGAGGACGGGGTCAGAACCAGAGAGTCAGCACATTAGCGCAACAGTTCATTTTAAGACGAAAGGCACGAAGCATGAAACCGAGGGCTTCAGCAGCAAAGAAGAAAGTCCGGTTTGCTCTTTTGGAGGCTGTGCAAAATTCTTCGCCCCCTTTTTTTCGCGTTTGATACGTTATTTTTTTCTGTTTTGTTCTTGCTTTCCTGCGGCGTTCACCATACATAGCATACCCTGAGGAACGTGAGAAACGATCGAGAGCATAGACAGGGAGCAGCAAGGAACACGAAAAAAAAGCGAGCAACGAAAGAGGCTATAAAGCAGATAATTCGCAAATCGTCGAACGAAGGCATCAGAATATGCCGACCTGAACCTTTCCGTGGTACGGGGTGTGTAGCATAGAAGGCAAGTAAGAAAGAGTGCTTTTTTAAGAGTAAGAAGAAAAGGGCAAAGAGCTTAATCCAAGCGGGTTTGATGAGAGGCAGGATGGTGGATGATATCGCGATTCAAATAATAATAAAAATACCTGTATTTGCTCTTTATCTCGTTTCCCACTTCGCCAGCAACGGGTCAACCTTTTTCGATAAACAGTGGCCGTCGGTGGTTCGATAAGGTGGTCATAATTTTTATAATGAGTGCTTAGGGAACATCGCACGCATGGGAGACTGCATTTTTCGTTTGAGGGGACAACATTAACAGAATGAATTTGAATAGATAGTTTATAGATGACGTAGGCAATCGGTTCTTTTAACTTTATCACATTTTTTATCTTAAGCTGTGCTACCCAAATGATATGTTTTATTTTCTTCATATTTCCATCGAAACTCGTGAAATGTAGTTTTGATTGTACGTGTGATTTAATCATTTAATGAATAAATTAATCGTGGCTGATGGTCTAGTGGCAAATCGATCGTCGCGCAAATTACATCCGCACCTTTATTCCTTAGTAAGGACTCCAACTACACGGTCATATCCAACTACACGGTATCTATGAGTCTAGTAAGCCATTCGATAAGCAGAGTGATCTGGTCGGTCACAGGTCATAAAGCCAAGAATAAAAAAAGAAGAAGAAGTCAAAAAAATGTTAAAAAATTAGCATCGTTCCTTTATCTTTCCTACTTAAGTATGCATAACATTCTTTAAGAAACACCCAAGACATTGGTGAGAAATTGATATGATGTAGTAACAAATCAATCAAACAATTGCAAGAAACAGTTTTATACTTTTTTGTTCGTTCGTACGAGCTTGAAATTTGTTCGTTCCTACGAGCTTCTAAAAATTGTGGAATCGATTTAAGTTACTATATATAAGTATTTGCTGAAAAATTCGATTAAAGATTGAAGCTATCCTTGAAATAATTGATCATTAAGTTGTATGCTAAGTGGAAAGCCTGGTTAATCAATAGTCATACATGCATCTTTTACTGCGTCGTTCTGCCAGAACAGAAAGTAAAAAATAAAAAAAAAATTGGCCCCAGAAAGAAAAAAATAAGATTTTTTTAAATTAATACACAAGTCGACTAAACAAAACAAATGAATTATTCGCTTTTCTCTCTAAATAATTCAATTTGTATTGCTTATATTGGTTTATGGTTCTTGAGAAACAATAGGAAAAGATGTAGACGTTAAAAGCTTATTTTTCAATAACATTATTTGCAATCTTGATGGCTCAAAGTTTTAAAATTTATCTATTTTTAAGCCACAGTAGACATTAGCTAGTTCATTTCATAATTAAAGTAAATTTAAAATTTCAGTTTTTATAGTTGAAAATATTATAAAAGCACATTGAAACGCATACTTTACTACTAAATGAACGCAGTTACACGTTAAAATAGTACAAATGAAAGAGTACCAATGTTACGGCTTTAACCAACACAAATATATCCCGCGACCCACTGTGCACAGACCCAGAATGATGCACACACAATTTTAGCATAGGGTGATACACAGTCGTCCGATCGTTCGGATTGAATGGAAAGCCCACCCGCTTCTCAACCCTTGTTCGATGCCTTTTCTTTTGTACTTGCAAAAACCAAGGGGGGAGGGGGAGGGGGGGCCCAAACACCACCAGCGGACAGCGAAAAAAAGGCATCATCATCATCAACATCAGCGCCAGCCAGCCAGCAGTAACCTCATCAGGGGTTGATATCTTATCCGCCGTATATCCTGCCACGGCGACCCCGCTCGGAAATGCTTTTAAACGTAGGTGCTGAAAGCAACTAATGACTTTAAATTATTATCTTGTCCTCGTCGTTGCCTTTCCCACCACCGTCGCTTTGCAGGCTTAGAATCAGCTACATAATGCCGGGCTTCTTGGGGAAGGCTTCCTATGCTCTGTGCGCTGGTGAAGATCGTTTCTTGCCAGCGTAACGACAACAGGTTTACACGAAAGCGGTGGCGCTGGATCAATCTGCGCTGTGTTTTTTTTTTTTATATATGTTGTCGGGACTGCACAAGATCTGCACAACGGATCATATTATTGAATGCGTTGTAGGGGGAAAAAATACGGAAAGAGGTCACCATTATGCCAACTGCTTGGTTTCTAATCTGCTTCAACTAGTCTGATGCGTTCCGCGCGAATGTTGGAGATTCGGCCAACTAAACCTCAACCATTTTTGCGTCCCCGAAAGAGCACACCCGCCAACGAAATGTCTTTCCTATCCCAGAGTGGTGCCAGTCGCGTTTTTATTTAATCCGCTGTTTTTTTTTCTTCTATATCTTACTGCGCGAATTTTCATGCAACCGGTCACCGCCCACCTCGGTGAGGGTAGCTTCCAGCGAGCCCCGCGCGCGATGTGACTTTAATTTATTCGTAGATAATAACGGCCGTTCGTGCAGAAGAATTGGACGCGCTCCAAAATGCCGACACCGATTACCCAGGCACGCATACCCAGAGAATAGGATTCGGATGGGTCGATCGAGACCTTCTTGAGCTCTCCGTTCTGGTCGCTCTCTAAGTTTACCATATTTTTTGTATTAAAATTATAGAACTTCTGCTCTGCTCGGTTTAATCTCATCCAACCAACCTTGGCCGTGCATTTAAATTCCACCACCGAAAACAAAAAAAACAAACGCCGGAGAAAGGTTCCGACACCACCGAATCCAGCGTGAAATGAATACAATGAAACTAATGGTTTGTTCGAGGGCGGAATTTCTGCCTGCAGCGAGCTTGGAATGCAGAAAAAAGGGCTTTTATCCATCGCGTTTACCACCCACAGAACGCACACGGGAACGGGTTGAGAGTGACCAAAAAACGGGGCAGAAGAAAAAGAAAACTTTCAAAATTTCGAAGCCTGGAAGCGGTGTGTTTGCTATTTTTATATCCTCCTTTTTTGTTGCTGGTCTCAACATTTCGTTTTATCCGTAAACAGACACACCGAAGGCACACGCTCGTTGTGGCTGAATATACAAAACCAATTCCTCGTTCAATTTCGTGGTTCTTTTGAGTGGTTTAATTTGACGTGCAATAAAACGTTGCGCGAATGAATGAGCAGCTTATCAATGGTTCAGTGCACAATTTATGTTTTATGGTGGTACGTTTATGCGTTTATGGAATATGGTTTAAAAAAAAAAACAAAATGGCAAATTGGATAAAAAGCGGGGAAGAAAATATACATGTAATTCTGATCTTATTATGTGTTATAAAGCGACCTGAACGGCTATACGGTGAGTTACATTCACGTAACAATCCGGCATCTGTCAAAAGATTGACGATCATATGCTGGTTAAAATATGAGCAAATAAAACACAGATATTTAAGGTATTTGAGTAATAACTTAGTATCCGAATATTAAAGTCTTTTTTGACAAGTTCTTTATGAATAAAATTTGACGTAGACTTCTCGTAATTTTGAAACCAAACGTATTCTGCAGAATTTTCTTTAAATCCTGACGTATTCTTTTTAATTTCAACGGAAAGTTCAAGTTCAACGGAAATTGTCTCGTCTTGGCTTAACGACCTTCTAGGTTACGCCGGAGGTTCTAATAGATTGTTGGGTGACTAATTCTCACTACGGGAGAATGGTCCGGATGGGATTTGACCCTCGGTCCTCCTATGTAGATACCGTCGCTGTTGTCGCCTCACCACAGCCTGCCCCTCGAAAATCACATTTTCTTTTTATTCCAAGTAAAGAAATTCTCAACATACAGTTATGTTACAAAGAGTTATGTTTAAGCTTAAACTCCAGCGATACGTGGTGGTAACATTACGAGAATAATACCAAACGTCCTTTGACGTGATTCTTTTTTTGCAGACTTCCAGAATAATTCATGTGTGTCAATCCTTCACAATGCTCCAGAAGCAAGATCCGGAAGAAATAAGAGAAGAAAATGGCGGAAGATACTTGTCTGGAAGGTACTAAAAAAAATCTACCGCTATTAACAGTTGAAATTGGCATAAACATTGTATGTAGTTTTGTGTAAAGTAAGGTTTTCCTAAGAAGAGAGAACTTCTGCTCACTAACATGTGAGAGTTGAGACCCTATGACAGCCCAGCGCTGAGGAGGAAGAACTTAAAGAGTGCGAAGAATTTCCTCGTTAGGGCGTAGAGTTAGTAGTGTGCGAAGATCAACCTCGTGAGGGCGTAGCCGTGTACACTAAAGAAGTGATGTAGATGACGATTTTTTTGTTCCTACGAAGGAAATGTACTTTGAATTTGAAAAGATTGCGGATCCGGATCCTCCTTATATTGAGATGAGGTCTCCCGGTAGCTCTCGAGCTTACTACCCAACTCTTTTTGTATGGTTGGATTGGATGAATTGTTGCAAAAACAATAAGAAAGCAAGAGGAACTTCAATTTGTCTCCTGCCTGACTACTTTAAGTATTGTAACGTATAAAAAAGGAATAAAATAAATCAAAACCTGCAAGACAACCTGCAGTACATACAGACTTTAATTGAGTCATTAAAATTTGATTAAAAGATAAAAAAATATCTTTCATATAAGTATAAGATAAAATCCAGGGGCGAACCTGTGGTGTAGGTGACAGCGGCACCGGTCTTCAAACGGCAGGACCGGGGTTCAAAACCCATCCGGACCGTCCCCCCGTAGTGAGGACTGACTAACCAAACTACGTGGTATCGGCAGTCTAGTAAGCCATTTCGATGGCCGGCATGACCTTAGAGGTCGTGACGCCAAGAAGAAGAAGATAAAATCCAGATACAACTTACTTATTCCTTATTCCTCCATCATTGGCTCTACAAAATCGAGAGGCCATAACCCGCCATTAATGGCTTTCCTTGACTTTGTTTTACCCATAGCGTTATAGCTAGTCCTAGGTACGGGGTGGAAAACCGACACTGCCACCAACTTGGGTATCGGTCCGTCTCAATAATACAACAGTATCTTGAGATACCAGAAAACACGCGTTCCTTGGCTATGTTTCTATTTTAAGTCTAGAAAATCCCATTACGCCCTGCTTCGTCGTCCCATCACATTGAAAGACAGGTATCGAATCTTAGCCGGATTAGTTATATCTCAGTTAAATGTCAATGAATCTCACCTCACCGTAAAGCAAACACACACACACAAACTTGCATCGTATTATCTTCCCACCGCCTTTACAATCCTGATGAATGCGTGATGATGTTATTCGACTTACCTGTAAAAGAAATAAAAGAAACAAACAAAAACCATTTTTAATAAATGACAGCAAACAAAACAACCATCGTCTAGACGCATTGAGAATTGTTTTTAGTTGAACGTAGCAAACAAAAAAAAACAAAACAAAAAATCAAGTAAAAGGATCTTGTTGCTCCATGAAAGGCACCGAGAGAACGAGGCTTTAACCCTTGCCTAGCCCGTCGGCTTTCTATGGCCCACAGCAGTGAACCAATGGAACACAGCCCTAATAACGCATGCTCTAATAATCGTCATGAATAAAACATCGCCCGCCCGCTATTCATTAATTCATTCCGAACATTCGCCGGCAGAACATTCCACCGGCAGCAAATGATACGCCGATACACACGGCAGAGATGGCGATATAATTTTGTGGAAAACATAATCTCGGTGCAAAATCACGCATACGGGACTTGACATCGGTTTGCATGTGACGTGAATTGAATGTCTTATTTTCTGCACTGTTGTGTTGTGCCGGTGTATTATGTTTGTCCAATGCTCCACCATCGGATGGTTACTGTTGATGGGGCTCCTATCAAACATGCCTCGAACGGAGGCATACCTTTCAGATTGATGAGCTGGATCATTTATCTCGGTGCTGGCATTGTGTAGCGATGGAGGGCCAATTTTTCTAACAAAAAAAAAAAAATGACTAGCTGCTGAGGTATGTTCATTGCCCTGCTAATTTCAATATGTTTTATTCGTGGTAACGTGTGCATTGTAATAAAACACACATACTCGCGCACACATAATTCACAATCCTTGCATAATATGACCCCGGCTCTGCAGTTTCGATGCTCCGTGCTGTTGCATCCGTGTGCCGAACCGAGCGGCCATTGTTGAGGAACAATAGTTTTGCGAGCATTAAAAATTAGCCTCGTCGAAACATTCCTTCCTCTCTCTCTCTCTTACTGCAAAATCTCATCCCTCCCCCCTCCCACCCTACCCCCCTCATTGCATTAGATTGGTAAGAAGACATGCGGCAGCTACCACGAAATGCAATCCTGCTTCTTTTTTTTTTGCTGCACAGGAAATGGATATGAGGCTAATTCCTTATAATCTTTTCCAGCCGTTTTTCTCCTTTTTGCATGTTTTGTTCATAACCGTTTGGCAGCCATGACCGAACCGCAGGAGCCCGTTTGCATTCATCTCACCAGCAAAGGATCGCCAGTTTTTGTGTGTTGTTGAAATTCTTAATAACTGCGGAATTCGCAACAGCTCGCACGGAATTTGCATCATTTCCGGTCGTCTCCTGCCATCATACTGTGCTTATCGCTGCTGCTGTCATGCACTTAAGAAATGGAAAAATGCATCTGCAACCGACCGGGCCCGATGCAATAATACTCCTATTCCCCATACGGGAGCCCGGAAATACCCTGTACCGTCCTTCTGCACGCGCCACCAGACACACCTAACACCAATACATCGAGCACGACTAGCAGCAAATCGTACCATAAGGCCGTGGTGAGCTTTCCGGTGAGCTTTACGCTCAAGTGTACGGCAACCGAACGGTGAAGTGTATTGGCACAATAGATAGAGCATGATAATTTTCTTTGTCTTGAGCTTAAGGGATGTCGCATACGGTGGAAAACGGCCGGGGTGGTCGAGAAAATGCAACAGCCTCCGGGGGGAGGGGGGGTTCGCTTTTTGCATTTGTGCACGTCCGTTTCATACTTCTGGAATTGAGCTTCCGCCCCGCCCGACAAACGGACGTATGAATTAAACTCAATTGTAAAGCAACAATAGAGAAAAACGAAACGGAAGATGGAATTGAATTGAATGTCGACTCGGCAGGTCGGGGAAGATTGTGCCGGGATCGGAAAAAGAACTTATGAATCGGTTCAGCAAATGGAAGATAGCGCTTGTGATAGTTGGAATTGATTTTATATTGGTGCCTAATAAAGAAAGGAAATTGTTTTTTTTTATGCGTAAAAATAGGGCACTTTTTGTTGAAAGTACGATTAGTTATAGACTGTTAACTAAGTACTAAGGCGTTTGTTCATGATAAAAGTTTTTAATGTGACAATACGGCACTGATTCGTAATAATCAATCGTAAATAAATAAATAAGAGTTTTTAATGTTATAACAAATACAGGAATTACTGGTGCAAACTATAAGACACGAATAGACTTATAAAAGATTAGCTTGTAAACAAATTGCCCTAAAGTTTACAAAAAACTTCATAGAAAATACTATAATTCCACAATTTTTATTTAAGATCAAATGGTTAGAACCGTATTCGTCGCAGAATCATTTTTTCCCCAAAATATTTTTCTCGTCACTACTGCGAGTAAGCAAAGACATGGAAAATGCCGACTGGATATTTTGAACAACACTGCCGATATTGTCCCCAATTGATGCTGTCCCTGTACGAGTATTCAAGTATTACCAAATCCTTCTTCATCATATGACCAGAAGCTCCAGATGCTAAGAGTGGATAAAATGTTTTTAAAGTTGGGATAACTATCGGGAGAAGTCCAGAAGCTTCTCATCATGTGCAACTGTTTCCTACTGGGCTAATAGTGCGAATAAAGCTTCAAACGTAGTTTTGGCCATAACTGTTTCAAACAATATTTTTCCTCTCCTTGGCTCTACAACCTCAAGAGGTCTTATCACTGCCATTTTTGGCTCCTTGTGCGAGGTTTGGTCCAGAAGGAATTCCATATCCTTGAGAAGGAGGAATAGGAATAGGTCTTGAGAAGGAGGAATGACGAGCTGGTTTGGTTTAGTAACAATTAAACGAGAAGCTATGCAAAGTATGCTTTATGAGATAGTTGATTTCTTAGAAAACTTATTTATTTATTAACAGTCGTTGTGGCTTCATTTGACCACTATATATCACCGATTTTTTACCCCTCTCAGCGATGTATGTCTGTACGTCTTAATTCTATAACAGAATACATGATGATGGTGATATTATTTTGTATTACAAACTTAGGACCACAAATAGAAATCTAAAAATTTATTCGACAGCTTCTCCAATCGACTGATTGTACGCAGTTAAACGGAAACACAGAAGTACAAAGCATCGTTGCTAAACGTACAATAAAAAAAACGTTTTTGGCAGAAAAAATATTCAATTTCGATCTCAATTCAATTTATTTGTTTGCATCGTGGCTTAACAAAATTAGCTTAAAAACTAATACAACTTAAGAATACCCGAACGTAACTTGACCTAGCCTTACGAAGAAAAAATACGAAGTATAGGCGGGAATGAGAGGATATTTAAGAAAGGGCAAGGTAAAAGATGTAGCACGTGAAGCTAAAGGCTTGCAACGCACGCAGTAAAGGGTCCTTTCGTCTCACTGCTGTGTGCCTCGAAAGGAACTAGAAGAGGGGGACGAGTACGGAAGGGGACATAAAAAGGGATTGAGAAGAGCAGAGACGTTGCATCAGTACAAGCTAGCAGGAGGGATGCGATAAAGGATGATTAGGAATTGGCATTCGAAGGACACTACTTCAAGTATTCGACATCTGACCTCAAAAAAAGGTAGTGCAGAGGCTTGCTCTATTAAGATTTTCCTGGCGGTAAACCTAGTAAAGGACCTCTGCACACGTTCGAGGCGGTCTATGTGGTTCTTGACCGAGGGCGACCAGATCACAGAACTGTAGTCAATCAGCGATCTGACCAAAGAGACAAGAGGGATTGTGAATGTCCTGGGAAACACGCTTAAGCACGCCTCCGAGCCCTACAGACTATGGAGTCGATACGATGTGAAAAGGTGAGGCAAAGGTCAAGCAATACACTCAAATCCTTAACAACAAAAACACGGTTAACTTGAACATGCACTACCGTATTGTCAAAATCGATGTGAATCCGCCAACTAAGGCACTACTAAGGCAAATTTATATTGAAAAGAAACTAAGGTCACGCGGGCCATCGAATGGCTTACTAGACTTGCCGATAATACCACGTAGTTGGATAGTCAGTCCTCACTACAGGCCGACGATCCGAATGGGGTTTGAACCCCGGTCCTGCCGTTTGAAGACCCGAAGATAGAAGATTGGGCCGCCCATCGTTAATTAATTATATGGATAAATGAAAAAACATTACATTTATCGGGACATAGGGTGAGAATGATACTATTACACTAGGAAGAAAAAGATCAAGGTTGGCATGGAGACGAACGAAGCTAACCATGCTTAAAATTTTAATGTGTATGTAGATAAAAGCTGACAATACGGCATTGGACCGTCATAATCAATTGTAAATAAATAAATTTAGATAAAAGCTCTCTAACTGAGTAAAATTCGTATCAAGGCAATATAAAGATTGTGTAGTTATTATTTCTTAAAAATAAACTGCTATGTCAAGAAAAATGTTAATATGAGCTGGTCTTAGCAGCTTGGAAAACGACCGAAACAAACGATTCCAATCCAATCTGCTCCAATCTCATTTTTTACTTTTTGCAGCAATTTTTTTTTGGCGCTGGCAATTTTTTACTATCAGTTTGGGTGGAGAGCTGACTTAGGTCATCCTAGAGACCAGTTTTTCTGCTTTTATATTTCTTAAAAAATGTTATCAAACTAAAAATACACGGTAAAATTGTGACGAAAATTATATTCTCTTACAGAACAAATTTAAGTGGAGTTAATTTTGCAAGGCAGTTTAATTTTGAAATATTATTTCCAGCAAAAATAGCTCTCAAATACGCTTCCATTCCAACCAACGCACAATAGCAAGCTAATTCAATAGAGAGAAAAAAAAAACCTTTCACCGGCAAACAATGTTGCTGCACCAGGAGAAATGGCAATGGAATGCAAATAGCAGCGCAAGGATAAAGAACGAAAGCTCATTAGATCAGAAAAATACCATACCCGGGCGATACGGCACCAGCAACCAACAGGAAGATAGGCGAACCATTCGGCATCACGGATTGTCTGTTCTGATCGGAGTATAAATCTTTTCCCACTTGCACACTAGAAAGCAAATGCCGGCAAGGTTCACCGGGGCTGCACATTAACGAAGCATAGCTTGAATGTATCCAGCCCGGCGCACGATGAAATATTCCATAATTTCTGCATACAGTGGTGCAGCTCTTTTCACCTCCATTTAATTTAAAGCTGCTGTTGCATGCGCCTCGTATATGCTCTGCACCCGAGAGGCATTCATTCTTCATTCTGCACCCAAACAAACATACACACACACACACGCTCGTACGCATCGAGTCGGACCGACCGGGGAAGTGAATGTATCCGATGCATCCGGATGCACTGCGCGAAAAAAGGAACAGACAAAAACGTTCCTTTCCAGCGTGAGTGAGGAGGATGGACCGCCGTTTTTTTTCCCCGGGTGCAGACGATACATGAGCAGAGGTATACATTGTTTTTTTCAGTTGCATCCTCCACCTAACGAACGACAAACCGATGACGCTGTCGATGATGATGATGATGATGATGATGCATGCGGAAAGGCACACAAGTCGCACGACGGCTAAACATACGGATGCACTTATACGGTCCACGGTTTTCTCGCTTTTCTTTTGCCCGCCCGACAGTCGTGCCGAATGCGAATGTGGCAATAAAAAGCGGCACAGAGAGGGAGGAAAAACAAAACCAACAACAGAAAGAAAGGCGAAACAAAACCGAGTCGAGAAGTTGTGCGAATAAAATAATACAAGCCATTACAGCACGCTGCAACAGCAATAATTCTGCAACTGCAATCCCCCCTGCAATGACAAAAGCGGCCGCCCAGTGAGGACCCGCACCCATTCCCGCACGCATATGTGTGTGTGTGTGTGTGTTGTGCCCGCTGGGGGAAATTATTTCATTTCCGAAAATTTAATTAATTCCTCAGTTTTATTGTGCGCTGTCTATTTTACGACTCTCCCGTTGCACGTTTGTGAGGTACTCTGTGTTTTCTTCTTCTTTTATTCTTTTACTCGTTCTCATTTCACCGTTTGTCACTTGTTCTATCTTTTTTTTTCTTCCTTTTTCATTTCAGAAGCTTAAGGTTTTCCGTTACAAATGAGAGTTTGTACTTTTTTCAACTTATTTTGTTTTTTTTACGTTTTTCTTTTTCCTTTTACACAATATTTTGAGTTGTGCATTTTTGCACAGCACTTCATTCATTTGCTTACTACTTTTTCTCATTAACGAGGAAATTGAATTAATTTGTTTCTTATTCATTGCGGTGCGTTCATTCTGCGCTTACGGTGCCATTTTTACGGATGATAGTGTTGTCACAGGCACACAAATGTGGCCTCCTCCATTCTGCCAGTTATGACCAATCATCAGTATTAAATAACACGAAAGTGGAATGGAAATAATTAACGGGATCGTTAGCACATTATCGAGTACAACCCATTTGATTTCATTAAGTGGTCCAATGGAAAATGAACGAGCAAATAATGTTTAGTTGACAGTTTTGCATTTCAATCTGTCAAAATGACATCACTTAATGTCAGTATTTAGTACTTTTAAAATTATTTTAAAACCCCTTTTTTACTGTAACTTTTTCAAAAAACCCCTTTTTCAAATGGATTTATCAAGATTGTTCTCATTAACAACACAAA
Source organism: Anopheles maculipalpis (assembly GCF_943734695.1). Taxonomy (NCBI): domain Eukaryota; kingdom Metazoa; phylum Arthropoda; class Insecta; order Diptera; family Culicidae; genus Anopheles; species Anopheles maculipalpis. The sequence goes on from NC_064871.1 coordinate 77,877,660, forward strand.
AAAAAAGCAAAAATTGAATGTAAACACAGAAAAGTACTCAATCTGTCTCCCAGTATGCATTGATGCGGATTTTGAAGAAAAAAAGGCAAAAGTCTGCCTGTTTTCAACACGTTAAGATAAATTTCCACTCTTCCGACAAATAAAAAAAAAAAAAACAGCATTCCCGTGGTGCACATAGCATGATTTATAAATGGCTGGCTAATAAGATTCGCTCGGGATTTTTTTTTTTACCCTTCATCCCGCAAGGCACTTTCGGATGAAGTTGCGAAATAACATAATGTCGCACAGGAAAGATGACATTCTAGAACCGCGAATAGGCAGAAGCGCCCGCACCGGTCTCTCTTTCGCCGGTTCCGACTTTTGTTCCGGCTATCTCGAGTGTGTCCTTATACACCATGGATACCATTGAGACATCATCATCATCTTCATCACCATCACCAGCACAAGCTGCGCTCACGATCACGGTAGGAAGCCAGCGGGTAGGAAGAGCCAATGACAATTTGCTGGGAGGAAATTCATTCCACGCGGGCGTACGACACGACACGATTGCATAATTATCCTGTGGCGCTGAACCTGAAGCATCCTTCTTTTCGGGAATATCACCTTCGCGTAGCACGTCGAGAGGGCGGTGAGCGTACCTGGCTGTCCGTGTGCACGATGTACACGATGGTGCTATTTTAACTGCAAATGGAATGGTAAATATTTGCATCACCGGTGTTCGCGTCGGCGATGGCGATGGATCGCTCGATTGATGGGAAAGCGCAGTGCACACACTGTCCGCACAGTAGACCATTGTGGGCACTCGAAACGAGTGCATGAAGCCCTTCAGGTTGCGTCGGCGAATCCTTTTGGCCCATTGGATACGATTGCATCCTTTTTTTTTTCTTCCCGCACATCCCCCCAAAGCGTGCATTCGATACTAGCCGGCCATTTTATCATGAGATGTATTTCCTGGGGAGAAGGGCGCAACGAAAACAGGGACAAGCGGGACAGAACGTTGTGGTAGCTGTCGCACAACATAATAAAAAGCTCCGGTAGTCATCGCCGCCGACGGTCGTCCGGCAGAAGAAGCTGTTGATCGTATTTCATTCGTCGTCAGCACGGAAGGGAAAACGACCTGTGCATACTTATTAGCCCTACACGACGGGTTTTTGGTCGAATGCCGCCCAAGACTGCAAGACCAAGAGCAGCGCACCAGCAATGGCGGTATCTCTTTCTTTGAACGAAGAGTTCTCTTTTTTTTTCTTCTCTGCACACTTGAAACCTGATTCCCATACGTAAAACTTCATAAAGCTTCGTGTTCTGGACGCATGAATGTTGCACAAACGGTGACACAATCCGATGATGATGTACCAGGGGACACAGGTGAGATTAAGCTAGGTGGATGGGTTTTATGGGGCAAAACTTTTCTCTCACATGCTTCGGAGAAGATTGGCGAACCGTTCGCCTGGCAGCATCGTTCGGGACGTGATCAAGTGTAGATCCGGCCAGACGGGGACGTGAAAAGATGGACGAGCATCAGACGATTTATTCGGAATGCTGTATATTTTTAGTAGCCATCGATTCAACAGTCGTGTGTGGGTATGGGTAAATTGGGAATTCAAATTTGTGAGAATTTGTCCCTCAAAAGCGATACACACTGACTGTCAGACAAATCGCCTTGAGGAAGGATAGGTTTGGAACATGTTTTGGGCAAGTCTATCGAAGCACGTGTGAGGATATTGCATGTTTTTTTTTTTTGTGCGTGTGATAGATAATGATGGATAAGTCGAGCATTTGAGCAGCATTGAGAATTCTATTGAAGAGTAGCATGTTACAAATTACCATGCTGTCCACTTACTAGGCTCTTACAAGGATGAGCTTATTAAAGTACATCATCTATTCCATCTTGATTTTAGTCATTCTGATTGTCTTTATAGCTTGATTTCTTCAGTTAGATTAGATGAATATTTCAAAAATTAAAGCTGGTGGTTGACGAAGGTTGACAAAGCAAATACGTTTTCGAGTTTAAATTATCTTCAGACTTTCTAGTTCTACCTAGTTCTTCTTTTCTATCTTTCTAGTGATTAGCAGGTCGACTCGAACCTACCCAGGTTCAGGTCGACCCGTGTGTGCAGCAAAACATATTCGAGTTCGAGTCGTAGGTTCGGGTCGATTCGTGGGTTCTGGTCGATTTCTAAGTGCAATGGGGATCGTCATATGCTTTGCTGCAGCTACAGCAGTCGATTTGAACTCGTTGCACTCACGATTTGAACTTAATATCCAATAGAAATGAACCTAGTTCCGGGTGGTTTCGTAAAAAGAGTCATATGACTCATCATTACTTCAGAGATCTTCCGGATATGTAAAAATAATACCAATTTGGAGAATTAAACCTCGATATTTCTAATGGATCTTTAGTCTACGGCAGATCCTCCAAAAATTCCGGGAGCACAATATCCCTACGCACCACCTGTTCATTGACTTCAAGGCGGCCTACGATACCATAGATCGAACCGAACTATGGAACACCATGCAGCAGTACAGGTTCCCTGGGAAGCTGGTACGGCTACTAAAGGCCACTATGGACGGGGTGCAGTGCATGGTAAGAGTTTCGAGCATGCTGTCGGAATCGTTCGAATCTCACCGGGATCTGAGGCAAGGAGACGGGTTCTCCTGTTTGTGGTTCAACATCGCTCTGGAGGGTGACATACGAAGTACGGACTTCGACATCCGGGACACGGTTTTCACCTTATCTCTCCAATTCCTTGGCTTCGTGAATGACATCGAAATCATCGGACGGACAACTGCGGCGGTGTGCGAGACGTACACCCGACTGAAACACTAGGCTAATAGAATAGGATTGAACATCAATGGAACGAAGATAAAATTCCTGCTTGCCGGAGGCTCTGGCCGTGATAGAGCCCGACTCGATGGTAGAGGAGTTCTGCAACCAATGGTACGATCGTAACTTCGTACAACAACGTAAGCAGCGAAATCCAAAGGCGCATTGTTCAGGGGAATCGTACCTACTACGGAATCCACAAATTCCTGCGACCCAGAAGGCTCTAACAACACACGAAATGCACGATTTACCGCACCTTGATACGTCCGGTAGTCCTCTACGGGTACGAGTCTTGGACTGTGCTGACGGAGGACGCCAATGCACTCGCCATTTTGAATGAGAATGAACCTTAAGCTAGCTGAAATGTGTGGAGGTGCTGATATCCTGACGGTAGTCAAAACCGGTATGATACGTTGGCTGGGGCACATGATGAGGATGCCGAGCTCGTTGGCTGGATCAAGTCGAGTCTAACCTGTCGGAGATCGGATGCAGCCGTGGATGGAGGGCTGCAGCCCTAGACCGAGTTTCCCGGAAACTAATTGGAGACCTGGCTATGACGACACGACGTGCTTAATCCTGAGCAGACCAAGAAGAAGAAGTTCTAATGGATAGATCTACTCTTATAGAATTTCGAACCAAAGGTTTCAAAAAGACAAGCAAATTTTAGAGAAATTCATCATAGGACATTAGGCGTAAAAACGAATTACTTATTTTGATGCACCAGCCCACCAACATTGAAAAATTAGTAGAATAGCCAAGTAGTTGCTGCAAAGGGATACAGACTTGTGAAAATTCTTATAATGAGCGAGAACTGTGAAGACACAATTTGAGTGTCCAATTCGCATGACATATCCACTAAAGTCTGAATGAAATTAGTGTTGTTCGATCATTCAGATCGAACAACACTAATTTCATCACATTAAATGTTTCTATCTGAATTGTCTCGATTATGACAAGAATGGCACATGACGCATGATAAAGTAATTACTATTACGAAGATTGTTTTAGAAGAAGCCACTGCAGCAGCTCCATTACAGTTCATGAACCGTACACAATATGACTATGTCGCACATAATTATTTGCGGCCTTTAGCCTACTTCCCAAATGCAACTCATCCTATACAGTCCTTTTCCCTTATAATATTTTACTTTGACATGTTTCTAGAACACTGTTCCTTCCGCTTCTAAATAGTTCTTAATTCTCGTCTTCCTCTGCAATATCCAAACATTCCAAGGTGTTGTGAGTAGTACGTTTGAAATGTACATTAGTGCTGATTTTCCTAAATGAGTTTTGACAACCTACTTCCATAATCAGACACGACGCTAACGACTTGACCATTTTGCCGTATAACCAGCTCCCTGTATTATGCTACCACTCATACCGAAAATTCGTCCCCCACTAAACAATCCGGCGGAAAACAAAAGCCACACACCGGTCGAAGCTGACGAACGTTTTGACAGGAAACAACACAAACACCAACCACGATTCCGGATCGTACCTCAATACGCACAGGGCACTCCAGGAGTGTTTTCTCCCCTTACTTTCTTGAACAACAACTTCCGCCGTAACACGATTCTGGTTAGAATGGTTGGACAGCGCCAGTACTAACCTTTACCGTTTTTTCCCCGAGGGGAACGTAATACGCGCTGGGCAATCGTTCCGGAAAGATGGGAAAGATATTGTTCAGGGTCTGGGTGCAGCGTGCTTGATGGTAAAACCAGACAAATACACCATACTGAGAGAGCAGTTTGCTTTTCTTTTAAATCCCAACTGACTGATAAGCCGCGAGTCCGTATGTGTATAGTACATATTTTGACTCGTCCTGCTCCCGGCCGGGAATATTGAATATCGCATACGCAAAATGCAAATCGTGTAAAAGCGAAGCTGGTCCTGAGTCATCCCCTGTTAGTCCTTTTTTCTCACTCACTCACACACTCTCTCCTCTTGGGGAATCATTCTAACCGCTTCTTAGAGCCCTACGAGGTTAATCAATTCGCCTGTTTCACCACCCTAACGCCATGGTTATGTTTCATTAAATTCCTTTTCCCGCCCCTGGTTGCGAGGTAGAATACGGCCGCTACGTAATCCATCCTTGTTGCAGGGAAAAGTGTAGGAGGGCTCTGCCTGTAGCATGTTAAAAAGGGGTTAACCTTAAAGGCAAGCTGTTGTTATTTCTTTTTTTACGTTCGCTTCTCATGCAATGATTTGCCTGCCTTTCGGCTTTGGTTTTTGCTTATTAGAAAAGCAGAACATAGTCGAAGGTTCTGCACGCTGCTTGTGCGTACCACCACCACCACCACCACACAGAACGCTCGTTGATTCGCTTCGATTAACACAATAAAAAGTGGCAGGAACATGCAGGAACGCGTACGAATTCGTTACAACCCTGCCAGTATCACATTACACAGCTTTTGGTTAGCTTCGGTTCTAATTGTGCGAGTGCCGATCCACGATGGCGGGATGATGATGACTAATGTAGAACATCCGGAGAAGAAGGGGCGTCCAAAGAGAGGGAAACTGATGTGGTCGGGAGATATATTGGCGTTTGCTCGCTTAGTTTGATGGTAATCCTTGTTGATATCATAGAGTAGTTTCAAGAGTTGCAAATAATCACCATGAATAGATTATTCAATGAAAAAGGTAGACATCTTGAGGGGCGATTTAGCCGGGATCCTGATCCTAAACAAGCACAAAATCTGCATTTTGAGATAATCTTCAAAAGAAGAGAAGGATTCATCAGGATAAGAGACGTAAGATGTATCTCACAATGACATACTTGCTTCATGTCATGCTGACATGAATATAAATCCTGGATTTCTCTACTGGAGAACGTGCTACTCTCCAACAATGGCGCTGTTACTATCATCGGGTATCATAGAATACTTTAAGCAATGCGGCACAATGTATCAAAAATGTTTAAATATTTAAAAGAGTAGTTTATGTTATGAAATTGATAAACTGAGGAGCTGTATCGCTGCAAACCAAGTGATTATTTCACGAAACAGTCCCAGCCGGCAGGACTCCAAAAAAAAAAAAATAAAGGACTGCCTTCCCAACCTATTAATCCCTCCCATTTCCCCTCTGTTAAGATTTCATTAAACAAAAACCACCCATAAAAACCGTAAACCGGCAATGGACTGTCCCGCACTGTCTCTGCATAAACGTTTCTTATTTGATTAAAAACAATTCAACGCAAATGGAGAGAGTCCTCGAAGACAATTTATAGACAACCGGGGCGCAAACCGAGCGGCACAAAATGAAACAAAACCCGCGCTTAAAATGCCACTTAGCGCCGTTCATCATTCAATGGGCACACTATTATTGCTAAAGAAGCGCAACGAGAAGGTTTTCCCGGCGGCTCTGCTCTGGCTAGCCAAGGGAGTAAAGACGCACGGCACGGGACATGAAATAAAAGCGAAAAATAAAAAGTAAATAAATTAAAATCCTTTGAAGAAAAGCTTCATCGAGTCTGGAAGACGAGCTGAAAGCGGTGGAAAGTCGGTATCGGTGGTGTAGAAAATGAAAATACCACTGAATGTCCCGCGGCAGCAGGCGTGTGCTCGGTCAGGACCACCGGTCGGGTATTCCATCAAGGAGTCCTCGTTCTCTCTTTCTCTCTCTCTCTCTCTCACTGCGTTCAATATTGAAACCGCAACCTCAGGCCTCGAAGGCAACCGGGATAGTTTTATGCAAAGCGGTGAAACATTTCAACATCTGCTCGCTCTTTAAGGAAGAAAGAAAAAACAAGCAAACGGGAAGCCCGTCTGGCACAAAACTAAGAATTGCACTCGAGCAGCCACTCCGTGGTCTTTGGCTGAACAACGTGCAGTACAGCTCGCTGGTCTGGTGTCCCGGACATTCCACGTACAACAAACCGTACTACACGGTGTGATACAGCTTTGGCAATTATTATGCAAGGCAATGCCGAGCTCTTGCTGCTTCTTGTGGCTAGAATGAAAGGCTCTCTTTTTGCCACAGCAGATGGGACTCTGGAGCGTAACGAGAAAAAAAAATCGCGCCTCGGTCAGCATGTTCCCCCATTTCTTGCGATAGTCTTTCGCGAAGCGCACTACTGTCAGTGCGTTTGTGCTGATGTTGAACTTAAAACACGCGAAATTCCACGCTTTTTGCAGCTTCCCTTTTTCCGTTTCACTTGCTTCTATGCTCTAGCTAATGTACAACTGAACACGACAGAATTCTGCATAGGAGAACGATGGATAGGGCTGGGTAAGTATGCTTGCATTCAACCTTAAGCTGCTAGAAAAGTTGAACAAAATTAAAAATTCCTTATCATCGTCAACGTCCACTAAACATGTTCTTCCCCTCGTTACGAAACAATCAACTACAACCCTACAAGATTCGCTTGTAAACAACTCGTTAATATTAACGTACTAATTGTAAACAAATTACCATGTGACAGAGCGTCTAATCAACGCATCTAATGTAAACAGCAACTTGATTCACTCCTGTCATCGGTGTCTTATCCTACCTACTGTCTTCAAGTTTCGCCACCAAGAGCCCCCGGAGACTCGCGATGATCGAGCTTCATATTTCCATTTTTCAAACCAAGAACTGGGTCCTGCCTGCCTGCCTGCCTGTCTGCCGAAAAATTGTGCAAACAAATCACGACGGCAATGACTGTCAAAAACAGCATGTCACAGGATGGAAAATGTCGTCCGACGATTCGTTTGGTTAGGGGTAAAATTGAAGACATGAATTGTAAGCAGAAGTGGTAAGGTGCTTAATAAAAATAGATTGACTAGAAGGGAAAACGGGTCGACGGCATTGCTGGAACGTAAGTTGACAATAGGATAGGTTTGATTCCAGATTTACAAACGGTGTCAGCTAGTGGAGTTGCGTTACTTAGGCACCACTTGCTTGTGTGATATTTGAACAGCAAAAAGAGGAAAGTGTAAGGAATATCAGAAGGTTTGTTACTTGTTTGAGAAGTTCGTTTAGGGGTTGGTTAGCTGACTTACATATTGAAAGAGATTTAATGCAGTTCCCATCGATGACGATAATATTCTACTCTACTCCTCTATCCATGCAGGAGATCCTGTCAAGTTCAGCACATCCAAAACCAAAGAATGAAGATCATAATGATAATTCTTCTTCTTGGTTTGACGGCCGGCCATCTAATGGCTTACATTGCTGATACCACGTAGATAGATAGTCAGTCAGTCAGTCCTCACTACGAGCGAACGGTCCGGACAGGATTTGAGCCTTGTTCCTGCCATGTGAAGACCTCGCCTCACCACCGGACCACACTCCATAACTAGCCATCTTCAATTGATCCCAACAAAACTCCAAGAAAAGTTGAATTTCCAACGCATTTTTTTATATTGACGGCGAAATAAAAAGCAACTAAAAACTCAAGGAAGTCGGAAAACTTCAGGACGATTAGGCGAATCTTTTAGACGCAGAAGAAATTATGTATTCTTAAATTTAAATACTTCAAAATATTTGTTGAATGAAATTTCAAATTTCAAGAGTGTTTGCGTCAAACCTACTGCGTGTCTGTCTCGTTGAATTAAACAAGTTTGGAGCCTTTGGAGCGTATAAAGTCAAAATAAATATAGACGTAAAAGAATCAGTCACTTTCGTCATACAGTCATACATAAAACGAGGATGCCTATAAAAATATCAAAAAACTTAACTCTGTCCAAAAGCTCCTAGCTCCATTAAGTCATAAATAACTTGCGCAACCTGGCATTGCTAGATATAAGCCAGGTATCAGGATTCCATACAAAATAAACGGCCGCCACCTTCAATTTAGCCATCATCCTCCAACAGACCCATCACATATTCGTAACAATTAAACACTGATTAGTAGCATATTGTTACTTTCCACCGCAAATCCGTTGCTGATTCATCTGCAAGAAGCATCATAAACCCGTGTGCCAGACACACGACCGATTTCGTCTCGATGCTCGGCTCATCTGATGCGTCCAGTAGTCGTTAATTTTATTCCCAATAAATTCTTCCCCGCCCGCACAACGAAAATGGCTGTGGACGCACAACAAAAGCTCTTCACACTCATCTCATTTTATTGCCGCTTTCAGCTTCGGCAGCATCTACCGTAGTGCCGGCAGACTTCAAACAGACAATCCAATATGGAAGCGAGTAAGCGGAGCCTCCGGTTTACCCCCCCCCCCCCCCCTCAATCCGAATGGGGCTGTCTCACTCGTGGTGATGCGAACCATGGGAACCGTTCTTTCGACCTCTTGCTTTCCATTCTCATTTTAGACGCCAGCCAGCCAAAGAAACATTCCATTTTGCCATGTATGGCATTTGGTTCGTTCGTTACCTTTGGAGAGGGGCTTTGGATTGCCCCACTTCCCCAACCGTTCTCGGATGTTACGCTTGCTCATGTCCGGCACCGGTTCGCTCTCCCGGTGTTTGTTTTATCGAACGAAATTTGAGTACACCGAGCTACCGATGACCCTTGTGGCACATTACGCTTGCAGTGGACGTCCACAAGCTTCAAACTACCAAAACCAGTCCTGCCTATTCCGCGTTGGATTCTATCGACATCAAACGCGCGACTTCACTAGGTTTGGTTTCCAGAAATGGTTTGTTTTAGAATTTATTTACTCCACGCACAGCCAAATGGGTAAACAAAGTTCGTGTCGTGTTCGTTCCGCACACCGTATTGCGTGCGGCCGAAAGCCTAGGGAAAAAAAACCCTTTTCACGCGTTTATCACTGCGCTTTATTTACACAAACCATAGAAGGCAAACACGTTGGGCAAACGGTTTTTGGTGGTTTACGGGAGTAACTTAAAGAAATAACACCCAAGTTGTCGCTCAGAAATCATGATCTTCTTCTTTCGAGAACGCGAGACTTTCCTCTAATCTGATCCGACAACTTTGGAGTCATATCGAACGCACATTTCTCCGATCACGTTCAAGTGCAAGTGCGCACATCTGTATGTGTGTGGAAAAGATGCACACAGTAATCGGCAGCTGCCCCACACACCGGTTCAAGGCTTCAAGGTTTTTTAAACATCGACCACGTTTGAACGTTTGGTTTTGTTTATTATTTCTTCCGACATAGGGACGACGACTTCATAAACACACCCGGTCCGAATGCATCAAACGCGGGTGTGTGTGTGTGCCTTCAAAAGGAATCGTTTGATCAAAGTAATGCGTCTTGTCTGGAGTAGTTTTCCGGGAAGTTCTGGACGAGAAAAATTGTGATGTATTCAAGTAGCGATGAATTCTTGAGACTATTAGAAGACTTATACATAGCACATATTTCTTTGCATCATGACTTCACTTTGAAGATCTTAATCCATCAAGTAATTCGGTTTGGATCTGATACTGAAAGTAATTATTAACTATTGGAACAAACAAATGCATCATGGACATCAAGAATAACCAATTTTGCCTAAGCATATAACAAAAAATATCTAAAATTCTGTTCATAGATAGTTCATAGATGTCTTTGGCCTTTCATGACGAATTTATATTTCCAATTTTACATAACTACTATTTGGAGTTTAACTTTGACTTGATCATTTTCTGTTGATATTCTGAGGTGATTCTGAGGAGTACAATTCCTTGTACATGTCTTATAATGTTTGTAATAATTCTTCGATTACTAACCTCTCTTCAGAGCTCTACATTCATCAACTCATCCAGCTTTGATCCGACAACAACAGTGTCTAAAAAAATTCTAATAACTGAAACATCCTCTCCCTATTCGCGCTGTGTTGTCTCTGTTATCACTTTTCACTGTCCCGTTAACGTCCTTCCAGAACACACCCCTGCTGCAATAGTGGTGCCAAAAAATGGGAAAACAGTTCTCGCCCAAGTCCTATCAGGGGTGTGCGCTTTAATTTGTTTATTCTTCTCCCTTGCCGCGGTAGGTTTGTCGCTTGGCACTTTCGTCAATTTCTGTCGGCTCGGTGTCATAAATTTTGTCCATTATTATCGCTTTACCGGCCACGATTCTACACTGCACACACACACGCATGCACTGCGCGGCGGCCACCAGTGTCACAAAACAAGAGGGGGATTCCAAATGGTAAGGTCCTGATCCTGATCCTGACGAAAGAATATCATTCGTATAGACGACGGTGGTGACCAATGTGCGAACGTATGTAGGGAATTTCCTGGGTTACGTATCCGGATGCCACACCGTAACACCGTCCGGGAACACAAACAGGGTGTGTAAGTCTTAGGCAAAGCGTGCGTCTCGGAACTGGCGGCGTAAGTTGGCGTAATCGTAAATTACGTACTTTACGACGGATTTCTGTTTTTATTGCTGCGGATGCGGATGGGTTCTGGAGTTCTTCCCCTTATTTTCCGTTTTTACTTCCATGAACCTGACCTGAACCACGAAGAAAAAGGCCGGTGTGTGCACGTATGTTGCGCCTGTTCCAGAAAACGCGTTCCCCTTTCCAGATCCAAGCACAAACTCGTGGCCGACGGCTCATTGATTCCGGCTAGTGCTGTGTATACGTTGAGGAGCGTAGATTGACGACATGCAGCGCTAGCGTTTGCTAGCATTAAAAAGGGAACCATACACACCGGAGCGCTCAGTGTTCCGCTTTCCCGTGTGCACAACCTTGCCTGCCGGGGGAAGGAACTTTTGTTGCCATTTTGTTTGTCGTCGTCTGGCTGGATAGAGCTCGCTTACATCCAGCCACTCCAGACTCGAGAGTCCACTTGAACTGTATACCCACTTGTTCGCCATCATCGTCACCGTGCGTCGGATGTGAGTGCAGAGCGACGGGAGTCAGCAGCCTTGCTGTGACGACTGGCTGAATTTTGGAGTATTTCGGAAGAGCAGAGTGTTCGGAGTTAGAAGTAAAGTGGATCGACCGTTTGTACGGTGGCGATACGATAACCCGCACGGTGTAATGAAATTATGAGCAACCTCTCGTTTGCGGTTCAATGAGACATGGGGCAGGAGGCCATATTTGTTTATTTGCTTTACGTGTCACTACGGCGCAGCAGTATGCGATAAAACTTGTGCGATCAAGCAGGGCACCAGCGCCCTTTAAAAAGGATGCGATGACAGGATAGGAAAGGAGGGCAAAGTTTCATAATTTCACCGTAATATGAGAAGCTTAATCTTGCCGCACTTTAACGCTTTTACGTGCTCGGTTCTGGGTGCCTGTTTCGTTAAGAAGAAGAGAAGGAAGCTTTTGCAAATGGACTTCTTTAAGCGTATCCTTTTTATTACTTCCACCTCATCGGCACCTCGTTGATCGTAAAGGCGGCGCCATTTTTCACACCGCTTTCAGTAATGCAGTTTGATTCATTACCACACAGACACCTTGTGGTTCTCCGGTGTCTTCCACAGATGGTCCAGTACGACGATCGAAAACGTCCAGGAAAGCAGCAAAAAAAAAGAACCACATTCACAAAACTGGAGCACATTTTGGATGCCTTCCCTTAGGTCTTCACTCAGCGCAGTTCACAAGATTCCGCGATGGATTTTTAACAAGCTGCCGCTGGTTACCCATCGACATTCCAGAGCGTTCAAAGCGTTACACAAGCTTTTCAACGCTTTCAGTAGCTGCCTCCTGTTACGTCTGCCACTTCGGGTTCGTTTTCTTTCCTCCGACTCACCCAATTCTCTTAGCTTTGAATTATGGTTTTCTTTGATAAATGGATTAAACGTTGCCGGAAAACCGAGCAGTGCTTCTTCTCTCCTGGGGAGGACCAGTCAGTTCACTCCTGCCTGCTACAACATTGTGTTTGCAAATTTTCCGCCTCAAGGAGTTTTACTCTGTGTTTTATTTTTTTGGGTTAAAACAATTTTTGCACAATCTCGCACACACACGTTTCGCGTTTGGAAATTAAAAGACCTTTTTCTTTCACACAAGCTCGTTAATTTTCCAACAATTTCACGGTGTGTGATGCGCTGCGAATGTGAGGCACTGTGTTTTTGTATTCCCTTGAGCAGTGCATTTTGCAAGGGAAGTTCCATAAAACGCACGCACGGTAACGTGCTTTTACGACCGGACTGTGTCGCCTAGCTCGAACCCTCTCATCAGTTTCATCATCATTGTAATCCACCCAGTCTTTTCGTATGAGTATGCGTCTGTAACGTGTATCATGGTTTTGTATCAAGCTTTGGAAGAAACGCTTATCAGAAATGCATTTAACTTTCACTCCCTTACAGTCGTTGAAAGCTGCTGGTCGGTGGCCATTAATGCTAATGTTGAAATAAATATGTTTACTCGAATGCTGAATGCCGGGTCCCGGTACTGATGCGCACCCGAGAGTGCAGCTGATACTACTGCGATGGCATTATGAAGAAGCTGTGACAGGTTCACACAAGGGTCAAGAGGCTAGAGAGTGGCTAAAGGAAAAGTGCTTTAGAGAACTTTAAAAATTCTGATATAAAAATTCAATGTCAGAACGAGTACTTACGAACTTAAACCAGAACATGAAGTGCTAAGTAGAGCTGAGTGTTTCAGTAAATTGACACCGGACAACCAGGGTTATAATGATTTTAGAAAACAGGGAAATAGTCTTATCTTAATCTGGTTTCTTTTTTATAGTTTGTATTAATATCAAATCGCAGGGAACAGTGTCAGTGAATGACACCGAACAACTACACTATCTTCTTCCGGATTTACATAAAAACCCCCAAGATCCCCATTCGTGAGACTAACCATTTCAAAACTAACTCCATTAAAGTCTGATAACTAAGTAACGAATAGAAAGTCCGGCCAGTATCTTAGCCTCTCCCGAGACTTATCCATCCAACCCAACGTTAACGTTTCCCCGGAGGACAAACAAAGAACCTGGAGAGCAAATCTTTTCCCCTTTGTCGTGTGTACCACTCATTTTCTGAAAAGACTGCGGATGTCCTCACCGTACCAGAAACAACAGCCTTTGCCAAACCAAGGGAACTTTGGAATAATGGTAACGTAAAGTAGCAAACTTCCAACGGGGTTTGGTGTTAGTCCACCATCTGAGCAGTGGCAAACCTGGAAAAAGCAACTTGCTAAACCGTCTACCATATTATCGTGACTACCAGAGCAGGGACTGCCACTGTTGCCATGATGATGATGCACCACTACATCCTTACCGATATGACAAAACGTTTAAAAAGGGAACCCTTCACTCGATGCACAACTACAGACGCACAAGCACTGCAAGTTCGACGTTCTTCCTTGTCGGCATCGTCGTGGGCGGCCGCTGCCGACTGCCTTTCCTTACAAGCGCAGCGCCAGGGATGAGCTATAAAATTTTATGGTTATTTGCCTCTCACATGCCCTGCCGTACAGCGGCAGAAGCTGTGCCGGAGGTTTGGCTTTGACTGCAACTAGTCACCGGGATTAGTCACCGGGAACGATCCAGTAGAATTTTCCGTTCCCGCTTGCCCCGCGCTAGCTACTGGCGCTTGCCTTTACAAATTACAAACACGTTACGTTACGCACTGGGAAGGAAAACTGCTGCCTTTTTTTTCCACCTCACAGTACACGAAAGACAATGATTGCTACATCCCGGTATGTTTGGTTTTCTTTGGCTGTAACGAATCCTGACCGGATTGAATTGAAATGCATCAGACCTGGGACCCGAGGCCAATCGCACCGGGCAGGCCGGATGGGGGCAGCGGTAGGGTATGTTTTTCCGACTTGATTACATTTTCCTTCGGTTTAGGTGTTCTGTTGAAGGGGCATTGAGTTTCGTTTTTTTTATGACCATTTTAACAAGTTCCTTCTGCCGGGAGGGAATTTTACGGGATTTTTTTCTTTATGACCAACCAAGACAGACTTCTGTTCGTTCCTCAGAGTTTCCATTTTGTTTTCTTTTTAATCATAAAAAAACAAGAATAAAAGGAATCGTTAAATGAATAACTTTTCCAGCAATCAAATACAGTGCAGTTCTGGAGAAAAAAAAAGAAAATTAAATGAACTCACTCCCATTTGGGGACAATGGAAATTGAGTGGAATAAAACGGCAATAATCAAATCGTGATACAATACACCGATATACTTTAGTTGAATCTAATCATAATCAAGACTTTTTTCGTCATAATAATCATTCATGGAACAAGACAGAAAAAGATTTTTTTTTAAATAATATTTGTATAATACAAAGTACAAATGTAAACGATGACATGATATTATTTTGATAAATTCCAAGGATATAAGTTGATTATTTAATTAATTTTAATTTTTGACAATAAGCCATTGTGCCGTCATAATTAATTAAAATTAAAATAAGTACTTTTCATTTTAATACTGTGATAAAATTGGCTGTCTCTAAGCGACGCTTCGTTAGTTATTCAAATGAGAAAAATAGAATTGAAACTATTACCTCACAATCAGTGAGGGGCGAATATAGTATTAAAAACATAGCATTATTACAAATAGTAATATAAATAAAAGTTGCCGTACAATTTGCCGTAATAAAAAATAAATAGAATTCTAAATTTACCGAGAAGGCGTAAAGGTTTTGTGAAATTTGTAAATAGCCAACACATAAGGAATAATAAGAACCATACGGCCAAGTGCCGTCATCTTGGTGTAAAAAAAATGTATTTCAAATTATAATTTTGTTTCATTTGAAGTATGTTTCAAACTGTATGAATTTGCAAACAAATTGTCGGAAAAAAATATTGAAACAAAAAAATATTGTATGATTATCCAACTGTGGTTATTTTTCTTTTGACAAACGATAGACAAAATTAGCAAAAGAAGTAAAAAACGAATGTATTTGCTTTAAATAAATATTGTGTATACGGAAATTTTGTCCCGAAATACGTACTAGCAACTACCCACTGTGCCTTGAGCGGATCGATTATTTTGATTAAGAAAAAAAAGGCACTTCACATTTTGCAAACTATTTAAAAATTAACCAGCTTGCAGCACAACTTACTCTCGCCATTGCCGACGAAAGAAAGTTTCCATTATCTCTGTTCAAAGTGTGGAACAGTGCAACATTCCATCATCCCGTGTAGCTAAAACATGGTGGATGAAAAATTAATTTCTGCTTAAACGTATTAATTATTCCTTTCCGCTGGCAAAAAAGGCACTTACGGAGGGCGAGCAACCGTTTTTCTCCTCGTCTCCTCCAAGGTGTTTAGTGGATGCTTTTAAGTGCTTTTATTCACAATCCTAACAATCCGAACGTGCGTGTCCATTCCACGCATTATTACTTAGCAGCGCAAGACACATAAAGTTGATGAAGAAATGACTTTTGCGAATGCAGAATAAATAATCGTAATGTCCTTCGGATGCTCGAGGCCACCAGCGCGAAATGTTAAGATCTGGGTCAAGAGTAGCGTCTCTTTACCAAAAAACGGAAAGCCCAAAAAGGCCAGAGCAGTATCACATTTACCCATTACGTGGGTCACAACTAACGATCCCAGGGCACGGAGCAAAAACGATCCCGTAGCTCATTACTACGCTCCAAGGCTACTTACTCCACACGCACACGCGGTGAATTAATGCAAGACCCTATACAGAATCCACTATCCAACCGGTGTTCTCATTCGAGAGCGAGAGAAAACAGCAAAACGAGCACAAAAAGACCTGTGTTCGGTCCTGGCCCCAGGGTGGGATTAATTAAATCTAATATTTTTCACCATCCCTTTGTACATGTCAGCTATCTACCCGAAGCTCTCATCCCCCCCGCTATTTCGATGGTGGAAATAGGCCAGGTCAAATTATGACCATTTTGGCGTTAAATTTTCCTCCCCAACGATTGTATCCAATTTCGATATGCCACACACCCGCGCGTCATCGTCCCCGCCTGCCGTTGGAAGTTGTCCTTTCGCCGTATGCTCCACTAATAGAGTAATAATTTTGACCAGCACGTGACCTGTCCCCATGGGGGGGTCGTATACCTTTCTCCAGTATCCGGAAGATCAGTGTGCAGATCGGTGTGGTGCTTTGTGTTTTTTCGTCTTTTAGCCCAACGTTGGAGTACGTGGAGTTTTGGCTTATAATATTTTTACATAGCTGGATTAGAGTATGCAAACTTCACACTCACCGATAACGTCCAGCGTAGCAGTGGGTGATGCGACACGGGCACCGGATGCTCGTGCCGTTGCCAAACACACGTAGTCGCCCTGGTCCAGCGTTCCATTCACTGCCCGGATATGGAGATTCGAACCGCTCTGGTAAATGCGTTGCGGTGTGCCGAAATTTAGGCGCTCGTGTACCGGAACAGGGACACCTATATCGGACCAGAGGGAAACAGAGGATGTGCAATGGGGCGCTTAATTATTTGCAACAGGGGGAACGATATTTTTCGGTGCGTTAGGGTCTGAGCTTACCGTTTCTCGTCCACGAAAAATCGATCTCATCGTCAAACAATGCCCGGCACTCGAATGTGACCGGTTCACCTTCAAACACCTGCCGGTTCTGGGGCGTTACGGTAAACTGGAACTCGCACCGAACCGTATCTGCAATGGAAAAAAAGAAGAGAGAAACGATTTGACGTGTGAATGGGTGTAGATAAGATGGCGCCGAAAAACTAATCAGAAAAATACAAGGAGTTAGTTATCAAAGGAAAAAAGAAGAACTTAAGGCTAGAATTTTTCGAATACTAGCACAGGTGCCTGCAAAGTTCAAACATAGTTGTGTCCTCGCCAAGACCATTTTCTAATCGATGCGACTTCTCGCCCTACTTCAACACTGGTAGCGAAATTTCGGCGAATGTTTAGTGCTCCCCAATTCCTTCAAGAAAACTCTGTCAACGAACTGGCAAGCACCAGCGGTGTCGATAAAAATGTTAAACGATTTTCTATCAGCACTAAGGTGAAACTACTGTCATCAAACTCGGAACTGCTCCGTCGAACGTTCCACTTTCGTGCTCCGGTGTGTGACAGCGTCAGCGTAACGTCACGCAGAGATTGCCTATCGGATGGAGCGAGGCAACACACAAAAAATGGGGTTCGCTTCTGGAGCAAAAATTTTGAAACATAGTTAGGGAACTTTTCCTTCATCCTTTCTCGCCCAAGGGGGGAAGGTGTGAACGGTTTAGAACTGATTTTTCCGAGATTCTAGATAAGCGTCGACAACGACGATGACGACGTTGCTTGACTGGTTCCACTGTGACTGGTGCGTTAGGGAATTCGATTTTCTACTTCCGATAAAAGTGGAGATGTGTTTTGATTCCCCAAACACGCCAGCAGAAGTTCCCTGCCGAAAGGGTGCGATTGTATGGAGCTCATGAGGTGGGTGGAACATGTGCACATGAATTTTGATATACTTTAAAGGTGAAAATTATGTTATTATCGTAAATGGTTGCGTGTGTCGTTAAACGGTGAATAGGAAGAGAGAGAGCTTAGGGTTCGGTCGGAAAGTATTTTACACTGTACCCAGTGTGGATAACTGTCGAAGGTAGTGTATTGTAAAATTAAAGCATAAATATATTCACATAATGCTGATACGAATTTCTAACGCGTGAAAGTAGACTATTCGTTGCTCCTTTTGGTCTATATCGCTCCTCGCTTATTTTGGGACATTTTCTTTAGATTGTTAGAAGAGAGATTTAAAATTATTTGATATGAGATATTGATAACCCCCCCTGGTACAGGCCCCGAATTCGACTACAGATTTTATAATTTGTAAAATGGCGATCTTGTTCAGGATAAGATCCTCACCATGTGTTTTTGATCCGAAGACCAATATACCTAGAGAACGATAAAGTCTTCTGACCCACTGGGGCCTCTGTTTGTGGTCCTTTTCGATGCTTCTTGCTTGTCTTTAGAAATAAGAGGCAAATCAACTTCCAGATGTTAGGCAATACATTATGATATTCAATTTATTTTATTAGACGGCTTGAAAGCTGTACAAGTTGATGTTAAGAAATCTCTTCTAAGCATAAGGATCAACTGTGGAGTTTATAGACAGTGAATATAATTATTGCTTTAACAAACACTAGGTATATTTAAGTAAAAATAAAATATTAAATACAGTCCGAGTACGGATAAAATTCAGTCCGGAAAAAAATCAAAATTTATGTCTTTATCACACCACTTTTGTGGCTGTTTTAGACGATAATGAACAATGTTGGCAATAGTAATGCTTGATCATACTGTCGTTAAACGACTACTAAAAATGGATCATTCAAAGTTGATTTGAATTGCCAAAATAAACCTTTCTTTTCCATTATATTTTGTGAGGTGAGGTGAAGGAGACTTCGGACACCATCTTCTATAAGTCAACCTGTGGCTCTACCAGGTAGCAGAGACCTACCTAAGAATCGATCAGGCGGCAGAAAATCACGGGTTGCAGATTGAAGAGACAAAGACCAAATTGATGGTGGCACCATCAGCGGCTCCGGATCCACCATCGGCTAATAAATCCGGAACTACGTGGATGTTCAGAAGGATTGTTGGCCCCTTGTGTGTGGAAGGACAATGGAGGAGCTGCTTCAACGACGAGCTGTACGAACTGTATGACGACCTCACCGTCGTGCAGTGAATTAGGCTCGCCAGGCTCCGATGGGCTGGCCATGTTATACGCATGGCACTGGAAGACCCACCTCAGAAAGTCCTTTTAGGCCGTCCACACGGACAGAGGAAGCGTGATAGGCCGAGATTGAGGTGGGAGGATAGTGTGGAATCATCCGCCATCAAGGCCAGGATAACGGATTGGCGGACGACGGCGCGGGACCGTGAGCGGTTCCGGACTCTGCTGCGGAAGGCCAAGACAGCAAAGCGGTTGTAGCGTCTGATAAGTAAGTAAGTGAGAGGTGAAGAAGATGACTGATTTGCAAACATTTCTCTATACTTCTACATCTTTTAATTTTTCATCCTGAGCTATTTAAAGAAAGATTTTGCCTTAATCTAAATCAGTACTAATTTTTGGTTTATTCAAACCGTGAAATAAAAGAAACCACGTCTGTTTTTTTTCTGTTCTGTCTGTTTTTTAATAAGATAGTTTTAAATGTGTTAAAGATCAGCATTAACCCTTTAACAGTCTAAACAGTTTTCAAAAATGGTTAGCTTATAGTCTAAACCAGAAGAAATAAGAATATTTCCCCAGAATATCAAAAATAGAGCAAAACTGACGACGACCAAACTGTCCGGAACAGTCTTGGTCAAAGCAGTACAAAAATACTCTACTTCCTCGAGACAGGCTCGGGTAAAACTGAAAAGGGGTTGATGTTGGTGTTATAATGGACAGATAGGTGTAAATTGGACGGTGAGACGACAATCGCGCCAGTCTTTACTTTTCAGGACCAGGATTCAATTCTCATCCGAACCCCTGACTATCCAGAGGGGCGAGGGACGGGTCCGACGAGCATTCTGTCGGAATCGTTTGAATCTCACCGGGGTCTGAGGCAAGGAGACGGGCTCTCGTGTTTGTGGTTCAACGTCGCTCTAGAGGGTGTCATGCGAAGTGCGGGCTTCGACATCCGGGGCACGATTTTCACACGATCTCTCCAATTCCTTGGCTTCGCGGATGACATCGACATCATCAGACGGACAACTACGCCGGTGTGCGAGGCGTAGACCCCAATTGAAACGCGAGGCCAATAGAATTGGATTTAGCATCAATGCGACGAAGACAAAATACCTGCTTGCCGGAGGCTCTGGCCGTGATAGAGCCCGACTCGGTGGTAGAGGAGTTCTGCAACCAATGGTACGATCGTAACTTCGTACAACAACGTAAGCAGCGAAATCTAAAGGCGCATTGTTCAGGGGAATCGTACCTACTACGGAATCCACAAATTCCTGCGACCCAGAAGGCTCTAACAACACACGAAATGCACGATTTACCGCACCTTGATACGTCCGGTAATCCTCTACGGGTACGAGTCTTGGACTGTGCTGACGGAGGACACCAATGCACTCGCCATTTTGAATGAGAATGAACCTTAAGCTAGCTGAATTGTGTGGAGATACTGATATCCTGACGGTAGTCTAAGCCGGAAGGATACGTTGACTCGGGCATGTGATGAGGATGTCGAACTCATGCTTCACCAAGAAAAGGAAGGCAGAAAAGGATCAAATGGAGTCTAACCTGTCGGAGATCGGATGCAGCCGTGGATGTAGGACTGCAGCCCTAGACCGAGTTTCCTGGAAACTAATTGGAGACCTGGCAATGTCGATACGACGTGCTCAATCCTGAGCAGGCCAAGAAGAAGACAAAGAAGACTAGGCATAAATATGCGAGCATTTGGTAGAAGCATCATCATTTAATGCATCACGATTTAATGAAGGATCAAATGATAGGAAAATTTTCCCAACTAATGGTCAACCAGGTTTTACATGTTTAGGTTATGGCAAGAATGTAAATATCACTTACTTTTACATAAACTTCTCATTACGTGGAGTCATTTTGTGATAGTTTATTGTGAGCCACATCATTAAGCTAAAAATACATTTGTTTTCAATATAAACACAGCCATGCACTGCTGTATCGTATTACAGAATGATGCAACAAAGCGCAAATAAAATGGCAAACAGACCCACAAATACAAAAAAAAAGCACACAAGCTCGTACAAAATAATGCTAATGCATCAATTCTGATTTTAAAAAATGTAAAATCCTAATCCTCCCTTGCCCGCGTTCCAGTTCAACGCCTCCGCCACGGCAACGGTTCCGCCTAATCGCGCAAACATGATTTGTGCCGGGCGGGAAGCTTTCTGTGTTGCATTAATCCCCCCGGTGCTGCTCATTAGCGCCCGACAAATCCATCATCATCGGACTAAAAATAATAATAATGGCAGCTTTTCAGCACCATTTGAGCCCGAACGGGAGACCGCTTATCGGGAGGCCTACCCAAGGGCTCGCGGCAGTTCGGCAGGAAAAAGCAAATTACAATTTATAGCACACGAATAGTAAACTTTTTAATTAGACCAACCTCCGCACCCGGATCGGCGTGCGGGAAAAAAACGGGATGCTGCAACACCCTTTATTCCTCCCCCCACAAATGGAGGGACTATCATCCCCTACCCGAAACGATGAATGAAATCCATTCAGATGATTCAGAGTGTCTGGACGGATTAAAAGAGCCGACGAAGACCCCCGTTTTCCACCCGGCAATCCCTGATAAACGCACGTTGCATTTTCCCGTTGCCGGTTCCCGGACGCGAACCGTTTTTCAAATCGGATGCAGAGAGCGAGTTTGTGCTCTTGCGCACTGGCAACACTGGCATAAAAATTAATGAACCATTTCCCCGTTTGCTTGCAGCATTGGAACAACCGGAACCGGAATTTGGACTGCAAGCGAGAGAGAGAGAAGGTTGGGCAAAAGGACCTCCGGGTGGGAAAGGGTGGAACGAAAAGGCGACGCCATACTATTTATTTGCTGCTGCAAACAACTAAACAACAACGGAGGGTGGAAAATAGCGACAAAATGGGACGACACAAACAAGTGGCTTACGACGTTACGGTGCGTCCGGGTGCAGTGTTTAGAGTTTCCCGCGTCTAAAAAGGGAACCGCGCACAAAGGTGCTGAGGACACACGATTTGCGATGACAAAACACGCCAAAAAAGCGACCGAAACGAGTGTTTTGTTGGCATCCTTGGGTTGGGGTTTTGGTGGACATATAAAAGGTCGCGTTTCGCACCGATGGAGCAAACTGTCTTCAACCTGTGTCTCATTGTTTATTCCACCAAACCTCGCCGGAAAATGGTGGTGGCCCTAAAGTCAAAATTTCACGACAAAACGGCTTCGTTTGCCGTGTGTGTTTGTGTTTTAGTTTTGGCTTTCCCTGTTCCGGGTTCGGGGGGTTTTGGGAGCGGTCTTTAATTTAACCTTTTTTATTTCATTCTACCATTTCCGATCGCGTGTCGATGAAAGCTTAATCCTACCATTTATTGGGACCGCTTTCCGGGCGTATTTTCGTTTCCTTTCTTTAACGATTTTTTTTTTTTGGTTTTGTTTCACTGTAAACTCCCTCTTAACCAAGCAAATAAACAGCAAAATTCTTACAGGACTAGGTGAAAGCAACCTGTGGTGAATCCCGGGGCCATTTCGTGTGCGTGCAGGTGTGCGATTTGTCACACGTGCCACCATGATTTTCGGGATTTTCCACCAATGCTTTCACCACCAGTATAGAGCTTTTCGTTTTTTTGGTTGTTTGCTTGAAGTGAAATCCAAAGCACAAAAATCAAACCTAAAGAACCTGGAACTCTGGGCAACAAAAAAAAAAACCATCATGTCACCGGAGGTGGCAAATATTGTTACCATCTTCACGGTGCACTCGTAAAAAGTAAAGATCGACAATCATCTGCTGCACAACAGCAGGTGAAACCCTCTGTACAATAACAACGCCATGATGATGTCTCGAAACGAAGGCAAGCGACCGTTGGTGGTGCGAAAAGTCTTTATTAACGAGCGTCAATCCTCGGCGAAAAGCACCATTTTTCTTTAAAGCTGCGGTAGATTTCACTGATACGTTGAACTATTTAAAAGAATTGTTATGAGTTGCATTTTTATGTTTTGCACGAGGAAGAAAAGATGCATCGTGAATGAAGTACTTTAACTTTTATTCTAGAACTTTTGTAAAAATAAAATGTCGTCTTAACGTGCTTTTACAGGACGGGGTTTTTCTCTCTAATTAAGTCTAATCTAATAAGGTTTGATAAGATTTTTACTGTCGATCATAAAAATTCACTCACTGTTTGGGATTATAAGCGATTATCTCGACCCTTGTGCCGGAAGTAATCACATTTCAGGCGTTCAAAACCATGGTTAGAACGGAACTTGCGAGCGAGCGAAGAAGGGATCATGGGTCTCATGTCCATTAGATTGTAGTAAAACTATAACATATTTCAACGTATTCATAGCACTGTTTTTTGTCACAAATGAATTGATTAAGCGCTTATCAAGTAATGGTTTTACGTTGATCATTAGCGTAAGAAAAAGAGCCTAACAAAAGATGATGCTCCTAATTTAATCACTATCAATGGTTGTCGCTAATGACGTCCACGTGATGGAAGATAGCACACATGCACATAGACCAGGGGATTGTGTTATTAACAGTTTACAATTATCACACAACTAACTTTCACTGTTAGTCGAACTTAGCATTTAGACCACCTTTAGAGAGGGGCGACCCAATGATGAGGCAACAACGGCGCCGATCTTCACGCGACAGGGACCGGGATTTTAATTCAATCCGGACCGTTCCCCCGTAATGAGGACTGACTATCCAATTTTGTGGTTTTCTGCAATTATAGTAAGGCCTTTCGATGGCCGGCGTGACCTTACCAGGTCGTTAAGCCAAGAAGAAACTCTTCAAATCATCTTGGAGATCCAAGAATCATCAGGACCCTAGGACCGTTCCCCCGTAGTGAGGACTGACTATCCAACTTTGTAGTCATCGGCAATTCTAGTAAGCCATTTCGATGGCCGACGTAACTTTAGTAGGTCGTTAAGCCAAGAAGAAACTCTTCAAATAATCTTGGAGATCCTAGGACCATCAGAATACCGAGGTTCAAATCCCATCCAGACCTATCCACCGTAGTGAGGACTGACTATCCAATTTTGTGGTTTTCGGCAATTCTAGTAAGGCCTTTCGATGGCCGGCGTGACCTTAGCAGGTCGTTAAGCCAAGAAGAAACTCTTCAAATCATCTTAGAGATCCTAGAATCATCAGGACCCTAGGACCGTTCCCCCGTAGTGAGGACTGACTATCCTACTTTGTGGTCATCGGCAAGACTAGTAAGCTATTTCGATGGCCGGCGTGACCTTAGCAGGACGTTAAGACAAGAAAAAACTTTTCAAATCATCTTGGAGATCCTAGGACCATCAGAATAACAGTAGTAGTAGTAGGTTTATTTTGGACTTAGAATATTAATAGTGCTGTTTAACAATTTTTTGTTCATTAACAATGGGTTCGCACCGTTTGCTTTCCTCACTGACTCTTTCTGGTTAGCGATTGATGTTTTTTTTTGTTGCTTTTGCTTATGATTTAATATTAAATCTAAGCAATTATCTTTAAATCTAACCTAACCCTAAGACTATGATACATAAAAACGAAAATTAAGAATAAATAATAAAATAAATTAACCTAAGATCAAGCCAGCATGGCTTCAATTGCTAAATGGTTCAAATTACTTGCTTGGCAGCCGTTGTGATAGTTATGGTAAACTTTCTGATTAATTTCTTCATTTTTAGCTATGTTTGTAATTCTGTGAAGCTCTCTAGTATTGAACCAAGGAGGAACATTCATGATCATTTTTAATATCCTGTTCTGCAATACTTTTAATTTGATGTGAAAATGCTATGCTCTTCCAAGCAGGGACTGCATACGTCAGTACTGGTCGAAAAAATGCTTTGTATACAAATAATTTATTTTTTAAATTCAATTTTGATCTGCGATTAAGAAAAGGGTACATTCTTTTGTTCATTTCATTCGTTCTGACTAGAATCTTTTATAAACGTGTTTAAAAGTAACCCGTTTGTTAAAGTAGACTCCTAAGTATTTTACGTTTGTTTTTCAAGGAATATTCCCATGACTCATCATGGGTTTCCTCGTAAATATTTTCCTTATGAAAAAGATTGCTTCAGATTTTGAGCTATTTGTTTTCAGTTTCCCTTTGATACAGTATTGGACATATGTTTCTAGAGCTTTGTTTAAATGTTGAATAATTACTTAAGGATTTTTTTTTTTGCAGAAGATGAGATTGCAAAATCGTTAGCATGGAGGAAATTGTTGCAGTTTTGTGTTTTAGGTATATCAGCTATATAAATATTGAATAATACAGACGACAATACGCTACCTTCTGGTACACCGGCCACGGGCACTTAGGCAATGATTCAGATTTTCCGATATGTACAATGTTTTCTCGATTGTGTAGAAATGATTTTACTAGATTTATCAGGTAAGCAGGAAATTTAAGTTTGATTAATTTGTGGAGAAGACCCTGGTGCCATGGGCGGTCCGGTGGTGTAGGCGACAACGGCGCCGGTCCTCAAACGGCAGGACCGGGGTTCAAAACCCATCCGGACCGTCCCCCCGTAGTGAGGACTGACTAACCAAACTACGTGGTATCGGCAGTCTAGAAAGCCATTTCGATGGCCGGCGTGACCTTAGAGATCGTTAAGCCAAGACGAAGACCCTGGTGCCATAGAGAGTCAAAAGTTTTTTCATTATCTAATAGCACTAATCCTGCAGATTTGTTAAACAACCTATTATCGATAATGGTGTTTTTCAATCTGTGAATATGATGAGTGGTACTGAAAGAAGGTTGAAACCCATACTGGAAATCAGGAAAGATATTGTTGTTGTCAACATGCAATCGAATTCTGGAGGCAATAAGCTTTTCCAGCAGTTTACCTAGACAACCCAGAAGACCAATGCATCAGTAGCTTTCCGGTTGAGTGCGGTCCTTGCCAGCCTTGGCGATGGCTACTATTTTAGCAATTTTCCATTGAATAGGGAAATAGCCAAGTTTTAGACATGCGTTAAATATAAGGTCTAGATAGGTTATGGCCTACCTCGGGAGTCTTTTGATGCATTCGTTAGTAACTTTATCGCAACCAGGTTTGATGAACTCAGATGCGTGTAACTGATTTTCTTGGCTAAGTGCAAAATATTGTGTGTTATTCCAGGTAATTTTCTGTTCTACGATACTGAATCTGCTGTGGGTTAAATTGTGAACATTTACGAAGTGATCTTTAAGAGCGTTGCATTTTACGAAAGTTGTGAGTAGAATGTAATTTTGTTTTTACAAACTAGGAATGTTTGCTTGTTGATTTCTTATTGTTCTTAGAAGTTTCCAGAGTCGATTATTGTTATTTTATTGTGGTTTAATCCTTTCAAGTGTAATACCCTATGCTTTATACCGTTCTTCGGATATTCAATGTTCTACTTTTCTTTTCAAGAGATAGTATGCGTGCCGGTATGCGGAATCAAATCTGTGTCTCTGCCATTTTTTTTAATAAAGCACTTTTTTGTACTACAAATACGCCAGAATTTCAGGAAAGGTTAAATGTACCTACAGTGTCGGACAATAGAGCAAGACGACCTGCTATTGTACTGAGTGTTGTACGTACTGAGTTGGAGTGAATGATTTAAATCTTTCTAAGGAATGAATTGAATAAACTCTTCGCAAGAGTTTTTACTACAGCTCTTTCAACTCCTTTAGCAATCAACTCCTCCCTAGTGAGTTTGATTCTAACGACTTCTAAAAATTTCTTTAGCAATACGCCGACTTAAACATAAAAAAAGGAGTTATTACGGATCTTAAGAATGAATTAATTCACCTCTATATTGTACAAAACGCAAAAAATAAATTGTGAAGCAGATTTTCAACACATAGGTGAACATTTTGAAAACACGTTCCCAACATTAGATAAATCATATAATTAATTTTTCGTCTCTTTTTCCTAGTCTAATAAATTCTGATATAGCTAAAGGACACAAAGGGCCTGCTCTTAACTTTTCTAAACTCTAGGATTGGTTTAGAGCTCTGACAAGCTCTGATAATAATAAATCTTTTATTGTGTCGCATAATTTCTATCCTTCTAGGGTGGACTAGATTGGAGGTTATTGGACATTCTAACAAATCTTTGGTAAAGTTATATCTGGACTATCTAGCGACAGGAAAAGTATGGTCAAGGAAGGTCAGAAGTGACATCTCTCGCTATCGCAGAGGATAAGCTAGTGTTCATCGTAAATGATTTTTTGATCAAATGATGTTTAATAACTAATAGTTATTTTAATAATTATTTTTTTAAAATGTAATGAATGTATTGGCAGGTAATAGAAGATTAAAATTCAAGGAAAGGTTCGTCCTTAATGTAACATTGCCAGTCTTGAATATTGACAGCGCCGCTGTCATCTATACCAACGACCATGTATCATGTAAACAGAGACGATCAACGAATTAGTACTAGTCGCTTCGTTCCACGCCCTTGTATTGGAGATTGATATTTTCTTACACTTTTATTCTTTACAGGACCGTTCCTCCGTAGTATGGACTAACTATCCTTCAAACATGTCTTGAATTGTAAGTCAATTTCCCAAAAATCAAAAAAGGAAAAGAAAAATCAATCAATCAAAGTAGTGTGGAAATATTAAGCTAGACAAAGCCTACTACAATTGAAAGTGCACATTGTAGATGTACAAGTTGCAATCTCTATTTCGGCCAATAGCAGAACAAAAACAAACTCATAGTCTTCTGCCATTAAACAAGAAAAATCTGACACAAAATGTCTTGATTAAAGTTTGAAAAACTAGGCTAGGGCTGCCCAGCCCTAGCCACTTAAGTGCCAATTAAATCAAACTTAAATGTTTATCTTTGCTGCCGGGTCGAATGCGGAGCAGTAGCAGAGAAATGGTTGCTGAAATGTGGGGCGGGCCCCATCGAACTTGACTTGAAGCAATTGTGCAATGTGAAATAGCTTCCGATTCCAATCAAAAACGGCAAGAACAAAGCAAAAACCACCTACTTCTTCTAGACAGTATGTCCTGTGCCCTTAGTTTGTGTTGTGATAAGAAATCCGCCACCCTCACCATCACTCTTCGCCAGCGTTTCCAGTGCTCCAAAAATGGGAGGACGCAACCGTATACGGGGCGCGGGGAAACATAAAACCGCGGAATCGAGATCACTCGTGGGCGATAAGGGAAAAGGTCCATTTTGGCAAACAGCACAACGGGAACCGATTGGCGTCGTCAGGGCAATTGGTTTTCCTTATCGCACCACACATTTCGGGGAGGTTTGATGTGCCGGCAGACGCCAAAACGATGGGGTTTTATTTTTTTGAGAAAAGTATTTTAACTTATTTTATATAAAAATGGTTAAAAGGAAATCTTCCCGCTTGATTCTTGAATTCGGGGGTTTTTAATCAACTTAATGTTAAGACATCGTTGCGCACCTGGCGCTATCCCACACCCCAAAAACGAACCAATCAATTTGGAAAGAATACGGAAGAAAATTTCCCTCCCTCTACTCCAGCTTCCCCAGAGCTACTTACCAACGCTGAACTGCACCAGCAACACCACCAACAGCATCCAATTCAATCTCGCCATTCTACGAATCACTGTTCCTGCTTTTGATTGCACTTCTGTACACCGGCGTTCCATCTTAGCCCGTGCAACGGCACGACACGACAAGCAGCACAATGCACCCTGCACTTGGCTTTTCTTTCCAAGAAGGGAATAATCAACAAACACAAAAAAATTGGAGAAAACCCTCTTTTCTTCTTTTCCAACAAAATTCAGAACACCGCACACACGGACGAAACAATTCCTTTTGCCCCCCGCTTATCTGCCGGTAACACGATAATGCCACTTTCGCAGACACAACACTACACAACAGCCACCACGCGACCTAGCCCACAGGGACAATCAAACTGCATCGGATGCTGCTGCTCTCGTGCACCCTCGGCTGCCGAATTAATGCATTCACTGGCTCGTCTTATCAAACGCCGAACAATGAGCTGCTGCTGCACTGGCACGACACCGACGACGACGATGCACAACGATGGTGCTGCATTTTGATGCACTTTTTTTTTGGCAAACTGAAACGACCGAACTTTACGTACACATACGTAACGCTCACTCACACTCGCTATATCCAGATACACACGCACACACTACTGCGACCAAGCACAGAAAGATGATGCTGTCTGCTGACTGCCTGCTGTTGCTATCTCGCTTTCGCACACTTCCCAAACAATTATGCCTGCTTTGGTTGCACTGAGATGGAGATGATTTGATTTTTCTTTTGGGGGCAAATCGCTTTTCTTTCTTCTATCACTGTGTTTTTCTTCCGTATTGTGCGGGGTTGGCAAATACTTTTCCCAACTGCCCCGGAAGGAGTATCCGTGGCGTTTTCTCGTGTGTCTTTTTTGAGGGTGCTTTATACAGTTACACACACTTGCTTGTTACGAGGATATGTATCTTTCGGTTTGTTTTGTTTTGTAACATTAATTGTTCACCATTTCATCGGTAGTTATTTCTTATCGTATTCTTGCATAACGCCATACAAATAGTTTGAAGAAAGTTTCACCACGGCCGGGACTAATTTTGCCGGCTGTAATCGCACAAACCGACGCTTTTGTCTTCACGCACACGCAACGTTTTGTCGTCCGGCTCGTACGCCATACGCAACGCAACTCTTTCAACGCAATGGGACGCAACTCAAACATAGTGCATTTTTTGGAATTGAGATGAGATTAGAGAGCGAGAGAATGACGTTTTGCTCCTCTCTGTTTCATCTGCCGTTGTTTTGCTCTATTTTACACTGTCTCTCACAAAGCGCTATGTATTTGAGGATTTTTTTTGTGTGCGTAAAGATGCAGGGTTGGCAAAACGAAATTTAAAAAATTTGATAAATTTTGCATATTTTTCGTATACTGCATTAGATGCAGCACATATTTTTTCCATCAAAAATCCAAATTTCAGGTTCTTGTGAGCGTTTTTGACATTTTTTCGCATTGATATTGTTTTTTGGAACACCTGGTGCATAGCACAAGCTTAGGTTGCACGGGGTAACGGGGAGAAAAAGCTCCAGAAGCCAGTTTAAATAAGAGATCTACAATATCGTTGGCGCTTTGAAAGGGACGATCCTAGGACATCGAACTTGGTTAATTATCTGCACGGAAAGCCTTTGCACTCAAAGGTAATGTTTCGTCTCGTTAGTATTCCTATTGGCCCTGAAACACGTGTTACATTTTTGAGTCAAATTTCTCAACATTTTCTACGAGCCCTGTAAAAGGGATGTGCTGAGAGAAAAAACTAGACGTGCGAAGAGTTGCTGGAAACACACGCACACGATTAAATGGAACCAATGCTCTCTCGCGTATATATGCTCCACGTTTCTCTCTCACTCTCTCCTTTTCTTTTATTCTTTGTGTCCCAAGGAAAAGTTATGCTTTATGCTCTTCAGTTTAGCATCCCACTACATTGTTTACATATTTCTACGCCGGTGACGCGCTAGAATCTGTTGGACGCTACTCCGTCCCGGTGGTGTTAGTATTAGTAGCGTTCAGCGTCGGATAAGTTAGTTTGAAATACAGTGGTTAGCATAATAATGCAGCGCCATAATTACTCCGTGGTTTTTAAGTTTAAAAATTTAAACAACAAACAATTTAGCAAATGGTTTAAGTTAACATTGGCGAATAGGGTTTCTACATGTCTTTTCTTTCTTATCCAAGCAATCATCAATACATACAAATCAGTTTCGGTTCATGCTTCCTACCTGTAGGACGTTCTTTCGTTAACGTTTGAAATCCTCGGATAGTAACGGTTCGGACAAAATTCGCACAGAAAATTCCAAATTATGGCAGTCAAACCGTCCCGCAAATTCGCCGTCCGTAACGATCAGCTAGATAGCAGGAAGCGAAAGCGAAAAGTTTCTTCAAAAAAACCTATTGCATCTCGCCTAAAAGCCAGCAAAAAACAAACATTGTCCCGCCAAAGTGTGCCAGCCAGCGACCCCAACGGCAGTACGCGTTTGGCCGTAACCGATCTGAACATTCCAGTAGAAGATCGGCGACCGGTGCTGTGTGATGGCGAAAATCTCGCCTACAATGAGATCGCGGGAACGTACGATGCGAACCGCATCAGTGAAGCTGTGCAATGGTTCAGGCAGAATGGACACCGTACGCTAGTGCTCGTTCCTGACTATCTACCAAGAAAACTGATCGGATCGCTGCCCGATACAGATGTCGAAATCGTAACCGGGGGCTATGATGAGGTTAAAAATCCTGAGGAAAACAGGCATTTTGAAGAAGCGCTCCTCCAAAAAGCGAATGACACAGAAGCGGCAATTGTGTCGGAACGTAGGTTCGCCTCGACGTATTTCATTTACCCGGAAGTAGTGCTCAGCCGAGTGATTGGATATACATTTTTTAGAGATTCTATCTTTATCCCGGTGGATCCGTACGGCCGGGCAGGACCATGGTTGAACATTATTCTTCGGAAATAAAGTTGGGAAATTAAAAAAAAAAAGCGGGGGTTTCTTTTTTATTCCTGTATTTATCATGCAGCGTATCCATTATTACCCTATCCACGTGTTGGGATTTATTTCGTACTTTCACTTTGTTAACCTTTTCTTCTCGACTTGTGGATCGATTGTATGCACTAATCAGATGGTTTAATGGCTACACTGATAGAAAATACGAATCCGGTTGGACATCTTATTTACCGTGCACTCATGTCGATACCGCACACGGTCGTCGCATGCACACACGATCCTAAAGTTTAAAGATATAGAATCAGTTGATTGAGGAGAGAAATTCGTAGCCAGAGTCCTCGCACGTTCTGTCCTTAATGCTTGCAAAAAAACTTCCCTTTTCCACAAGTTTGTAGAAACAGATCATCCACAGATTTTTAACCGGTATGTGTTTTTAGTGGCTACCGGTGTTGCCGCATATAACAACAACAAAAAAGAAAAGCATGAACCAAAAATTACATAGGAAATATGGATAGAAAACCTGATTACAAATTCTAACCATAATACACCGTTAAACAGCACGAGTAACAAAACGAAATGGGATACGCTTTAAATCAAACTGTATGCAACAAACCTTAAAAAAAACAGCCTCACGGATGATTCGTTGCCCAGTATAAATTCGTTATCATTTGCAAATGTAACACAAGTTCTTGTAATGTTACGCGCTTCTAAAGATCATCGTCACCGATCCATTCGAATGCTTCGTTCTGTACGGAATCTTTGCCATTTTTGAACCGTACCGTCGTGTTGAACTCCTTCAGCTTGCGCCGGATAAAGGAAGACCCGTTGTTGGTGGTGGAGAGTTGCGTCACTTGGTTCGATGTTCCGTTGTTGCTACTACTATCGTTCTGTTAATGAGATGAACCAGAAAAAAACACGTTGGAATGGTTACATTGATTGTCACAATGGCAGCAAGGTAAGGCAAATTAAAGCACGCTTTACATTTACTAGGTTGCAGAGAGTATCGGTTGAACTAGAATCGGTAATGCAATGGTTCGATCCATCCCGTCGAATGTAGGAGAGTGGCGCATATTCCACATGCTGCGGGTTCTGGTGTGGGATGAAAAAAAAAAAGATGGAAGAGCATGTCAGCAAGGCTAGAGATAGAGGAGACTTCCACAACATCAAGCAGACCTGCAAGTGTGCGGGATCGGAACCATTCTTCTGATTGAGCAGCTCGTCGACGATCGACTGAAGGCACACGGACATAAGCATCGACTGTTCGCTGTAGATTGTGATCCACTTGAGCTGGTTCTTCGCCATCAAATACTCGAACGAAAGCTCCAAGCTGATTGTGGACGACTGGGACGGTGCCGGTTGGGATGATTGTTGCTGATCTTCATTCTTTGCAAAAATGAAACGCAAAAACATGTTTAATTCAAAACCTCATGCCAAGATTTTGCACCTTTGCGAACCACTACTTACAATATGAATTGGTGTGACACGCCAGCACCGAATGCGCGTAACTTTAAACTTGCTTTCCTGTGTCTCCTTCCCGACGAACGTCAGCAGGTTAAGCTCCTTGTTACCGAGCACAACTGTCGCCACCGTGTTCGGCTCCGGGAAGTCGACAGTGGCGCGAGGAAACTGAAGACATCCGTACAGTGGCAGCTTCCGGACGACGTCCAAATATTCGCTCTTGCTGCCCCGTGCTTGCATATTGGTCAGCTGCTCGCTCAGATCACGTGTAGTTAGTATCCAACCCCGTTCGACATCGCTGAGCGTCTGGATGTACAGTAGATTGAGTGCGATTCGATCACGCATCAGTTCGAGATCGTAGCACGAATCCCAGTATCCGGTGCGCAGCACCAGCTTACACTCGTCCCAACGCTTCGCCGAGATGTACGGTGCTTCAAAGTCCATCAAACGCTTCACGATCGTCAGCTCACCGCTAGCCTCCTTGCGCATTAGGTAGAGCGCAAAGTAGCAGGCACGATCCTTCGGCAGATCGATCAATGCGCAAGCCTTCTCCAGCACCTTGCTGGTGCAGTCGGTTGTGTAGACGTTGGCCGATATTCGGTACCCATTCATAAGGTAAACGTCCAGCGTTACCTCGCTACATTCCGTGAACGAAGACTCTTGCTGGGCGTTCAGCAGAAATGCACGCAGCAGCTCCGATCGACACAGTACCGGATCCTGCCCCACTGGAAGAATAAGGATAGGTGTTAACTGGTTCTTTTTCTTAGGCGGAAACAACAAGTTGTCGCCCGTCTTACCTAGCTGAATGTAACGCTCTAGGCTGAGACGCCTCTGCTCGATTTGGTTCGGTGTGAGTGAGAGCAGTTTCTTTGGAGGAAAGCTGGGCAGTGCGATCGATGGTAGGGATCGCTTGAGCTGTTCGTGCAAGCTGTGCAGCTGCTTGTATCGAAGGCAACAGTGAAAACTGCCATTGATGTGTATGTTGAAGCCCTGCAAAGTACAGCAACAGAACAATGATTAGTGAATTACCATCCTTTAGCCCCATAGGAAACGCTTTCATCCATTCACGATTACGCTATCGTCATGCAGCGTAACGATGGCACGTTTCTAAGCGCAACAATGTTTCCCGATGCAATTGCTAAACCGTACCGAAGCTCCCAGAAAGGAAGGTAATTATTACAGGGTTTTCGAGATTGGAATTTGTATGAAAATTAGCACCAATTTTCGCACCAATCACAGGATAAAGCATTTGAGATGCTTTCAAGACAGAGTAAACTTTTGAGTATATTTCTTGAATGTTATTAATGCGTTCGAATATTCGAATGTGCTACCCATATAATAATTTCTGGTCTAAGTAATGGGCCGTAGTAAAAATATTACAGTCTTGAATATCGTTCTATTTAGATTGCCTGCCTGGGGATCCGATCCGGTAGCGTGAAACTGTACTAGAAATCAATATCTTTCGAGTTTTGTACAACTTGCGAGATACAAAACCGTTACAGCCGTTGCTCCAGAAATTTATTATAACTTAAATTATGACGCATTAATTTATGGCATAATTTAATCAAAAAATTGATCCATTTTATATTCAATAAATAACCTTAAACTAATTAACATTACGGTAACTAAATTTAAACTATTTTTTTATTTATTTATTATTAAATATGAATGCATTGTTAACACCATGTGTGATGACTGAAACAATGAACATCATTAATAAGGCATTTCCTTCTTAGTCTTTACCTTATCCCGGGAATGATCGGTTAAATTTAAGCAGTTATTTGTGTTTGGCATCTCCTACCGATGTTATGTACTACACAAAAAATTAACAACTAGAATACTGATCATTGGATTGAAGTTAAGCAGTATACTAAGGCCAGTAACTCCGTTTGGCTGCTGGCTAGGATAAAGAGCTAGGAACACACAAAGTATATTGATAACTTCCACTCAGACGACAATAAGAATAAACGTTAATAACCCACATTACGATGCAAACAGAATGCGCCGTGTGGACACAAAAGGAGTTCCCCTTCCACTCAGAACATAATCCGCAAATGGTGCTGATTTTGCATCACCAAAACCCCTGCATGAAACAGTTTATATTTTAATTCTTTGCTTTCATACACGATTACTCATCATTTTTGCAGTTCAGGTTTCGGTTAGACCCCGTAACGAGCACGAAAAAAATAAAATAAACTACCGCACGTCTTCACTCGCCGCTGAATGATGTGGTGGTGCTAGTTGTGATACTTACACCACAGCTCCATTAGAGTGGTCACGAAGGACAAGTGGATTTTGCCTCATTTGTGTGCCGCTGGGAGGCATACTTCCTCCCGTGCACGTCTTCTACACTCAGCAGCGCTCTTATCACGAGTGGTTTGACCGACGGTTCAAATGCTTCTTTCATGCGTTGTATGTTTGTTCCCCAGGAGTGATCAAGAAAATGAGAAACCGGTAACTAATCCACACATTGTGCACATCCCGCCGCTGATATTATTTCGATTTTCTATCGGCTTCGGAGCCAATAATCAATCCCGCGGTGAGCATAGCATTTCCCAACAATGTTTTTCTTTTTTTTTCTCCCGCTTGTAAGTTTATCTTATGCACCACACAGCGCACCACATTTTTACGCCCCAAAGACAGATCGATTGACGACGGCTTATTTCACATTCCATTCGGCTGTTGCGTGCGTACGGACAGTAAAAGGTCTACCCGGTCGAGGGGCTTAGTTTGTTTATACAGGTTGTTTAGTGCGTTAACTAAAATGTGCGGTCGAAAATAGATTCGATTCCAAAAAATATGAACCAGGACAGCATAAAGAGCTGACCTCTGGCACGCGTATCGAACAAACATTCACAATGGGTGGCGAGAATTTCGAAAGAGTCTTTTGAAGAATACTACGGAAAGGTTTTTATTTTTGTAGGGTTTTGCAGATGAAAATTTGGCGTAATTTTTCATATGTTTCTTGAACATATGGAAAAGGTCTTCAATCGAACAAAATATTATCTTAATTCACTGTATGTACTAAGTTTATCTGCTTCTGAATGCCATGACTATACCTTACAAAGTGATTCTGATTAAGCTGTTTGAAAAAAATTACAAGTAATTTCAAAAAGTACTTAGTTAGCTTGGAAAGTATGGGTTATAAGTCCAAGCCATTGTATATCTTAATCATATTTGCTCATGCAATTACAAATATAGACCTTTTCTCTAATTTTTTATACTTCAATAAAAAGAACTCTATAGAGACTTCAAATAGAAACTCTATTTGAAGGGCTTAGGGCTTGACCAAGCCCTGAACCATTCGCTGGCCGATTAGTTGGTCTTTAAGCCAAGAAGAAGACGAATAGCCAGTTTGACGAACGGTACAATTAGAACTTAAAATAGGTCTCGTAGTGCGTCTAGCAATCAGAACAACTCAAACCAAATTTCAACAACTAAAAAAGTGGTGTCTTGTCCTGTTCAAGCTTACGAAGATTGTGTGGAGAAACTTTGGAGAAAGTGGTGAAAAATTGGATGCATCTTTCATTTAACGAGAACGCATTCTTTGAATTCAAAAGCATGTAAAAGGAAGTATAGGTGAACTTCATACACCATTCAGCGTATAAAGTTGTGCAATTAGATGAAAATATTTTTTGGTTTATAAAAAGACCTTTATTATTACAATTTTAAATCATTCCCTTTAAATGTGATGCTTGACTTCCACGCCCAGTTCTTCCAACGTATTGCTCATTGAAGATCTGTTTCAACTGGTAACACCGCAGATCATTAAATAGCAATACTCCAGTTTTGCTCCATTTCATAACCAGGCAAACAGTTCTGCGGATGCGCTTCACAGTAAAGTGCAAATCATTCTGAAGATCTTCAGCCTCGCTCTTTATCACCAACCCGTCCAAGAATGGGCCGATGAGAAGATCACGTCCAAGCAGAATAGCAGAAGGGCAACGAGTGCATTAGGCGCAAACGCGCAAAGAACGATACGAGCTGGGTGTTGATGACCGATACGACTGGCAAAACTCGGGGAGCTGAGAAGCATAGAAATCCCCTCATGATCAACGCTGCTGCTCGTTTGCGTGAACCCGGCCCCGCGGCTAGCA
Organism: Anopheles maculipalpis; assembly: GCF_943734695.1. Lineage (NCBI taxonomy): Eukaryota > Metazoa > Arthropoda > Insecta > Diptera > Culicidae > Anopheles > Anopheles maculipalpis. The sequence continues at coordinate 77,914,844 of NC_064871.1, forward strand.
GGAATGATGCGAGTGCACGAAAACACTCGCCTCTCTATTAGTCGCCTGTTGCTTGGCTGGCCATCATCACGCCTCATCGGGTCGATTTCTCAAGTGCAACAAAACGCAAATCCAGCCCGTTGGGAAGCGGATGTGGAAAAAGTGAAAAACTTCCATCCACAAAAAAAGCTAACGCGTGATCATCTTCACCAAGAAGCGGTGATGGTTTTGGTTGGCGCGCACAAGAAAGCAATCAGAGCAGAGCAAGCGTTGAGATGCTCCACCGAGTGCTACTACGATGACCGCTCCGTGCCGCGAATAAATCCAATCAATTGTCGGACAGAAGGGAAATTTAATTGGATGAACCTAGATATGTGGAAACGGTTGATTCGTATCGTGGTGCGCCTAATATACAGAAGAAGGAACCTTACCGTGTACGATGATCCGCTACCATCGGATCCAAACTCTTGCGTGCTCGGTATCGAAAAGTGCATCCTTGGTCTGCTATCGGCTACTAGATGTTTGCAGGCGAAACTGTTCTATGACGATTGATGATGGACTTGCCTTCGGCGCGGTTCCGACGATGAGTTTTCTGGCCTTTCGTCCGGCAGACGGGCATAGGTCAACATTCGCTTCTAGCACCAAAACTTAAACCCTATTAGCGTAGGCCGTTGGTGCAGAGTATCGTCCACAAGGTTAATGCGACGGTGTTCATTACAAGTCCTGGGTGCTGATGTGAGGTTTTCGTACTTTTTTTCTCGCTCTCTCTCTCTCTCTCTCTCTCTCTCTCTCTCTCTCTCTATATATATATATATATATATATATTTCGCTCCTTCCCAAACTTGGCCCGGCCCGTTGGTACTCGTTGCGTTTTGGTATCGGATTCCCGTAGGGGTGCCGTCGTAGCTGGAGTACCGGTTTTAATTTTTTCCCCCTTTTTTTTACTATCGCACGAAACGAAATACTGTTGTCGAGCACAACTTTTCACATCTTTTACACCCAACTGGGAATGGTTACAACTTAGTGGGTTGCGGCAAGGTTTCCACCCAAACCATCATCCTTCCTACGCACAAGTCTCGTCGACTCGGTTTCGTTGCGGAAATGATACCGCACACATAGACAAGCACGCACACGCACACCCCGTCTGTGCATACGAAACGAGCTGCACTTGCAGGGGCCGATTGACTTTAATTGGAAAAATATCCGCACAGATTAATCTATTCAGCAGTACTTTCGTCGCCGCCAGCAGCGGGTTTACACGGACAGGCCACAGGTTTGCTCGTACGGGCTACTCGCACCAGTCTGGTACACTGGCACACTGTCGAGCAATTTCACCAGTTTTGATGAAAACCTTCCTCTGCTCGACTAGTTCCGTGTGGCTATTTGACAAAACTACACACAATGCTTCTATTGCTCTACGCACAGCAACAGTGGAAACCGACGCAACGAACGGACGAATGAAAGTGTTCAGAATTATCAACACAACCCCGACAGTGAGTTAAAAAAATGAATGATCACAAAAAAAACAATGCCAGTGTTGCCAGGCACATGCACAAATGTTGACGTCCGGTTGACGTTTCTCTCTCTCTCGGATAGTGGGTAGTTTTACACGCTGGTCAAAATATACCTCAAATTTTGAAATTATTGTTTGAAATCAGAATTTTCGCGGGAAAAAAGTATTTTAGGTTTTTTTTAAATATTTTTTTTCAAACGAAATTTGAAAACAAAGCGTGTGGAGGATGCAAGCGCTCTTGGTGTGTTCGAGCGGCGTGATCCCAGTTCCCAGTTCGGTACGTAGCGTCCGGGAGCACATCGAGTTAGTTGGCTGGATCAGGTGAAGCAGGACCTGTCGGAGATTGGGCAGTTGCATGGATGGGAAACTTATAAGCACTTAATAATTTGTTGCTTGTTTTGGAATAAACTTGATAGCTATCGAGCTAGTGAAACGTCGAAAAGACGCATAGTTGGGTAGTATGAGCGTGTATTCGACGTTGAATTTGACTGCAGTTTTGAAAATTACGTAAGATTTGTTTAACTTGATTGACTCTGATATACTTGTCTCATTGATTGAATAAATCTCATCATATAATGTACCAGCATTTTCCAAAGGATTTTTCTAACCCGTGCTGATAGAGGATATACAAAAAAAATACTGTTTGATGAAGGCCCTTAGTGGACTAGAGATTGTGCATCTAATTGTAGCTTAAATATAGTGTTAAACATCCGTCAAAGCATGACTAACATGGTCAGGATGATAAAGATCCCACTAAACCCTACAACGCAAAGGAAATTTAGAGATTTTTCTATCTAAAAGATTTGTTGTGTGTTGAAGATCTGATGAGGAAGTTGTTTTTTTTTACCTTAATTCTTGTGTTTCACCACTTATATCAGTTTGTTATACTTACACAGATTAACTAAACCCATGTTCATTTCTCATATCATTTCATTTTATGCATTTATAAAATTTTGAATTTTTAAATTACATAATTCTGTACTACTATAATAGCCTTTAGAAATATACCACTTTTCACGGAAATTAAAACATAATGTAAAATAATTAAAAACATAATTGCGCCTAGAGTAGATTGTGGAATTTAATTCTTCACTATGCACTACCGATTCCTTCGCCGGGTGGATGCGGTAGTACACAGTAAGGTGGCCAGCGTAAGGCATCCTAAAATGGCCGCCAAACCACACCCGTACGATAGCACTCCTCTGTAATACTCAGGACATTCGGAACGATCGTGACATTTCCTAGGAGTAAAAGAATTTGAAAAGATTAGTAAGAACTCCGCTTAATCAGTCAACTTAATGAACACTTACACCGACTCGATAATCACCACCACCACGCCAGTGATTAGCTTGTCCGCAAACGTAACGGCCGAATAGATGAATCCACCCTGATCCGCATGCTTCCCGATCATGTCGGCCGTAATGCATAAGCTGCTAATCATTGTGATGGAGCTGCCCGCCCCAAACAGGGATGCAATCAAGAATAAGGACAGCGTACTGAATGATCCCGCACCGGGCGTTAGTGCGATCCACAGACACACACTGGTGCTGATGATGGACCCAACGAAGTACACCAAACTGTTGCCGACAAATCGATTGGTGTACTTAAGAATTAGTGACGCTACGAAGGAGGCGAGAAACGATACCAGTGGAACCGTTGCTAGATGCTCAACATTGGCATTGTTTTCTGCCGGAGTCACATCCGGCTGATAGGCCCGTTCGTCTAACCAAAGCGGCATGTACACGAGAGAGGTTGTCATGAAAAGTCTCGAGAAGACGTACCTTAAAGTGAAGGTGAAAGGAATCATTAGTAAAGCAAGAGTATCGAATGATGGTTTCGAGAAAATTCACTTACAGTAAGGCATTCTGATACAACAGAGGTGATTTGAAGAAGTTTTTCTTTGGTTTACGATGTACGATCGCGTCCAGCGCGGTAGAAGATCCAGCCAACTGCCCATTCGCTTGTCGGTGTTCTGGCCCCAGTAGCGACTCGCGCTCAATGTCCGTTTCTGCTCTTGGTGCGGACGGACGGATGATGTTGTGCTGTAGTGCTGTGTTTCGTCGATGTTCGTACCCACTGAATGTGAGCGAAAAGTTGAACAGAACCGACATGGAAACGCCCACCAGCGTAAGGATGAGTGAAATGTCCTGTTGAATGAGAAATTTTAAAGATGATTGTGAATTTTTTGTAAAAATTTTTCCCTACAATCTTTACTTACTCGAAACCGGTACGCATCACCAGGTCCAATCTGGTTGTCGGTGCTTGTACGGCTACGCAAAACCGCCCAAGTCACAATGTACACCACCACATTGGACACGATCGATACCGAGTACCGGATGGCAGTTAAATCGGACCGATCTTTCTGCGTGCGAGAGAGTTCCGGTATCATGGCAAGGTGCGTCACCTGTACGATTGGCCATCCAAACTGGAAGGCAAGTATCACGATTACGAAGTACAGAATTTCCCACCAGTGAGGCGCTACCGTGCACCAAGGACACAGGGAAAATATCATCGGGAATGTAAGGAATACTATAAAAGTGCCTAGAATAAGATAGGACATTTGGTTTGTAAGTATTATCAGTAAAATGGCGCTCATACGTTCGCCTACCCGCTATATGCCACTGTCGCTTCGTGCCATAACGATCCGTCAGCAGGCCCACGATCGGTGTCGCAATAGCATCTCCAACCTGGCCCAACATCACCATCGCACCGGCTTCGGCTGCCGGCATTCCCAATGCTCCCTGCATGAATAGTAGCGTGTAGCTGAACCAGATCCCGGCACAAAGATCGTTATACACGTGGCCCAATCCGTAGCCGATTTTTTCGCACATCTTCAGTGTGGAACGCTTGTCCAGCTGGGCACGGTCCATGTCGACTGCGGTGTTGCCGGGAAACGTTGTTGGAGAGGGATCGTTGTGGGGCTCTATTCCGTTCACTGCAGGCACCACCGTTCGTGTGTCTGTTGTGGCACCATAGCGGTGGATTGTTGTGCTACCGTTTGCTAGTGGCACTTTGTTGCCCGTGTTGGCCATTTTGTTAAATCTGTAGTAGAACAATGAAAGAGAAGTAACCGTATTAGTACATCACGTGGTACTACACTATAATGTATAATTGCACATTTAAAATAAATTATTTAGAATAAATGGCAGTTTTATCGAGATAAATTTACAAACATGTCTTATTGGATGACAATTTATTTTTCGAAAGTCCTTATAGTGAAGTGGGAGCTTAAGTTGGTATCTGTCATACATTTTATTAGTGATTGTATTCAATCCACTTCGTATTAAAAGCTTCAAGCGTTTGAACAGCGTTGATAGAATGATCCTCATATAGCTAAATGTCTCAAGTTCATGGATCGCATCGAATACTTTACAAAGAGTCCAATGGTCTAAGCAATTGCTCAGACGGTCAGACGTTATGGTCTTGATAATGTACACGAAGAATATTTCTATTAATAAAGTCTGTCATATCTCAACAGTACAACTCAACAGCACTGGATAAATTGAAAAAAAAAAAAAGAAGTAAACGATGTCTTAAGGGCCGATGCCTAGAAAAGTCAACGATGTCGAGGCTCCAACAGTACCGGAACTTCCTACCCTAACGGTGGGCGTCCCGAAGGGCCCCGGCAACTGCTACAAGAGTACAAGGGGTCTAGTAAAAGGGACCCCGCGTTAGCAGCTTTCCAGTAGTAGCTTCCAGTAGAAGGGCCTCGTATTGAGGGCCCGTAGACGCGAGTAAGTGGCTCGCACGTGTTAGGGACATCCTTAGAGTCATTGCTTGCCATTTCTGACTAAATTAATGTTATTTGCTAGCAGCAGGTTAGTCAGTTCTAAGTGAACGGGATTCGATGTTCGGTCCTGTTATGTGAAGATCGACGTCGCTAACATCTCAGTCAGCCGCTCCAGCCTGACAGGTAATTCTGATGCCGTCAGCAGATCCTGAAGAGTGCCATCTGTGCGTTCGGTCAGGACTTGCCGACTCATAAAGCACAAAGCTATTCCCTTATGAAAAAATGTCATATAAAGTTGTAGTTTTTTGAGTATAACTAGGATCATAGCGTCATACTAGAAAATTTGTGGTTATGAACCTGCTAAAGAGGGGAATTTTAACTGAGATTGCCAGTTATTTCAAGGAAAATAGAATTTATACTCAAATCTTTCTGAATGTAACTTTTTTTTGTAAAAGAGCACTTTTTCTAATATTTTTCAGTTGACAGCACAGTAACAAATAATTGAGGAAACGATGGAGTACAGGAAACATTATGCTAACTCCCTAAGGAGTCACCGGTGGACTAGCCAACAGGTAGCCAATCGAAGAAAAAGAAGAAAAGCTCCAGAAGAATAGTGGAATTCTTATTTCTATTTTTATAAAAGTCTCTTATTTCTATTTTTATAAAAGTATACTTTGGTATAAAACAAAAAGGCCTTCAATTACTTCAACTCTTAGCTAAAATAATTAAAAAAATTAAATTAGCTTGAATTAGACAATCAAAAAATAATTATTCAGATTAAACGATTTAGCTTCAGCTCAAGGGAATATAAGGGAAATAAGCGTAAATCGTTTTATCATTATGCAAAAATTGATCATTTACAAAAGAAATCAAAACTGTTGTAGAAAATTAAGATGCTCATGAACATTCTACCAAATTTTCGTAAATTTATATCAAGGAGAAGCGTAAATCGTTTTATCATTATGCAAAAATTGATCATTTACGAAAGAAATCAAAACTGTTGTAGAAAATTAAGATGCTCATGAACATTCTACCAAATTTTCGTAAATTTATATCAAGGAGAAGCGTAAATCGTTTTATCATTATGCAAAAATTGATCATTTACGAAAGAAATCAAAACTGTTGTAGAAAATTAAGATACACATAAACATTCTACCAAATTTTCGTAAATTTATATCAAGTAGAAGTATCAAAATCGGCTGTTTGAAAATGGGATATAAAAGTGTCCTTAACCTATTGTCTATAGCTGTATGGCTTAATCATAATCTAAAATTTACCTATTTTTAAAGCAAAAATTAGCAAAACACGGCTGAGCGGTTAACTAGAATAATGAACAATTCACGGCACTGGTTAAAGCTAATTGATGTCCGTTCTATCGTTTTCCAAGTATCCAGCGAAGAAATCTTATAGATGTCAGATCTCAGATCAGAAAATATTTCCCCACTGAGGATCTGAGCTTTTGGATGCGTTTGTCGTGTTCAAATTCTAATTAGATTCCTGGGGCCTACTATTAGCTATTAGCATGACTTAATATCTATCAGTTAGCATCTATTAGCATGAGTTAATAGATTTATTTACAATTGATTATGACGGTCCAATGCCGTATTGTCCATGAGTTAATAGATGCTAACGAATGAATTTCGTCTTGGCTATGCATGCAAGGTTCTATACAACATCAACAACTTCTAATAGTAATTCATGTAAACTAGTCATTCGTGGATCATAGAACGATTCATCGAATTCCTCACATTCTCCAAACGCGTCCTAGTAGGCGTAACTTTGGCTAAAACTCCTAATGTCATAAGCCTTCATTGTCTATCCTGTTCCGCTGTGATACTTTTTTCCGTTTTGCCGTCCGACAGTTTTCTATGTTGCGCCGATGATTTGAAAGTCTTCTTTCCAATTTCGTCTGTTGTATATTGTGTCTTTCTTCGACGCCCGTTGGCCGTTTTTTGGTTTTGCCTTTTTTTCTTAATATTAAGTTAGAATCAAGATTGTATATTGACCCACTAGGCAGACATTCATTAATAAATAAATTGAAATTAATGAAATGTCATTTTATAACTCTATTTGATGAGGGACCGATCAAGGGAGGTCTGTCCTAAGTAACTAAGCAAGGAGAAGACATTCTATACCAAGGAAAGCAACCTTCGTCACGCTGATATTTGTTAAAATGTTACAAACCAGCCCAGTCCAAAACAGTTAACTTATTCGCATTACACTTGCTTGAAAATTGTCAAAAATGTCATACATTAGCAAAATTCCAAAACACTTTTTGAGCAACATAATTTCGTGAGAGAATTGTTCCAATACTAATGCACATCGGTTCGGACCCCCTAGTGTCTAAAACAAGAGACTGGAATCCGTCCGAAAATGATTAAGCAGAAATACAAAAAAGCGACAAATGCTGAATTGTTTTGAAACGATAGATCTTTGTATGCCCAATAATTGTCCATTAAACCATGATTCATTAACAGATTGTGGGAGAAAAATCTTTAAAAAACATACACAAAACCCAACAACGGTGCTGCACAAGCAGAAAAGGTTTGCTTTATCATTTTCCTGTATCTTTCACACTATCAAACGCACGGCAAGCTCGCAAAAATGTGTGCAAATGCGCATTTACATACAAAAAGTGTGCCACAATCATTTGCTTCGTTTGGCCAATCATTGTTTGGTAAGAATAGTAGGCACTTAACCAGACAACAACAACAAAAAACAAAAAAAAACAGTCTGCAAAACCAGATGACTCTTACCCATTTCCATGAATTCCTTTGTTCTTTTGTGTACATCAGCAAGAAGTAGTACGTAGGATGTACTTTTTAAAAATATAATGATTTTTCGACGATTTTGTTTTGCTCGTTTGCATGGCTGCCCGCCCTGCACGTGAAACCTTTTTACGGAAATGTTACGTCGAAGTAATTTTGACAGCAATTTTGATAACATCGATGCGATTTACAATGCAAAAACGGTAAATTTATATAATAATGTTGTGCAGCACATGAAAAAACAAACGAAAAAAATCTTAAATTTCTTCTGCTTCTCGACAGATCAACAGAATGAGCGGTCGCGGAGGGTCCTGGGCTACCATAGGGGTCCCGAACTTACAAAATAACTGCCCCCCTGGTCAGAAGATTCAATGTGATAGGAGCTTTCACATTTCACTCCGCTTGGAACCTCCTATTTCTGATCTCGTTGACCTAATTTTACCCACAAAATGTGTGTTTCTAGATGTTTTGAACTAACTTTCATCCAGTTTTTCATACAGTCAACCTTGAAAGGCTAGTCCACAAAAGAGTATTAAAAACTCTCTGCCATTTGAATTCCTCTAGCGGCTGTCAACTACTTCAGAGTGATTTAAATTATAACGGGTCTCAAAAAAATTGTTAAAACTCTTTGCGATTGAAATCAAAAACTCTTTGTGAAGAGTTAATTCAAATCATTCATTAGTAATATTTTATTCACCATTCTTTTATAGAATTTTGAAATTTTTTAGAAGATTTTTAAGCCAATTTTCAACTAGATGATCCATTTTTGTTGTAATTAAGCTCAACATAACATTTTTAGATAATGTTCTTATTATTCGACACATCATTAATCTGATTCTAATTCTCGTTTCATTATTCTGATGGAAATATGTTGAAAAACACAAAAAAGCCATAAAATACGACCATTCATAAGTGTCAAAATTCAAATAAAAAATTGTACATAGTTTTGTGCTTCTGATTTTTACTTTATTTGATGTTAGAACTTGTTAGCTCTGGTAATAAAAAAAGGAACTTTATTTAGATGTCATTTTTTTAAAATAGTTTACAGGTTTTTAATTCTTACACAATGATTTATGCACTTATGGACAGCACCAAAATTGGTATAGCTGGTTCAAATGCGGATGAACATTGTACCAAATTTTGGTAAAATTATACCTAGCAGAATTATCGAAAGCACCATTTTGAAAATCGAATACAAAAGAGGTCTGAATCTTTTGTCTTCAACACTTTAAACTAACACTTTAAAAATAAAATATTCTTATTGCTTTCCATAATATTTCAGCCTTGTTTTGCCACACAACAACACATCTTTTCCATAACGGTGAAATCACCAGAACCAGTTTATCAAGGTGAAGGCCAAATTTCGCAACTCCACGAAACAACACCGGTGGACCGGTGGATCTCAAAATGATGATTTTTAATTTTTATTTTTATTTCTCTTGTTTTTATTTCGCTTCAGCATTGCAATGGTATGGATAAGGTTTATTCGCATTGTTACATTGTTTCGTAATCTATTATATTTCCCTCCCACATAGTAAATCTTTTACTCATTTGTATTAAATATTTTTGAGGGGGATATTTGTGAATTTCTAATTGTGTTTAAATTCCGATTTTTATTGTGAAAATATTTTTATAATTTTTTAGCCGTAGTATTGCTTTGAACTTATTTTTTTCAAAGGATAAAAGTCAGTTTTATGCTATTTTATTTCTGTATCTTATTTTTAACCAAACAGCTCATTGCTGTTTAGGTTGAAAGAATTCTTTACCTAAATTAATTTCGTAAGAAAACTTTAATAATTATTTATTAATTCAATAAAAATAGCTTATTTATTTATTTATTTATTTATTTACAATTGAATATGACGGTCCAGTGCCGTATTGTCAACACCACTTGCGTTGAAAAAAAAAAATACAATTATATTGATAAGGCATTTCCTCCTTATTCTTTGCCTTATCCCGGGCAATAAAAATAGCTTAGTCAATTATATTATAAATAAACAACAAAAAACACACTTAATCTACTACACTTACTGTATTTAAACACTTGCTAGCCAATGTTGTGAACCGTTCCTCCCCTTCTCGCGCATAGTGCGGTATGCTTCTTTGTTCGAATGATAATTGCTTGTTCGTACCAAGCAAACCATATGATAAACAGCTGACTAAACACACATACACCACACGAACACCCTCGCACACTCAGGTTCAAAAATTACCGCCAAACACTAAACACTTGCATTCCCTAGGCAACAGCCCAATCCAATGGCGACTAGATCTCACACACAATCAAACCGAGAGACACGTGTATATCTGAGCAATTGTGGATTTCACTGACAAAGCTCTTTAGTTAACGCACACGTACACGACCACACACACACAGCGGAAAAAACCGCGAGAGAACGCGAGACCGCGAGAGCATGAAATTGCGCACGAAAATTGGGGGGTGGAAAGCCTACGCGAAAAAAAAAAGCTGTCAAAAGCCCCAGCGCTATGATGATGCTGGCACAGATTTATTCACTGTGATTGCACATTTTGCATAAATTTCACTCACTTTTCTTTGTTAGCTGGGGTTTCAGGGCGTCTGAATTGAGGACTAATACTGGAAGCACTTTCACACACGATGCGTATTGGACGAACAACGAGGCACATTTGTATGACGGATCACCGCACGTAAAAGGTAAAGGCACACCCGATTTACAGCCCTTTTGTAGCACCTCTAGCAAATAAGGCGTACTCACGGACTCATATTTGCGGACTTCTTTCCTTTCTACAGCGCACACGGAAGCTTGATGATGTCTCCTGATGTTGATGGTGGCAGCAGCTACGCACGGCTGTCAAACCGGACGGAATGTTTATCAACACTGATGTTCGCGGTATCGTGTTCGGTGCGTCGCGGTCCTATCCCCAACACGTAATAGGACTGGTTGCTCTCGACTACCCCGAAGAGCGTTTAATGTTGAGAAACATCTCACCACTACACGTGTATTGGGACAACAATGTACGCGCGATATGATGATGTCTTGCAACTGACTCACCACGTTCGGTATGATAAATCTGTACTAATCGTTTTACTCCTAGAGGTTTCTATAGCTCTGCCTAGCCCCACCGATACTGGTTTAACACTGGAAAATTGGCCAGATATTGCCCCGACCCATCCGAACGTGGCACAGGTCCACGAGTGACTGAACGATGTGATGCGTGCATCGTTAACCGATTCGACGATGCGGCCTACAATAATCACATGGCCGATGGGTGCAGTTGTAGGGTTTCGCGACCGCTCCATTTTCCTGATCACCATCGTACATCGACCTCTCCTGTAAGTGAAAAAGGGGGGTGCCAGCAGGGACATGTTTGCGTAGGGCTTTTTTTTTGTAGCCGGTTTGCCGGGGTGAAGATGCCGCCCAAGAGTATCCGAACGTAACTCATGCATGGCCTAGGACAACGTTCCGATTTGACAGGATTCTGACGAAAAGAATAGAAGGCTTTTTGGGATTTTGGATTCGCGGTAAAAAAATGTCCAAAAAGTGGTCCAATCATGAGCTTTCCATTCGAATAAGCCTGACAGCAATTTCGTTCTCACTGGAGCGCTGAGCTATTTTGGAACCAGTTCCGGTCATTTAGATGGTTTCTTGCGAGTGTGCTTCGCCGGACCCTATAATAGCTGCCGATGGTGTATTACCTTTTGGCGGTATTATAATATGTGAATTAATAAATCATTTTTCATTTGAGCCATGTGGACACATGCGTGGTTCAAATTTAGCTTCATTTTCGGTACCTGAAAAACAAATTATTTCTGCTCGTATGAAAACAAATCGCCCAATGTACTAACTTCCGAAGAATTGTTTGAAGCAATTCTTTTCACGGCCGAACTCGAAGCAACAGTAACTGATATGTGGCATGAATTTCGAAACTAATGACATTTAAGTACGCGGGACACGCTGTTGAGGTCCGAAGAATAAGCCATAAAAGTGCGTCGGAGTTCTACGTTCATAAACGAGGCGAAGCGACTTCTGATACCGTAGCCGAAGTCAGGCAAAGAGACAAAATATCCAAGATGGGTTTCTTGGAACAAAAAAGGAACCAAAGGACGTGCCGCAAGTGCATAAGAAGTGCATTGAAAACGTGGGCTTTTAAAGTGAATAATATCGAGGATTTCTGTTCCCTAGGTAGCTATCATAAAAGCTGTTCTTCTTGCTTTAATGGCCTACTAAGATCACGCCGGCCACAGAAAGACTTTTTCTACACTTTCCAGTACTGAGCAGTTGGATAGTCATTCCTCACTCGGATTTGTCCCCCAGTCCTGCCATTCTCTTTGCTTTGCTTAATAAAAAAGCTACTAAACCCTACTAAGAACGTCTCAGCAAGAGCTACTGGAATGTTTGCCTTGGCCTCGGACTAGTTTTACATTTTTACATCCAACCTGTGTGTGGTGGGCTTTGGCATTGCCGTTATGCAACGTGCCGTAACGAAGCACCACATATGACGGAAAGGTAATCGGCACCAACCAGCCAGCGCCAGACGACAAAACGTCGGCCGACCGTCTGCACTTGCACTTGTGCATGTGCGTAGAAAATCCGGTTCGATCGGGCGCTCCGTTGTAAAAAGGGGTGAAAACTTTCATTTTCCACTCCAAAACCACACCCATACATGTGGACAGGGGAAGTGGAAAAATGCACCAAGTCAATGAACAAGAAGACCTTCAAGTGATGTCAGCGGTAGAGAAGTTTATCATCTTGCCGCACGGGAAAAGAAATACAATGTAGTTCCATGCTGTTGTAAATCATTTCCGAAATGAACAACTACAATTGTAAAAACTGCGTCCTTTCTACCCACTTCTGCATTGTACAAAGTGCAAGTGGCTTCTTTTCTTTGTCCCAGCAGTGCAGGGAATGCACCCATCGATTGAAGTCTCTCACGCAGACATGATCATAGTTGGCCACGGCAATTGTACACCATAAGTACTGCGCACCTCCAAATAATCGCGCTCTAGCGATTCTCGATGGACTGTTTAATTTATGATAACGTTGTACCACAAACATCACACTAATGCCGATTGATGATGGGCGTTCAAAGTGTCGACAGTGGTGTTGCTGCTGCTGCTGCTGCTCGTTATCAATTGATTCCTGTTTACATTTGTGCAGCACGTTCTGTACGTGCTGCTGCGGTCAGCCGCGAGGTGAGAGGGTTAATTTGGAGGGATTATGGTTCAAGAGCCTATAAGGCTCGTTTTTGTAGGGCCGGAAATAAAGGATGCAAAGGAATTGGCTGTCACATTAATCGGTCACATTTTCGTTTTCGGTATTCTAGTTATTTGAGAGCAATCTTTAACCTGTGTAGGAAAGGATATGGTAGTCAATATTTTGAAATGTTTTTTTTTTCCACTCCACAACTACGAGAAATTTTGTTGACCTGCCTATACTGGCTTCACGTGACTTAATTTTACCCGTAATATAGTCCATCCTGCATATAAGGAGACGGTTTGGATAAGATTCGATACCGAACCCTGCCGTTTGAAAAACGACACCGTTAGCATCTTTCCCTCTGATCCACCCTCTACGGAACCGCCACCTAACCTGAAGCTCAGCACGTAGCATTGCTGAACAAAACAAGTAAAAGCAGACAATCAAAAGCTAAATAAATGACAAAATCTAAAATTTTCAACAGTGCATTAAATTTAGTGTAAAAAAAATGTCACTCAACTACAATGCACAATAATCGATTTTCCTCCACCGATAACGAAGTTTTCAAACCGACAGCATCCAAAAGCCTCACCGCAAACTGCCAGCACTGTCGCACCCAGCATATGACAGCTGCGGGCGCCCGATTTGACATCGGTTTATTTACATACAAATGCCAACGCGAAACACGAAATTACAACAACCCGCTGGTGTGCGTGTTTAGTACGTGCGACCAGAAAATTACACCTTTTCCGGCGGTACACACAAGTGCGCGAGCCAGTATCGCGTTTACAACAGAAACGTCCTTGAAAACGGCACCTTTATTTGTGTGTTTTAGTGTTAACTGTGTGTAATAATTTGATTGATAGATTACATTCCGGTTTGTGGAGGCAGTCCAACCCAATCTTATTCTTCTGGCGGTACGAACGAAACACACCCCATCTCGTGTTCCGCATCCTCGCCTCAACCTCGTTCTGGAGCAGTGACTTTCATCTTTACAATCATCAAATATTGACCCACAGACAGTCGGCGAGGGAGACACCGATGCCACGCTACGGAATGGTGATTTGCTAAACAAACGACGCGAACATCAACGCCAGATTGTGGAAGGAAAGGGGGTGGATTCCAATTCCGGCAAATCATGTTGACCGCTAACTGCTCCCAGCTGTCCGGAGTTGCTTAGGTGTGGAGGAGAGTCGCAACACAGTCGCTCGCGTTCCGTGATATCGGCTGTATCGAACGGCGGAAACGTAGCCGCGCTAGCTCGTTAAGAAGTGGACGAAGTTTAGTAACGTCATCACACGCGCTTGAGAAGGTCCTCCCTCTCGTCACCGTACGAACAAGTTTTCGGTGGCCGAAATTTTGTTGCAAACATCATTCGGTAAAGGACCGGTTGTTGGCGTTTTTTGCGGACGAACGCTTCTCATTCCAACGACAACGGCAGCAGTGAGTAGCGCAGGTGCTGTGCGCGTGCTGCGTAGCCTGAAACGTGTTGATCTTGAAAGTACAAAAACACACACCCGATTGTAGGAAGAGGTACCAGACGTAGCAGCAAAAAGGAACAGCGAAGATCGTCAAACTAGTCATCTAAGTAGCAGATCGAGATGGTGAACATGAAGGCAGCCCTTGCCATCGCGTTGGTGTTTGTCGGTTGCTGTAGCAATGTGGTGTTTCTTGAGCTGCTTGTAAAGTAAGTATATCGATATAGTTAGGCGGGTGTGTATGAAGTATTTAAAAGCATAAATTATGTAATCAACGATCGCATAAAAAGCTGCGGTGTCATCACCGTCATCATCATCGTCGGCGGGTGAAGATGATAAGCGCGCGAGGAAGAAAACTGAAACAGAGACGCATAAAGATCGCGAAATGTGACAGTGTGTGCCGTGAGTGCCGGACAGCCAATTTAGGGTGGGATATCAGCTGTTTCACGTCACCGACTGCCAGAGACAGTTTTTATTATCAATATTCGCAATCTTATCGTTTGGCCTTGTTAAAGACACACGCACACGCGCGCATTAAGAGCATAAGAAAAGGTGGTGTGCATGTTTGTTGCGGGGGTGTTGTGCCCTTCGTATTGTGCGAACCATTGCCGTTGGGACGATTTATTTATAAACACTAAACTATTCACGTTTTGTGTGTTTTCCCACTCGTATTGCGTATTGCTTCTTTCTCTACGATATTTTCTACTTCAAGATGTTTTTTCAAAAAAATATTTTATAGTAAACTACGTCATTACGTTCCTTTTCCCTCGATAGGAAATTTTTGGACACGCTTGATGATTGATTCGCTCCATACACACTTGTAACGGCAGCTGTAACGTTATCGTCCACGCTGAAATGCCGACAGCGGTGGCATACCTGCTACACCGACCGTCAAACGCTATCAATGACGATAATGATGATGATTTGGCAAAAGCAACGCGCTTGAATGAGATTTTTTGCGAAATAACGTTGCAATTGCATCTTTTTTTACCCCATTTGTGTCCCGATTTGCGAACGTACAGTAGTATAGTTGTGGCGTGTGTTGCTACTACCAACGGAATAGCTTATCATCAAGCAGCATCAAAATCATTGACTGCTCTAACATGGTGCTTTTTTGCGCCGTTAAACATTTACAAGCTATAGTTGAAGTAGAGTTGATCGTACCTTAGTGTGTCAGAAGTCACGTGTTTGTGTGTTACTCTGTTGGAAGGTAATTTTTTGTTGTTTCAATAAAATTTGGTTTCAATAGAATAAAACTAGTTACAAGACTGCAATGATTTTACTCCTTACTTGGTCAGAGTAGTCATGTCTCCCTGAGTCCCTAAGTCTTGGACTTCATCAAGTTTAGATTGAAGTGACTTAGGGACTGATATCTACAAGGCTAATTACATCGTTAAACTCTAAAGGCCAATTAGATCGGTTGGGGCCCGGGCCCGGTGGCAGAGGCGTCATCAGAGCCAGTCTTAACACGGCAGTACCGAGGCTCAAATCTCATCCGGACCGTACTCTTCTAATGAAGACTGACTAACAAAATACGTATATATTACCAAGTCTAGTAAACTATTCGATTGCCGGCGTGTCCTAGGAGATTGTTAAGCCAAGAAAAAGGAGATCGTTAAACCAAAAATTTCATCAAAAGACCTAGTTATGCTCTATGCTCTTATGTGGTCTTAATTGACTAGCTTCAAAGATATATTGGTTAAATAACGCAAGTATTTTTAAAGTCTTGATTGGTAAGAGATAGATCGTTCCTAGTCACCAGTGGTACGTCTAGTAATGGGACGTAGTTTGCCTAAAGTATGCTCTTTAAAACTATCGGATAGATGAAAGAAACGCGCGAGAGTCGAAGGAGCCGGATGGGACATACAGGGGATTTCATATGATGGCATTAGGAAAAGTTTCCCAAAACCCGCCGCACACAATACTCCTGAAGCACCGATGAATCTGCTCGTGTTTAGTGCATTTGCCTAGGATCAAAATTCACCAAATATGACCAAGATAGTAGCTTACAACAACGGCCCAGGCATTCATATGGCAGGACTGGGGTTCAAATCTGTAATACGAGGCATCAGCAAGTCTCGTAAGCTATTAGATGCTGGACATATATGCAAGTGACGATCTTTCTGGTCTTTTAGTTTAATTGACCCGGAGTAATTTGTAGTTGATAATACCACTCGCACCGTTCCGGATGGTTTCTTCTTCGTCTTGTTGGCTTAACGACCTCCAATATCGCTGGCAGGCACAAACCGGGCGCAAGCAGCCGCCGTTGTTGGAACGATCAAGCGAAAGATTGATCGATTTATGTCCGAATTACTAGGATCAGAGGGATAGGTTTTTCCTTGGATCGACCAGGACAAATTCCTACCAGTGGATCCGCGCATCTGCTGACAACATGCTTTACGAGGTAGTAAGATCTTGAGATCTGTGGACCGTTTCGTCGGTACTAAGCACTCTCTCGCTATGGTTCTTCTTCTATCACGAATCACGTGCCTCAGTCGAGATCAGTACCGGTACCGACCACGAGACCGCGCGGTTTAAAAAGATTTAAAAAGGTCAGAAAACGCCATTAAATTACTGATGTGACTGATATGAAATTACTGAATTATGAAACATTTGTCCTGTTTCTTCTGTACTGGAACATTCTGTACGCATTTCTTCTTAGATTTTTCTACAAATAACTGTTGTTTAGCTTTTAATGCTTGAAAATGAATTCCCATGATTTGCGATAAAAGAATCATATCAGCTAAACAATCACCACAAAAGAATGGATGTTTAACCAAAACTCGCGTATCAGATTTAACAAAGCAATGCTTATTATCTGCCAAAATTTGAAGAAATCAGACCACTAACACCAAAGTAAAGATAACGTTTAGCGACAGGAAAAGAGGTCAACGTCATGCGTGCCTTACCTTATCGCAAAAATGTGTGAAATGACAAAAGACAAATATCAGTTCGAATGTCAACCAACTTACCGATAATCGTATTTCCCATATTCTTCCCGCTATCCACAGGATCGACCCCGGTTCGGGCAATCTGATCACCTTCCTGCAGTTCCTGTTTATCGCCCTCGAAGGATTCCTGTTCACATCGAAATGTGGCACGGTACGACCCCGCATCGGGCTCAAAGACTACACCATCCTGGTTGTAATGTTCTTCGTCGCCAGCGTATGCAACAATTACGCGTTCGACTTCAACATTCCCATGCCGCTGCACATGATCTTCCGGGCCGGGTCGCTGATCGCGAACATGGTCATGGGCATACTGATCCTGAAGAAGCGGTACGATTTCTCCAAATACCTGTCCGTCGGCATGATTACACTCGGTATCGTAATCTGTACGATCGTGTCCGGTACGAAGGTGGAAAGCACGCAGGTGCTGAAGAATGCGGCCGATGAGGATCCAGTGTCGGTGTTCTTCTGGTGGACGCTTGGTATCGCACTGCTCACACTCGCCCTGTTTGTGTCCGCCCGGATGGGACTCTATCAGGAGGTACTCTACAAGCGATACGGAAAACATCCAAAGGAAGCACTGTTCTACACCCATCTGCTACCGTTACCATTCTTTGCCCTGCTCGCCGGTAACATCTGGGAACATATACAGCTGGCAAATGCTAGTCCACTGCAAAGCATCCCTGCGTTGGGTGTATCGCTACCGATCACTTGGATCTATCTGCTAGGGAACGTGCTGACACAGTACGTGTGCATAAGTTCCGTGTACGTCCTAACGACCGAATGTTCCTCGTTGACCGTTACGCTGGTCGTAACGCTGCGCAAGTTTGTTTCGCTACTGTTCTCGATCGTGTACTTCAGCAATCCGTTCACCATCCAGCACTGGATCGGTACGATACTGGTGTTTGTGGGTACGATCATCTTCACCGAGGTGGTTGGCAAGGTTCGGGCCGCACTGCAACCATCGGTGGATGAGAAGAAAAAAGTTAAATAAGTGAGAAGCAAATGCTCAACGGTTGATAGTTAGTAGTTTTGCTCATCGGCAGCATTAGTGAGAGGCTTATACCGGTTACCGGACACAGAGGGACATTGGTTGCTCTTGTACGGAAGAATAAGGACAATATCCTAGCACGCTAGACATAGGAATCTTCCTTCGAATAGCTTAGCTTCTTTTATCATACTCAAAATGGATATTTCAAACTTTTTTTTTTCAAATTCGTAGCGATTGTACAAAGCGAAACAGGGTGTTTTAAAATTAATTGCCGCGACAGTTTTCTATTACATTTAAAACTCGCGTACGGTAGTTAGCGTTAGCTTAGTTAGGGTGGGAAGATCATCACTTTTTTTCTTTTTCGGGACAATTTTCTAAATCTGTCGAAATGGACAAGCGTACGTACGTGATGAAGTATTGTTTTCGAGCGGTATAGCATGTAATCTGCCGTCCCAATGATGATGATAAAGGTGTTGAAAGGAAGAAGCGTGAAAAATATATCAAATTGTTGAATTTTGTAAATAGAAAAAAGCAAAGTACAGACGTAAATTACAGGGTATCTCAGAAATTTTTGACACATTTCCTTTGGGTTCTTGCCGTGTGCCTAAAATTTTTTTTCTCGTCCCGAGGTTTTTTGACACGTTTGCAGATGTTGTTGTTTTCCCAAAATAACTTTGGCCTTGTCCTAAAGCTTTTATGAGGCATTCCCAGATATTTTAGTTCCTATCTTGAAATTTTTTGGAACGTCGCAATCAATTTTTGGTTTCTCCTTTTGATTTTCATTTCGTTTTGATATGCTATAGATGGAATTCCTCGTATTTAAATTTATGAGCTAGTCTAGGAGAGCGAAAATATCTAAGAACGCACCTTAAAGACCTCGAGAAAAGAACAAAAATAGCTGCGAATGTATAAAAAACCTCGGGACACAACATTATTTCCGCACTCGGCAACAACCTCGGGATAACCTGTGTTGCTCACGACGATTATTATCATTAGCGTTCGGTTTTTGGATATCTATTTCGGAATAAAGAGACGCATAACAAGGAAGCAAATTGTTTTTGAAGGTGTTTTGTTTTGCGAAGGAAAATGGAAAAATCATGTAAAACATAAATTTTAAAGGAAATTTAACCGACTCTTCAAAAAAGCAGATCAACCGCCTGCTTCGACTGTGCGTGCCAGCATTGCTGTCAGTTGACTGTCAGCGTAAAAACGTCAACATGTTTGTTTATATTGTGAAAAAGCATTCGTTGATGCGTTTTTTATTTCGGTGAACGTCCGTGCGTGGTTTAATACAAGTTGCACTAATTCTAGCGAGCATTTAATCATAACTCCGAAATGTCCAAGCGCAAGGCAGAATACGTCGTGGAGGAAGACAATTATCTGGACGATTTGGTGCGCGATAAACAGAACAATCAACCCTCCACCAGTAAACATACGCTTGATTCCGACGAGGAGGACGACAGCGGTGACGATGCTCCGTGAGTACTATTCGTTTAGCGTTTGAGAATGGCAAATTTTTTGTATTGTAAAAATCGATTTCGTTTTTCTTCACTTCACACGATACCACAGATACAATGTGCTGGATGATAATGAAATCGTTGGCGAGGAAGACGGTGCAGCACGGATCGACGGGGAAACAAAATTTACTCCATTCAACATGAAGGAAGAGATGGAGGAAGGACACTTCGATGCGGACGGACACTATCTTTGGAAAAAAACAGCCGAGGTGAAGGATCACTGGCTGGACAACATCGATTGGGTGAAGCTGAAGAACGATCCCAACTATAAGGAGCGTCCCGATAAGGGGGAAGACCGTGGTCTGGCCGATTCCGATTCGGATGAGGAAGAAGCAGAGGCTAGTGTAAAGTTTGACGATATCGGTACTTACCAGCAGATGCTTGATCTGATGGAACCCAAAGAAACGGTCAAGCGGGCACTGCAACGGTTGGGTAAAGGTAGCGCAAAGCTGACGACTGCACAACGCTGGAAGCTGAAAAAAGCGGGAAAATCACCGGATGAGGCAAGCGCAAAGATAACGAAGCTAACGGAGCTATCGAACGATATACTTACCAACAACGGTAACATGGACGTGTACGAAGAAACGTTCGAAATGATCCAGAAGAAGGTTTCCGATGCGGAGAAGAAAAAGGCGGCCACCGCTGATCCCGGCGACGAGCTCGATATGTATGCGGATGATTTCGATAGTCGCGAAAAGAACAAACTCGGTAGTGCTGATGGTGGTAAGGATACAGATGGGGACAAAACTTCCACTTCCTCCGGGAAGGAAGGAGACAGTAAGGAAAATACCAAGGACGATACGGAACAGAAAAGCGGACAGGCCAAAACGCTGATGTGGGAGTATAAGGAACAGCAGGACGGGGAAACGGTACACGGCCCTTACACGACGGAACAGATGCAAAAATTTGCAGACGAGGGACGGTTCAGTAGTGGTGCGTTTGTGCGGAAGGTCGATAGTGACGATGCACGGTTCTATTCGGCGGCAAGGATCGATTTTGACCTGTACCTGTAATGTTAGCGGTTAGGAGAATCATAAAGTCACACAAAGTACAGCATGCAGCATTTTAAGGTCTTCTAAGAAAATAATAAAGTAAACATTTCCACACCCATTTTGCCATCCTTACATCTCTTGGTGCGTTGGATTGTTGTTTGATAAGAAAAAAGACTCATCACATTGAGTCAAGAGATCATCGGAGGGACCTCGATTATCACCCGGAAGAAGCCTAACCGAGACTTCTAACACGCTCAAGGTACAATGGGTAAAACCCTGTTCGAAAACCTTCTCTTCTAGGAGCAATCTTTACGTAAAGATAAAATACAGGGAAGGAATCGCGCATCTGCTTCATCAGGCGGCAAATTTACAATTTCAACGACAATATGTTTGTCATGATTTGAAGTCCACTTTACAGAGTTGTTTGGTCTGAATACCTCATCAAACTCTTATCTAAAATTGTAAATTGTGACGCATTCCTCAACTAGCGGCCGAACAACCGAGTCACAGTCGTCACAGTCGTACTTGGGTATCTGGTTGGACAAAGGTTGAAGCCTTGAGGACCCCCGGTTTGCTAAGATGGATTATTGTGCCCATCTTCTCGAATTCGCTATGTTTGAAGATGATTTATTGCTCACTGGTTAGATCAATCCAGTAATACTGTTCGGTTGTCTGCGGTTGTCAACGCATTTGCCATTTTGGTGAACCATCTGCAATTCTACCTAGATACGAGACCAGGAGTCAACTACTTGATCTGCAGTCACTGGAGGACCGCCGGTCCCACGCTCGGTCCTCTTTCTTTCTCGGTCATACCGATGTTTCCACATTACTTTCATCCCTCACGGTATGATTCATAACCGACCCCCTCTATTGATACCTACTTGTCGTACATCTCCAGGTTGCAAAGACCCGTTAGTGTGTGCCATTTGGTACTTTTATCTGAAACAAATGAAAATAACTTCAATCTCAGAAAGGTACAAATCCCTGAGCATCTGACGATCATCCTTATTATATCCTGAGCAGGCTCCTAACACCAATTAATTGCTCTGAATCATGCCTTGCGTTGCTCCAACAAGTAACTTTATTTATAAAAAAAAAAATCGTTTATCAAAAACTTATCGCTTAATACTCGCTATTTCCCATTGGTGATGTGTTCTACATTAACGTAAGATACTGGCTGCCCGCAAAACACATACCTAGATCGATGGGTTTCGGTTTATCCCGCAATGTACGCGTACACTCTCGCATTAAATCACCCTTGGACTGGCTGGTTCGATTTAACTGGGTCCTGTTTTTCCTATTTATCGTTCCTCCTCTATGCTGTTTTCCCCGATTAGAGAGCTTACGACCCTTTTCAGCGTTAAACTAATGGAAACGGAAACAAAACAAAAAACAATACAAAACAAACATGCACACACACAAAGATATTACTGAACCGTTTGCTGGACTTTCCCTTAGTGCTTAGATGATAGTAGCATTTACCTTTTTGGAGAGCGCTTTCAGTCTCGGATGGATTCGAGTTTGATAAAAGGCAAGAAAAATGAAACACAGTACATGCCCTCACACATTCGAATCCTTCGCTCCGGTTTTGCGTCTTTTGATCGTTTACGATTGAGCATTTTTTTTCGCCCCGGTTTGGTTGAGTGACGGCTTAGGCTTATTAAGTTTCAACTACGTTCCGTATATATAGTCGTCATGTATGTGTGTGTGCTACTAATACTAACATTATCAATCATACGTTCGTTCAAAATCTCGTTATATTACTGTGAAATTATTCTTCCTGCGTACGGATCGGTGCTTCGCAGTGAAGAAGCGCAATTCGACAGTAAGATAGCAATTGCCTGCTCTTGAATTGCTTATGGTTTATTAGCTAATCGGTTAGTGCGTAAAACAAATTAAATTAATAATCAGAACATAAATTAGAGAGCACTCAGCTCAACACCTCCGGAGCTACGAGATACAAAGAGAAAAGCGAGGGATACCTATTTGACGCCCAAAGTTGGACGTACCAAGTACTATTGTGAAAAGAAGTTTATAAGCAGAAAAATAAAATGTTTAGAAGATATAGAATAAAGTACAAGAACAAGAGACACGTTAAAACGTAATGCTAGAGATTCAGAACGAACTGGAATGAAAATAATCCCTCCACTCTTTGTCTCCCTCAAGGAGATTTCACACTGTGCGCTTGATGTCTAATGCTAACGCGGCTCTTGCTTCCGTTCGACTGGGCAAACTTATACTGCTTAAGTAGGAGGTTGTTGCATGATGCTTGCAGGAACCATCCGAAGAAATTAACCACCGCCAACCTACAGCTTCCTGCACAGACGCTGCAACGAACGGCGACTCTGCCGACTGCATGCCACATTCGGTCGACCACGCTCCTCCTCTTTGGTAGGCGAGTTAGTGGCCAGATCGGCACAGACCGTGTTCGGGTGATACTCGCACAGACACTTGATGCAAAACTTGAACCCACAGCCCTGGCCGCTACAGATCGCATAATCGCACTTGGAATCACGCACACCGAGCTGATCCACGGTGGCGTCTGACCCGTTAGCCAGCGATGATGAACAGTCAAAGCTTTTCATCACTGCACTACGCAGCTTCATACGTTGCTGAGCAGCAAACGGTAGGTTGGACGTTGGTGTTTCGCTTGCAGTGCTGTCGTTGAACAGATTCTTCCGTACGCGGTCTGGAGATAGTTGAGGATATTCGTTGTTATTGCGAACGCCAGTGCATGATCGCACTGTATCTATTGTAGAGGAATGAGTATTTTGGTCTTTGCTAAGATAGGACGTAGTGTCTGGATCAGGTAACGTGTAGGACTTTTCCAACCGTGCTCCCACAGCACTGGAACGAGCCGATGGGCGAGATTTGTTGGCGGCAGATTTCGATGCCTTTGAAAATATGATTCGGCTTGGTTGCTCGCAGCGGGGACAGGGCCGTAATTGTTCCGACTGTTTTAGATGGGTTGCAATCTACAAAACAAGAAATGGAACATTATAAAGCTTCGGTTTTATAATTATACTTATCAAATAGAATAGTGAACTACGAATAAAAATAAAGAAACGAATCTGATTCTGGGATTCAGTTAGCGAAAAGTATGCGGCACTCTTGTCCCAAATATTGATGGTGCTTTTGTCCCAAAAGTTATTTTGTTTTTAAATTTGGATTTGTTTGTGTGATTTTGAATTTTTTTTTATCTGCCTACTGAATAAAAGTTTTAAATGTTTTGCTCAAATTTAAATGCTTTTAAATTATTTCAAATTTTCTCAACATTGTTGCTATTGTTGTTGTTGAAGGAAATTTTTTTGCACTATTATTCTTGTATTTCTCTTGAATAGTAAACTGTACAAAAATGTTTTTTTTTTGTATCTTAAACACTACTCCAAAATCATTTTAAATAATTAATTTCACTCTTCCTTTACTCAATGAAAACCCCTGTAATATCCTTTTTTTTGTATTTGAACGACAGTTGTCATTCGCTGTGTTCAGATGCCATGTTAACGGTCGATCGTAATGTATTTGCAAAACAATTCGAAAGAAACAGCCCGTGAAAAGTCTAGAAAAACTTTTAAAAAGTAATACTAAATGCATTTCAACGCAGTAAAGCAAAACATTTGCGTGCATGCACGAATTGTTTTTTGGTATTCCACGAACTGAACCTAGCTACTATAAACGCATAGCTCTTCCGTCATTTTGAACGGCATTATCGTTTTCGTAGCAAACCGAGCGCGTCGTCGTCGCTGTGTTGCGTTTTGTCCCAGTTGTGTGCTGTTTCATTAACACTTTCCTGTGTAAATGTTTTCTTTACAAGCGGTGAATAGTTTTTAACTACTTCCAACGACAAAAAAAAAACTACAAATCCGTGTCGAAATGGCGCGTGCAGATATGTACCTGGCGCTCTGTTTGCTGGATGCGATCGAGGATGCAAACATTGAAGCTTTGCAGCTCCTGCTCGATAAACACCGTGCCAATCCGAACACGATCGTGCTGGAGAAAGATGTCGCACCGATGCATCTGGTGATTGGAGCAGAAGATGAACCGTTCGCATTGAAAGCTACCTCGTTGATGCTCCAGCGTGGCGGTAATGCTAATCTGTCTACGGTGGAACAGATGCTAACGCCGCTACATGTGGCCGCCAATCTGGGCCGTGTGGCCATTGTACGGTTGCTGCTGAAAGCTGGAGGTAATGTGGAGCTACAGGACGAGGAGGGCCGTACACCGATCCAGCACGCCATCGATGGGGATCACTTTGAGGTGGTACAAGTGATACAGAACCATGTGTTTGAGCAAAAGATCGAACGGAAACGCAAGCAACTGTTGCTTGAGCAGCAAGAACAACAAACCATCCAATCGCCTAACATGCTGTACAAAAAGTGCGTCACTGGGTTTCTTCCGATGACAACTTCCACAAGGCTTCATGCAACGACCGCACTGAATGCGCTACAAGTGCTGGAAGAGCGTAAGCTTACGCCGAACAAAATTCACTACAATTTCGATGCCACCAGTCCTTATTATGTGAACATCACGCACCGCAGGAAGAAGGAACGCTTCAAGACACTCTTTTCAGAGGAACCCCACTCGAATGTGGAAAACATATCGCCGGAAAAGATTAGCGATGAGCGAGAGTACAGCGAATCATACACCGCACAACAAAAGCGGCAAGAAGATATCGTCCCCAACAGAACGAATCTGTTCGAGCTAACGGAACGTAATTTGAAAAACTTTACACGCGACAGTGAGCCAACGGGCAGAAGAACGTCCTTCATTGAATGTTGGCGTGAGAAAATCTCGGAAATGCGAGAGAGAAGCCAAGTTAGTCGACGGTTGGACGATATCGATAGGATACTGAACAGTTTCTCGGAGAATTTGGCCGTCAGATCGTTCATGGATGAGGTGGAAGACACGTTCGTAACGGCGGCGGACGAAGAACAGGCAGCGACCACGTGCGCTGAAACGGTCGTTACGGAAAAGCTGCAGGAAATCGCAGAACAAGCAACCGAGCAAGGTAGTGAGTCCGAAGACGAGCAAGAACCTTCACCGGAACCGGAGCAAAAAGACCAAAGAAACGAAGCAAGGGAAGAAACGGTTATTATACAGATAAGTGAGGAATACATCCACACAGACGATGAGGCCGGTGTGGTATTTCGGGAGCAAAAAATGACCACTGCTCCATCGATTCCAACGATTCAGGTGACCTCCGAAAGCGGTGGTGAGCCAATCGTTTACGTGAATAGACGACAACTGAAAGGTCCTCCTTCATCAGCGGCGGACAAAAATGCTTCCCTTACAAGCCTTTCTACGGTGCTCACGTTGCCTCCGCTCGATTACGACACGGATGCGCTACGAGCAGAGCTAACTACGTTCGGTGAACCACCGGGACCAATTACGAAAAGCACCAAAAAATTGTACTTAAGAAAGCTTATTAAATTCCGACGCCATCCGGAACGGCGGTTGGCGAACGCGATTGATACGAAAGCAAACGCTCAGCAGCCAAGTGAGTATTGTGTATTTTCTTAACCTTTATTTCAATGACCATCTACCACCCACCCCGGGTATGCATTTTTATCTTTTAATAACATTTAGTATAATGATGCTTACAGCTTGAAACTTTTGAAATGCTTTGAAAAAACAGCCTTTTCATTATACAGCAAAAATCAAGATTTGTGTATTGCTTTGAAATTTTCATACAAATATGACGGGCAGGTCAAAAGTTATTAGCTTTCTTATCCGGGAAAAGGTAAACTCCAATGCAAAATGTGTAACCAACCCAGAGACAGGTGGTCCTAGAATTAAGGGTGTATTTTTGGTCATTAAAACGAAGGTTAAATATCCCCTTTTTTGAACGGAAAAAGACTAACATTTCCTTCCAATTTTTGATAGATTATTCCGTCGAGTTGATGGCAACGATACGAAAGCAGGACCTATTCGAGAGGATCATCGAGCATCAGTGTTTGGAGCAGGAAATGGGCTCAGAATTTCAAACCAGCACAGCAAAAGCGGTCCGCAACTTTCGCGAGGGACATCTGAAGAAGAGCTTTATCTATCTGCTGCTCGATCCGCGCATTAGCGACAATCTCCCAGCCCAGCAGAACCATCTCGAGCCGCACGAGCTGTGGCGTCGGTTTTTAAAGTCCGTATTTTACGTCGGTAAGGGTAAAAGTAGTCGACCCTACTGCCATCTGTACGATGCGATGAAACTTTACCACCAAAAGGAATGCTTGGTGGAAAGGAATCGCGCCGACCAACTTCTTCCCGATGGCAGCTTAACGGTAGAAGAGGAAGAAATTGTATTTCAATGTCGCGAGGAAAGTGTCGCAGTTGGATCTAGTTTGCGGCGATTTTGTCAGGCTGGAAAAATTCTCAATCGCAAACAGCTGTCGGTGGACAGTGAGAAGCTAAATCGTATCATCGATATTTGGTGCGCTGGGAAGGGGGTCGTGTGTTTGCACGTTTTCCACAACATTATGCCAGCGGAAGCGTACACGCGCGAGGCAGCCATTATCGATGCGTTTGGGGTGCAAAATTTGACCAATCTGAAGCGTGGCGATTACTACGCCAAATGTTTGTCCTGGCCGATGAAAAAGCGCAAACAGCTTGGAATATTGTTGCTGTACAAGGCGATGCTTATGCATCTGGCCGAAGGCGAAACGCAACTACTGCCCAGTGATCTAATTTGAGTGGTGTGTGTGTACAGTTTGTGATATAGGAAACCATTTACACAATGGCCAATTTACTTGTCCCACCCTTGTTCCTTTTTTTTAAATAAAGAAATCTGTTTTTTTTCGAATAGTGCGTTATGTGCGTTCCGTTTAACGTACGTTCAATGTTAAACGGAAAAGAATATTTGTTTGGTAGAAAACAGTCGAAAAAAAAATCAGTGTCCGAAAAAGACAACAACCATAAACACAAAATGCGCGCCAATGTGCACAAAAGATCGGTCCGATTCTTTCCCAAAGCTTCTTCTTTCACCTGCGTACGCACAACACAGCGCGGCAAACGCACCTCCACACCGGGTGCTCCGTACCAAAACAAATAAATCTACCCAAGCGAAACGGAGAAAGATTGCGCCCAAAAAATAAGAAATACTTGACGAACGCTAGATTGCGTACAGTAACCAATCGGAGAAGTTATTATTCTATCACATACCCGACACATCAACACATCCACATCCCGGCGGGGAGGGCGGGTGACCATTCCAGGTGATTTTGATTCTATATCGTCTCAAACCGTGCCCACAACGAGAACAAAACCACAGCGAAGGAAGAGGATGATGGGCAACCTCCCCCCGGGGTGGTAGGCGTATTTGGCGCGCTCGCTATGTACATAAAATGCCAAATGGGAAAGCAATGTGAGACGTACGCACAGGACACATAAGCTACCATGCCCTCGCGGGTAAGTGTTTTTTATGGCACGCGTGATTGTAAATCTGGCGTTGGGTTGGGTGAAGCAAAAGAACAAAAATGAAATGCCGGCATCAACACATGATTCTGGCGCGCAAAATTTGACCAAGCGGTCAGGGTGGTGTGTCGAAAAGAAAACAATTGAGTGGAAAGAGCGCAATTTACCTTTTTTGAAACGATGATTGTTAATTCATCGCTAATTGGCAAATATTGTATAATTATTTTGAGTATCAAGCTCGAATTGCTGCTGTGAGTATTTAGATTAAAGTGTTCTAAGTGAGCCTCATAAAGGACATTCAAATTGGGTTAGCTAAGAAATAGGGGGATCAGATTACTAGTAACAGTTCCAATTCTGTGGTGTTCTATTTTGCAGTCAGAACAATACAGAGTTTTCGCATCGATAAGTAATAAAATTTTAATAAATAAAGACAAGGGATATCTAAATACAGTGGGATGTCTGATGCAAGAGGTATGATGTGTAATACAGCAGCAAATATACTTTAAATAAAGGGTATACCAACAAGTTTAAACCAAGAAATAAAAACCTTGAAGTAGCAATTTTAAGCTTTTAAAAAGTTGGAACATTACACCCACTATCTAAACTATTTTTTAGCTATTCTAATATTTATTTCTTTATTTTTAAGAGTTCTGTACATGTTCTTTTTGTCGAGGACTCCGGGATAAGCCCCGTCATAGATCATAAGGCTTTAGTGTTTATTTCAACAGACTCTGCTGCATTTTAAGATCAACTAACACTGTTAGTTGTAGTTAGAATGGTGTCCCTAAGAAGAAAATTTCGTGTTTTCCAGAGGGAAGAATTTGTTGTTAAAAAACTTAAAATGATTGTAAAATTTTGCGAATGAATTCTTCAGCTCGATTCGGGAACAGATTAAAGACGTGATACAAAAGATAACAGGCAATTGGTTTGATCCATTGGACGCAGAATCGTCCCGTGGAAAATCGTGAAATTCAGACCATTTTTTTCTTTTTTTTTTTGTATCATCAATGAGTGGGTTAATTTCTTGGTGCGACACTGTCAATCTTTACCTTTTACCCTAGAGGATTTTTAACCATTGAGGGTTTTTCGGGGTTCGAATCGGATTATCCTGATGTGTTCATCATCATTTGACAAATCCAGGAGGTGGTTAAACCAAAATATAACGTTTTTAACAGATGTCTTAGATAACAAAAATAGATATTTAATATGCGCGTCTAGAAAACACGGCAAGGATCATGGACGGATGCCGGTAAATCGTTTCAAATGATTGCAACAGTTGGATAAAGTGTGAATAAATTTGGGAGCTAAAATCGAAAAGGAATTTTCAATGTTTAATTGATGTTAATTTCAATAAAAAGTAAATGGCTTTTAAAAGCCGTAATAATAGGCAAATATTTCATAAAAGATTATCTACCATTATCAAACGAAACATCATTTTGATTATTATGAAAAACGTCTAGAGAATGAATGGCTTTTTTAATGCCTTAGCTCTGCAAAATCTGTTCTGTAATTTGTACAATTGTTCACATGGTCAGTCAAAGAATTACATTCTGCTCTTAACTTAACCATCGATCGATCAGGGAGGTTAAAATCTCAACTGAAATTGTACACGACAAGACACAGTTCTGCTAAGAATGTATCTATCGACCAACGGTAAAGCTTTTGTGGAATATAATACGATAAGAAAATAGCTCAAAACTTACCTTCTGATTGGCGATAAACTTTTTCATCGATGGACTAATAACTGGCGATTGCGTCACGTTGGCACTACTCGATCCTCCGCCAGACACAACCGACGAACGGCGATGGCTCAACTGCGTTCCGGATACATTCCCAAACGACAGATTGCCGACGCTGCTGAGATGACTTTTGTCTAGATAGTTACACACCTTAAACGGTTTCCGTTTCGGTACGCTGGCATCGATCGTTGATGCCGGGACTGCTCCCTCCAGCACACCATTATCCTCAGGGTACGTTCCATTCAGTTCGGAACTTAGTTTCGAGCTACATGCTCCATGCGTTGTTAGCTCTGAGTCATGTACCGAATGGCGGAGGCTGTTGCTAACAAGCATGTTCTCCTTATGCTGCTCCTGTTGCTTAAGGTAGCGCTGTAGCCGTGCCCAACACTTTTTGTGGTTTTGTATGATGGTGCGCCATCCCGGGGACACACGCACCACCTGCACCAGATCCGTATCGGCTAGATATTCCAGCAATACTCCCAGCGCGTCCCGATCGTACTTGTTCAGCTGGTGCAGAATGTTCACGTACTCGAACCCACAGTAACTGTACCGTTTCGAACCCTTCTGGCTTTGGTTCGGCTGTGCAACGTGCGAACGGCGCACCTTGGGCGAAACGGATGCACGAACGCTCGGGCGCGAAAGGGAACGCACGCTCCGTGCTGGACTGGGAGTGCACGAAACCGATGAGCTGGTTCCGTTCGTACCGAGACGCCTAAGCTTTCGGCCAGACTTCGAGACGTACGGTGGAGTTTTCGGTAGCCGGGGTTTTTCGGCAATAATGTGCGCCTTGATGGGGGACTCTTCTGAGATGGAATTCAGCGTAGGAGCGTACGAGTAATTCGGCACATGGCGAGCAACATAATCATCCCTAGCAAAGGATACATCTTGGCCGGACGTTTGCAACAGTTCCGGATCGATCAGGTTCGCTTTGGACGGAGTGAGACTGAAGTCGTCTGGCGACAGGACGTTCGTGACCGTTTGTTCGAGCTGCTTGGATGGATCATCCAGCATCGGTGCATCGATTAGGGCAGCAAAGCCTACCGGCAATGTTTCCGCTACTGCTGATGCCGAAGTTTCCGTTGCCGAGTTCAGCCCAATTTCTGCCAACACACGGTGCTCTCGCTTCTTATCCGGCGTACGTTCCACGGGGCGGAATGGTCTCGAGCGGAGCAGTGGCCGTGCGGCGGATTGAATTTTGCTCGGACTGAAGCTCTGAAACTTCCGGAGCGTCTTCCTGCCGGTGGGCTGATTTTCGATCGTATCCAGCTGTAGAAACGATGGCTGCGAGCTGGCCGTTTTCGGTGTGCTGGAGCGCATCAGATCCTCAATGCCACGGTCATACTGCTTGCGGCGCTTTACGTTTGGGATAGGTGATATTTCTTCCAGCCGGCGACAGTCCACATCGATCGAATCGTTCAGATCGCGCGATTGATTTTCATCCCCCAGCACGACATCCCCGTCGGAGTAAAGTTTCTCCCGGAAGGAGGAAAGTTTGCGCTTCAACGGATGCGTTCCACCATTTTTGGTTTTGTGTGGCGTCAGCTGAGTCGGGATGTTGGCGGATCGATTTCCGGTTCGAAGTGGTGTTTCCTGCGACGAAGCGGACAATGATCGACACAATCGGGGCAAACGTTCCGGTGTGGAAGGTGGAAGGAATGATGAGGAACAACCGTCACCGCTGGATCTATCGTAATCGCACGCGAACGGACGACGAGCGCGATACGGTCGATCATCAGTTTTCGGAGTGTTCAGATGAAAGTTCGAAAACATCTCCATACTGGCGGTCGTTCTTGGAGTAAGATTGACCGCACTCAAGCCAGTGCTACTATCGTTCAGGCTGCAATCAGTCTCATTTGCCTCGTTAATGGTAGCCAGCGTCCCGGAAGCTCCATGCCGCGAGGACAGATTAAACGTATTGTTCGGAGTGGTGGCCTGATAGGAACTGTAGCCACTGTCCTGTCCGAACGATCCGCCGTCGTTGGCATGCTGGGGTGGTGGTGTTCCTTCACCGTCAGCATCCTGAAGCCACTTGTTCGCAGGGGGAAAGGATGGCCTTAACGGCGGTTGCTGGTGTTGTATGTCTTCCATCGGACGAAAGGGATGCCCTAAAGGCGCACTTTTCAATACCAGCTCACCCTTCGCTTCTCAGATGCAGCGTAACGTTACCGTTTCTTTTTTTCTTGACAACGCCAGCTGCGATGTTGGTTACGCTTTCCCCTTGCATACGAAACGAACGAATACAATGCACAAGCACACAAACACACGCACACACACACACACGAACGTAAACGAATACAATACACACACGCACGCACGCGGGCGCCAGGGAGCAAGCTAACGTTACTTCACGAACATTATCATTTCCATTGAGACACTTTTCCGTTCGATTTAAACAGTTTTCTTTGGTGCATACACTAGGGGACGATGTTTTACGGACACAGAATTACACTGTTTCAAACATTTTGAATACATTTACATCGGTAGAACGCGCGCGACCGAGCCACTTGCGCAGTTACCAACATCCCGCTTTTACTGTTCTCCGCTTCTGTTTACTTTTATGCGCACTCCACTTCCGGTGGAATTGTTGG
Source organism: Anopheles maculipalpis (assembly GCF_943734695.1). Lineage (NCBI taxonomy): Eukaryota > Metazoa > Arthropoda > Insecta > Diptera > Culicidae > Anopheles > Anopheles maculipalpis. Next base: position 77,947,665 of record NC_064871.1, read on the forward strand.
TTTTATTCAGCCGAACGATTGAGTTTTCACTGTTTTCCACCGGAAGGCGTTCGTTCCCCGGGAAAAAGGCTTTTGGCGGTAATACCGAGGAAGGTACCGCCTCGATTGTGGACTCCTGCTGTCTCTGCGGAATGGAAAATTAAGCCTGTTTCCTCTTCTTCTTGCTGTTTTGCAAGTGATCGCGACGGTCAACGGTAAAAATGGTTTATATGACATGGTTCAATGTTTGTACAATTATTCCGCGGATATTAGGTTGTTTTAGGCATCGAAAAATGTATAGTTGTGGTTAAATCAGGGCACTTTGTATCAAACATTATTTTTCGACTATTTTATAATTAAATTGATAAAAGAAAAGCCAATTTTTCATGCAGGTTTGTATTGCAGTTTATGCTGCATGGACACCGGCTGACCCAGCTGTCATTCTACACCGCACTCGGTGCAAAATGTAAACAATCAACAAAACAAATCCTCGTAAATGGAAGTGAGCTGCTCGTTTTAATTTTCCCTTTTTTCTGTTTGCAAAACGCTAAAAAAAAACTCTTCCGAAAGGGTGGCAACGCATCGCGCAGGTTATTACATTTTCCTCGCAAAAAACCGAATGGGTGCCTTCCAGTGGCCATGGGAGTATTCGTTTCCACCATTTTTCACGTAAGTCCGTCGCAGTTGAACGATTTGGTTGCAAACTCTCGGTAGTAAAGTGTTTCTTTTTTTTATCCATACCGTCCACCCCCACAGAGTGCAGGTGCACGCCAAAACAAAGGAACAGCAGCTGGCCACCTGGAAGGAGCTGGTGCTAAACTACCAGAAACATGAGCGCCAAGCGCTGTTAAACATTGCCGAAGATACACCACTGTTCGTCAATCAGGAATTGTCCCGCAAGCTATCACCCGAAGCGCGGCTATGGGTAATGGAAGAACTGGCAAAGACGGGCCATGCAGCCACCACGGACAAACGAAAACAGCAATGGGAAGTGTACTGGCACACGTTGGACGAATGGAGCAACATCCTGTACGAGTGGGCTACTGCCAGCGGGACAACGAACACGGTTTGCACCCTATACGAGCTAGTGGCGGGTGATAATACGGTTGGAGAAGAATTTTACGGGTTGGACGAAGGTGTCCTTAGGAAGGCATTGAAGATACTCGAAGCACGGGGCAAATGTGAGCTGATTGCGTTTGACGAAAATGAGGGAGTAAAGTTTTTCTAATCCCAAAAATCAATGTAAAACCGCAGAATGTGATCGTAAATACAATGCAGAGGGAAGAGAGAGAGAGAGAGCGAATGTTTCGGAAGCTTTACCAACACGTTAAATGACCAGATCCAAGAAATCAAATTCCAAATTTTATTAATCTTCATTCTGTTTTTTGTTGGTAGATGTTGTCCGCGGGCGCGCGCGCCTCATATTCCTCTTTCGCTCACGATTTTCCTTCTATAACATCGATAATCCTGATAAGTTGAGCTCGATCGATCTGTTTCCTTTTTCTCTCATTCCGGTTCCGGTCCGGTAACGGGATTCAAAGGTGGTTCGAGTTTTCCTCGAGCCTTTATCCGGTGAATGTTGTTAGCTTTTCCACCTCCGAACAACCGAACCGGCCCATGTTTTCTTACATTTCCTTAGATTAAAGGGGTTGGTACGATACGTGTGTTTAGCTATGTGTTTTGGTTGTTTTGTTGTTGTTCTTTATTCTTTAAATGATTTGCATTTTGCAACACCGATTTCTAGTAAACTGTTTTCGCTTTGTTTTGCATTAAATGTTTTACTTTCTTTTTCTTTTGCATTCTCGAGAAATGTATGTATATGGTGTTATATTGAGATTTTTGTCATTATACCTTACTTATGTTGCGTTTTTATGTTTTTTTTTGCAGTTGTACATGTTTTTCTTTTTTGTTTGACCTCTAATACACACTTCTACAAAGGGAATCTTTTACTGTTTTACTAGTTTTTGGTAGTATCAGAGTGTTGTATTTGAATTTGAATCTATTTTTAGATTTGTATTCGTTTCTTTTTTATTGTTGATGTTGTTGCTGCTTGACTTGAATTGTTCGACGGACCAGACAAAACACAGTAGGAGAATAGAATCTTATCTACGTACCACTACAACTTGTTTGTTTGCGTTTTTGCTATTGTTGTTATCTCCTTCCCTTTTTCTCTTTTTTATACTAGCATCTATTACGGTGTATTAACCAGTTTCTGTTTTATGTTTTTTTTTGTTGTGCTTTCATTGTTTTAGTTGCATGAT